>NW_005871357.1:312106-463189 GCF_000147115.1 Myotis lucifugus
GGAGGAGGGGGGACAGGCCTGGGGGAGGAGGGGACAGCCCTGGGGGAGGAGGGGGACAGCCCTGGGGGAGGAGGCCCGGCACTCACAGGTGGAGGGAGGGGGAGTGCAGGCGGCTGGCAGGCCAGGCTGAGCCTTACACCCGCTGGGCCAGGAGCTCTGACCCACTCACCACACCGCTCACCCCCGAGCAGGCTCCGGGCAGGACACATGTCCGCAGACTGTGACTGAGCAAAGCTCCACACGTGACTCCTTCCTCCTGCAGCCAAAGCGGGGCGACCCCGGATGGAGACTCGGAGTCAGTGCTGGGACCGCTGGGGCTCGGCCACCAAGAGACGAGAACTTTCCGTTCGGTGTTAACGGACCAGCCACCCCGTCCTCCGCCTCCCGCTGCTCTTCCCACCACGGACGCTGCTCCCAGGACAGCTCCCACCTGCAGACCGTCCTCCCAGCGCCCCCAGATCCCATCCAGCCCCGGGAGGAGGAAGGAAGCTCACCACCATGTGCCTCTCCGTTAGCGTCACTGCCAACCTCAGAACCAATTCTCCAACCTCAGAACCAATTCTCCAACCTCAGAACCGATCCTCCAACCTCAGAACCGATCCTCCAACCTCAGAACCGATCCTCCAACCTCAGAACCGATCCTCCAACCTCAGAACTGATCCTCAATCCTCAGAACCGATTCTCCAACCTCAGAACCGATTCTCAAACGCAGCCTTTCTCTGCGCAGCGGGCGCCTGTGTGACCCCGGCCAGGACAGCAGCTGTGTCACCAACGTGCCCTCCACACTCAGTGACCCCCAGTGACGAGGAGGCAGGAGGTGTCCCACGGGGGCTGTTGGGAAGCAGGACCGGGAGACCCGGCCCCTCAGGCTCCGGCAGGACGGCCGGTGGCCACATGTCTGAGTCCCTAAGAGCCCCCCCCCCCCCACCCGGGGCAGAAACGCGGGCTCAGGGCCACGGGCTCCTGGGCGTCTGCAGAGGGAACCCAGGCGGTTACTTACGGGCCTGCACCCGGTGTGAGTCCTGTGGCCACAAGAAATCCCCAAACACCGCGCCTTCACCACAGAGCGAGGCCCTGAGCCAGGAGTCAGGTGTCGGGCTGGTTCCTCCTGGAGGCGCAGGAAGAAGTGCTCATCCTTGCGGGGGGTCTAGTGGTGCTGGGACCCCAGGCTCCTGCTGCCCCTCCAGGTCCCCCTCCTCCCAAGGACCCAGCAACCCCCCCACCGCCGTTCTGAACCGCCTGCCTCGCTCTTAAAGGGCCCGTGATGACACTGGCTTCACCTGGGGGAGCTCTTAAAGGGCCCGTGATGACACTGGCTGCACCTGCGAGACCCAGGCTGCCCTCCTCATTGAGACCCTTAACCATCAGGCCTTCGAGGTTCTTGTTAGCACGTCAGGCAGACACTGGCCAGGTGCCTGGGGTTAGGACATGGCAGCCTTGGGGCTCACTGGGCAGCTACCAGGGTTCCTCCATGCAGCTCGCTCTGGGGGTGACTTTCTTCCTGAAAAGGGATCACACAGGAGGGACTTTCGGTTTCTCATCACCTGCTGAGATGAGAGGAGTAGAGCCTATTTTGACCTGTAAGTTTTCTCACAAAACATAAATGCTAGAGACCAGGAAGGAAGTCGGATGGAACTATGAAACGTGGTGCCCGTCACACAGCCTGGTCACACCGACTATTTATTCCTTGCTGTCCATATGCCAACCCCTCCACTAGTACTCGATAGATGCGGCCTTACGTCACACTCACAATAAATCAGGATATAGGTATCAAAACCAGATTATATCACACAGATATGTTTTTATACATTTTAATAATGTGTTTTTCTCTTGGGTACTCTCCTCTGAAGAACTACAGATATGGATAGCAGCCTGCGCGTTAAAGGAACACCAAGGCATGGTAGAGCTGCTACCGATGGAAAAGGAGAAGATAGGAGGAGAGGAGACCTGAGGATGACACTTCTAACGCTGGTAAGTCTACTTTGTGCTGCTTGAAAAAGGACCCGAGGGCAATGGTGGGAAGAACTGACTGCATGTCACCTTCAGATGTACTCCTCCTCAACTCCAGACAACAAGGTATTGCTAGTTAAGAATTCCTCCCGCGTGCTTTTCTGATTGATGTGGGTAAAATTGACACTGCAATATATGCAAGAATACTTAGGACTATGGGGAAAATTCTGCTGTCAACTATAATAGATTACAAAATGTAATGTACCATTACTGGGTACATTGTCTGTATGATTCTAGTTTAGATTTTAAAGTATATGTCGAGCCTATTCATAGAATGCTAACAAGAGTTAATTCTTAATGGTAGAATCATAGCTAAATTTTGGTTGGTATTTTTTCCCCTGAGAAGTTTTCCAAAATTTTCTAAAATGAATATTTATTCTATGTGTAATCAGAAAATATTTCTTAAGAGGAGGGATTTTTTCCTCAGGGTTAACCAACCTGTTGTGCAATTACAGTTAGTGAATGCAGATGTAATAAAGGTATTTTCTAAGCGAGCTGCACATTATAGCATGCCCAAATGAGTAACATCAATTAATCACATAGCCCCAAATCATACCTCAGCTGTCTGCATTACACAGAATAGCACTAAATGAGAATTGGAACCCTAACAAATGCTATAAATACATCGGAATCCACAACCGCCACCTGCTTTATACAGACGGTATTTCTAAGGTGTAGTAACGGAACCCTGTTGTGACCCGATCTTCAAATAATAGAAGAGTTCAGGGCCCCCATTAGGTAGCCCCATTGGTTAGACTGCAGGGGTGGGCAAACTTTTTGACTCGAGGGCCACAATGGGTTCTTAAACTGGACCGGAGGGCCGGAACAAAAGCATGGATGGAGTGTTTGTGTGAACTAATATAAATTCAAAGTAAACATCATTACATAAAAGGGTGCGGTCTTTTTTTTTTTTTTTTTTTTTTAGTTTTATTCATTTCAAACGGGCCGCATCCGCGGGCTGTAGTTTGCCCACGGCTGGGTTAGAGCATCTTGCCAATACCATGAGGTTATGGGTTTGATTGTGCCGCGCCAGCATGGCCAAGGGTGAACCTGAGTGGGGGCGGCTGAAAGGCTTAGAAAAGACAGACAAGAGAATGAAAGCTGGGTCTCGGTGGGAAGCTGCTTCCCTGAGAGACAGCAACCACGCCCACAAGCTGTGTCTTTATTTTATAGCCAGATTTCCAGGAGGCGAAGTAAGGGCGTGGTCAAGATGTTTACAACATTCTCGTGGGTTTTGATCCTACTCAATCACATGCACCTGAACTCTATCAAGCCCACATCACTCAGGCACGTGGGGCCACGTGTTCGGACCATAGATTCAAGCTTTCAACTACAGCTGTTGGCTATAATTGTGCTGGGAGGGCCCTGCCCTCCAAGCTGGGACTTGCACGTGGCAATGAGAGGACTGTGCCCTCTCATCAGTCCAAGGCTTGAACCTGTCCAAACACTGTAGCCGCTCCCCACATTTGATCCCTGGTCAGGGCACATAAAAGAAGCAACCAATGAATGCATGAATAAGTAAGTGGAACAACAAATTGATGTTTCTCTCTCTCTCTCTCTCAAAAAAATAAAAATAAGGAGTTCAGGATCTCTTTTTTAAAATGGCACCTATCTTTAGTTTCACTCCAGGAGAAAAGCAATCTGGGAAGCTGAAGTCCACACAGCAAATCCTCAACACAAAGGGCCCTGTCCCCCTTACCATAGAAACCACACGGAAGGCCCGCCAGGAATCCCCTCACAGGGGGAGCAGCAGCTTCAGTGCTGCAGAGCATGGTGAGAACCCTAAGGGGGAATGTTTATTGACGTTGTTATTCCTAGATTTGATTTATTTTTCTTAGATTAAACGGACTAACAAGCTCAAAATAGAAATAAGGAATCTATTGCAAATGGAGCATTCTCACACTTTTACACTCAAGTGTATTTATTGGGGAAGTGAAGTGGATAGCGTGATTACTCATTTAACCTAAATACATTTCATGGTGTATCATGAAGCCCACAGGACGAAGAAAACTTAGTCCTTTTACTTGAACATGTTAATCCATATGACTCTTCATCTCTGCCTCCCCAGACTTCCTAAATCTGTGTTGTTTATAGGTCACAATTGATATGTTAAATGTTTTACATAGAGCTGGACCGTTGACTCTCTCTAGTTCACTGTTGGTTGTTCAGGGTAAAATGAAGTTAAAATGTTCAGTAAGAATATTTAACAACATAAAATAATCATAAGAGTGATGTAAGGAACTAAGACAGCAATCACTCCGTTGCTAACTGGACAGTAATTCGACTTGCAGCTGAGCTGTATTTTATGCAGGTGTACTTCTGAAAGAAAGGTAAACCTCATTTTTAAAATGTCGACCAGCTTTTATCATTTTATGTATAATCCTAACAGTCTAAATTACACTCATTCTCAATATCAGATAATCATATACAGTGGGGCCTTGACTTACGAGTGTCCCGACTAACCAGTTTTTTGAGATACCAGCTGTCTCTCGGCCGATTTTTTGCATTGAGTTGACAGAGTAATTTGAGTTAACGAGCTCCTTAACGAGCTCGGTCTCGGAACGAATTAAACTCGTAAGTCAAGGCCCCACTGTACTTGCTTGGTTAGCCTGAAGCTCAATGAGTTTTCCTGAGCCTCATTCAAAGACATTTAAGGTCTGGGGTATCAGGCAGTACTATTAAGTCAGGAAAAATAGAGTTTGGGGAAATTAAAGAGTTTTTTAAGAAAAAAAACATTCGTTATTAAACTATACCTTTTTACTTCTATCTTTATATAGAGAATGGAATAATTAAAAGCAGTAAAGAGGAAGATATTTTAAATGTTTATATGGGATGTTCTAGTCATTTTAATAAAAATATGAAATCATCATGCTGGAGCTCATCCATGTCTATCTCATAACAACTTTACAATTGTACTAATTTCCCCTGTTAACCAGTGACAGACACCACCAATTACAGACCATGAGGAATAGAGTTGTGGCTAAAAAAATAGTAGGTTTATTTATTTGGCAGCAAACAATGATACACACAAGAATGATCATGGGGCATTTCATAGGAGAAGTCAGGGAAGGGTAACTGTAGAATTATTTTTTAGCTCAAGATATTGGCCAAGATAAAATATGGCATACCTGATTTAACAGTGATGGCCTGCATGTGTATACACACTTTGAATAATTATAAAGGTAGTGTTTATTAAAACACATTTCAGTTTAAAAATTGAGCTACCAGCTGTGGGAATGTGTATACATTTTTCTGGGACACCCTGTCTGCGGTTGAAGCCATTGAACTGTTGAAGCCATTGAACTGCTTGTCTGTGTTGGACAGTGACAACTTCTCGCTGTTTCCTGGTGGATCAGCTCCACACACACCTATGCAGTTTTAATAGCATCTTAGTCCTATGAAATCTGTCTCCTATCTATTTAGGGAAGTGGTACAAGAGTGCATATTGAAAAGTACACCTAATCATCAGACAAACACAGATCAAAACCACAAGTTATCACTCACCCCTGTTTGAATGGCTGTTATCAAAAGGTAAGAGGCGACAGGGGCTGGCAAGAGTGAGATGTAGGTGGGAGTGTAAACTGGTGCTAGCTACTATGGAAAACATTATAGCGTTTTCTAAAAAATTAGAAATAGAACTAGCATATGATCCAGAATCACACTTCTCAGTATGTATCCAAGGGATATAAAGCCCTTTTATCCCAATAATGCCAGCACCTCCATGTTTACTGCAGCACTATTTACAATAGCCAACACAGGAAAACACCCAGAGTCCACTGACAGATGCATAAATAAAGAAAATGTGACAGATTACAGATATAAATATAGACATATAGATGATATCGATAGATATATAGATTATATAAACAGATGATATAAATATAGGTATATATATAGAGATAGGTATAGGTATAGGTATAGGTGTTAGAGACATAGAGATAGAGATGTACAGATATAGATATAGAGAGATAGAGATCAAGATATAATGAAATATTATTCAGCCATTAAAAAGAAGGAAATCCTGCCATCTGCGAGGACATGGATGGAACTTGATGACATTATGCTAAGTGAAATAAGTCAGACAGAGAAAGACAAATACTGTATGATCTCACTTGTATGTGGAATCTAAAGAATACTGAACAGAGTAGATTAGTTTGCTAGGGGCAAGGTGGGCAGGGTCAAGGGTGAAGGTGGTTAAAGGGTACAAACTACCAGGTATAAAATAAGTCCTGGGCATCTAATGTACAGCGTGATGATTATAGGAAAACTAGAGGCCCGATGCATGAAATTCATACAAGAGTAGGCCTTCCTTCCCCCGGCTGCAGGCACTGGCTTCCCTCAGGCACCCATTACCTGGGCTTCCCTCCAGCCCTGGCTTCATCCAGAAGGATGTCCAGTATGACCTCCAGTCTAATTAGCATATTATGCTTTTATTATTATAGACCAGAGGCCCAGTGCACGAAATTCATACATGGTGCGGGGGAGGGAGTTCCCTCAGCCCAGCCTGCACCCTCTTGCAATTCTTGACCCCTTGGGGGATGTCTGACTGCCCATTTAGGCCCAATCCCTGGGGCTGGACCTAAACCAGCAGTCAGACATCCCTCTCACAATCCTGGACCACTGGCTCCTAACACCTACCTGCCTGCCTGCCTGATAGCCCCTAACCCCTCTGCTGCCTGCCTCATCACCCCTAACTGCTCTCATGCCTGCCACATCACCCCCAACTGCCTCTGCCTTGGCCCCGCCACCACAGCTTAGTCCAGAATGACATCCGGAAGGTCATCCGGCTGTCCGATCTAATTAGCATATTACACTTTTATTCTTATAGATACTATCTGCTTGGAAGCTGCTAAGAGAGCAAATTTGAAAAGTACACACACACACAGTAACTGTGAGGGGATGAATGTGTTAACTAACCTTATTGTGGTCAACATTTTAAAACATATAACCATATCAAATAATCATGTTATGCACCTTAACATTCTTACATATGTTATAAATCAATTATAATTCAATAAGCCTGAAAAAACAACAAAATGTAATTCCTTTTTCTTCTTGCTGTTATTGTTTTTACTGAAAAGTAGGCTGTTACTCTTAAGTTTTCTCTTTTGAAGAAAATGTATGTTTTACTCTGGCTGCTTTGAAGGTTTTTATCTTTATCTTTGTTCAGCAGTTTTATATGAGCCACTTAGGTGTGATTTTCTCTGTGTTTTTTCTGATTGGGGTCCATAAAGCTTCTTGAATTGTAGGCTGATGTCTTTTCCAGTGCTGGAAAATTCACATATTGCTTCATATTATTTCACATATTACTTCTGCTTTAGTGTCCTCTTGTGCTAGGACTCAAATTATGCCTATTTTAGCTTTTTTTAGTACATCCCCTATGTCTTTTACACTCTTTTCTGATTTTCCCATCCTATTTCTATATGTGTTTAAAGTATTCTAATCCTCTTTTCAGTTTCCTAATTTTTCCTTCTGCCATATGTAAGATATTAAGTTTACCTCTTTAAGTATTATTTTCAGTTATTGTATATCTTTAATTCTAAAATTTTAAGTTGACTTTCTTATAGAGTCAAGGTCTCTGATAAGTCTCCAAATCTTCCTTTTTCTCTCTGTTTTCTTAAACATAATAATCATGATTATGTTAATATCTAGATCAACTATGGATATACTTTTACCACCTGTGTTTTTGTCTTGTTTCCTGCATTTCATAGACAAGCCTGGTAATTTGCAATTATAAAAACTGTAGAGGTCTGGCTGGTGATCTTCCTAAAAGAGGACTAACCTTCCTGCAGACGTCATGTCTTGGTGGACCATCCGGATGCAGTGGAGGAACAGTTTGGGGCTTTGTGAATCTGATACTTTCTTTGGTGAGCTCTTACCTCTCAGGAATGGACCGTGCTCTTAAGCCATATGCTTTCTGGGATCTTAACTGACTGTCTTTTGGAGTCATCCAATTGGTTAATCTGTACACGGCTGCTTCACTTTCCCTAGAACGATAAGGCTGTTGAAATATTGGCCAATTCTTTTAAATTTTTTTAAAAATATATTTTATTGATTTTTTTTACAGAGAGGAAGGGAGAGGGATAAAGAGTTAGAAACATCGATCAGCTGCCTCCTGCACGCCCCCGACTGGGGATGTGCCCACAACCAAGGCACATGCCCTTGACCGGAATCGAACCTGGGACCCTTGAGTCACGGCTGCTTCACTTTCCTCCACTGAGCCACACCGGTTAGGGCTTGGCCAATTCTTTTAGATCTCAAACCATAGCCTGCTACTTGGTGTCTGAGGTCTCTTCCTGCACACCAACCACACAGTTTACATGGCTGAAGCCTTGGGGTGAACTCCATGCAGGCTCTCTCTCCCGCCTCTGTGGTTATTTTTCCCTCACATTCAATTCTTGGAGAGCCCGACACCAACCTCTGTCGCCCTAGGGCTATGTCACCTCCATGAGCTCCAGACCTTGGCGTTTGGCTCTGCCTCCTCACCCACTGACCTGGCAGAACCCAGAGAGGAAAGACAGAAATGAATGTGGAGCTCACAAGTCTTGCTCTCTTGTCTTCAGGATCTAGGCCCCTCTGGTTCTGACTGCATGATTATTCTCTGATGCTTTCAAAGAGTTGCTTCAGGTCAGGATGCTGCGTCTACACTTTTGCAGTTTACGGAAGGTCACTATGATACATGCCACCTGGTTATGGTGGATAATGGCAGTCACTGAATTTCGGGAGTTTTCAGTTATGAGCAGTACCTGTGAACACATCTCTTGAATACATGTAACATCCCTGGAGGATTAGAAACATCTGGTACAGTTACTTCTTTTGATAAGACTGCTATTTTCTCTATGTTCTTGAATTTCCTGTCACTTCGTCCTGCTGTGACGGTGGTGGGAGGTTCTTGCCAACCTGCCTCTAGGCAACTAGAAAAGTTGCCAGATCAAATTTAACTTAAGAGTTTGGGTTTTGTTTGTTTGTTTGTTTATGACTGTGATGTTCCCAGTATAACACAGTACTGATCCTCCCTGTTGTAGCAGCTCAGGATCGTTAACCAATTCCATATTTGCTTTAATAAATTTTAATATTTATAAGTAGTTTATTTTCCTTTAAACTACACAAATATGTTTTTAAAGAACACAATGTTTGCACATCTGTATGGTCTTTGATTGTGCTGTATTATGTCTACATTAAAAATCTATGGGTGAGTAACCTCAGGGTGTCAGGAGAGCATTTGGAGTGCTATGAACAAGGTTATTTAAAATCTACTCTCAGAAAAGTACTTGAAATGCCTATAACTCAGCCAGCTCAAGACATAATCACAGGGTGGAACTTTATACTCCATATGCTAAAGCAGCCCATTGAACAAAAAGGTGCGTTAATGTCGATGATGCAGAGAAACCTAATGGTAATTCTTTGACTCTCGGCCAGGAGAATATGCTGAATCTGTGATGGTACATATGAGATTTTCAAAGAAAATCCATAGAAATCAACCCAGGAGAGACTGTTTCTTTTTTTTCTGGAGGCTTTCTCACCAAAGAAAATGCTTGCTGTGGAATGGGAGGAGGTGGCAGTGTCAGGGCATAAAAAACTTAGATTATTCTATGTACAATTGCACTGGATTTCAGTCCTACACGCTCCTATGAAATAGGAATGGAAGTTTATGGGGATCTGTACGATATATCAGCACTTTACATCGCATCTGTTCAGTTTTACTGCAGGCTGATGTCTTATTAAAATCAAACAACAGCGTACTTTAGAGCCAAAGTTATTACAAGACCGCCACACCGGGAAAAATATGAAACAAACTGAACAAGATATAGTGAATAGAGCTACTTATTAAGCATAAAAATGATTCTCATTGGGGATTATTTGGATGCAATGGTAGAAGCATTTCATTCCTTAGTTGTCACTCCTGCAATAAATGTGAAATGATTGTTGTATTTTCCCTACAAATGCATAGATATCCCATCTTAGAGCAGGAACTAGGGGGAATGTTATGGACTAGGATGGTTTTTATGAAAGAAAGAGAAACTAGGAGAGGGACATAAATACAGTGTTGATTTACGAAGCGGTGTGTATAAAGTAATGGCACTGATTATGTGTGGAGACTGAGAGAGGCATACAAGGATCTATTTTGAGGAAACTGCTATGTTATTCTATTTTTCCAAACATGGAAGCAAGGTAATAGGTCCAATATGGCCTTAGTTGAACTACAACAGAGATTTCAATAAACTGCTTGTGGGGGTCATAATAAAGGCTATTGTCCTAGTCAATTCCTAAAGACATAAAAATAGGCAAGTCTCAAATCCTGACAATATATATTTTTATTTATTCATAAAGAGAACTGTATGCAACTAACTTTAAGTAAAAGTAGATTAAAGATATAGTACTGAAATTCTGATTATTTTTAATAAAGTAAAATTTACTTTGTGAAACACTCAATTATTAACCACTGGAAGGTGTTGTATTATTTTAATTAAAATTTATGACCTGAATAATTCATGGATATATGAATATGAAAAGTTAATTGCTTAAAATGCAGGGATATTATGAAATATTTGGGTCAAAATCTCTGGTCAAATATATGTATATTGATGCAAATGCCTTAAAAAATTTAGATATGCCTCTCTTGCTCATTTGAAGACTGACAATTAATTTCATTTGAAACTGATAGCCTTTGTAAATGTTCAGGTTTAATCTTCCTGTTTCTCATTTCAAATCTTGCTCTGAACACTGGATTAACAGAATTGCATGTCTTGGATTACCATAGAAATGTGCAAAGGTGTGAGGTCACACCTGCTGGAGTTAGCCCGACATTCTTCAATAGACAATGAGTAAGGGGAACTCAGTGGAAAAATAATTTTAAAAAAGTAGAACATACCAACTTTAAGTCCAGTGGAGGACAGCCTCCTAGGTTTTCATTTATTAATTGATGCCTCCATTCAGTGAGTTAATTACAAATATTTATTAACTACCCACTATATTATATAAACTGGATTTCTCATATCCCCCTCCAGCTGTCTTGACCATTTGATCACCAAAATGATTCTTTTATTTTGTCTATTTTTACAATGTGAAAGTCTTTTAATTTTATTTTTAAAATATATTTTTATTGATTTCAGAAAGGATGGGGGAGAGAGAGAGAGAAAGAGAGAGAGGGAGAGAGAAAGAGAGACATCAATGATGAGAGAGAATCATTGATTGGCTGCCTCCTGCATGCGCTCCACTGGGTATTGAGTCACAACCCAGGCATGTGCCCTGATTGGGAATTGAACCGTGACCTCCTGATTCACAGGTCGATGCTCAACCATTGAGCCACAACAGCTGGGTGATTCTTCTACTTTTAAAACAGTGATATGCTCTGTTCAAGATGCCAACCCCATAACAGACCAACTTCCCTCGAAAATGTAATATATGTCTATATAACATTAAAACACCGAAGAATATGTCTGTCTCAGTCTAAGCAAGCTGCTGTAATAAAATGCTGTGGACTGGGTGTCTTAAACAAGACATTTATGTCTCACAGTTCTGGAAGCTGGGAAGTCCAAGAACAAGGCTCCCAGCTGATTCAGTTCCTGGTGAGGTCCCACCTAGAGGCAGCTGCCATCTCTCTGTGTGCTCATCTGGCCTTTCCTTGGTGAGTGTGGGTGGAGCGAGAGCTCCCTCTGTCCTCCTCTTCTTCTAAAGGGCACTAATCCCAGCACGAGCGTCTCACCCTCATGACCTACTATAACCCTAATGACCTTCTCAAGGCCCTGCCTCCACCTCATGAATGGGACACAGGCTTCACTGTGTGCATTTGGAGGGGACACAGACATCCAGCCATAGCCATACTATTAACGCTGTGTTGACCTATGCGATACCTCCTACTGTTCTCTTCACATGCATGCACTTTTTCCTGAAAACATTACTGAAGGCTTATCATGTCCTAGAAACTGTGGTAAATGCAGGACATGGGAGCTCTCAAGCTCTGGAGCTACTGAGGAACTTACAAATCTGTGGCAGAGACATGCACATCAACAGACAATCACAGTACTGGTTAGTGCACTGAAATAGAAATGTGTATCTATACAGGGTGTCGCCCAAAAATGTATACAAACTTTAACTACTGATAGCTCAATTTTGAAAATGAAATGTATTTTATTATTATTATTTTTAAACATTTATTTTATTTTATTTTTAAATGTATTTTATTGATTTTTTACAGAGAGGAAGGGAGAGGGATAGAGAGTTAGAAACATCGATGAGGGAGAAACATCGATCAGCTGCCTCCTGCACACTCCCCACTGGGGATGTGCCCGAAACCAAGGTACATGCCCTTGACCAGAATCGAACCCGGGACCCTTGAGTCCGCAGGCCGATGCTCTATCCACTGAGCTAAACCGGTTAGGGCCAAAATGAAATGTATTGTAATAAACACTGCCTTTGTATTTATTCAAAATGTGTGCATACATTTATATATATATATATATATATATATATATATATATATATTATTTATTTATATATATTAAACTTATATAAGAACACAAAGGAGAAACTAAGTAACTAAGTACCTATGACTGGAGAAAGGTTTACAATAGGAGATGAGCATTAGCTAAAGCTTAGGACATGCATAGTGGGAAGTAGGAGAAAATTTGAAGGCTCTCTCTCTGTGCAAAGCAAACTTCTATGTGAGCAATCATGGCTGCTTGAAAAGAATCATTGATTGGCTGCCTCCTGCATGCGCTCCACTGGGTATCAGTAGAGCGCATGAATCACAGCCCGGGTAGAACTGGTGAATAGCACTGTGAAGCTCTATCAGAAAGTGCATGATGTATACACACCCACATCCTTTGGGGACACAAGGGGAGGACAAAAAGGGAGTTTGGACCAATCTAGAAGGGGCCTTAAAGGACATGCCAAAGATTTAGGTTTCACCTGGTAGACCATGGAAATCAAGGTTTTTACACGATGAAAGAGTTAGGTTTCCAGATTATTGAGATATTAAAATGATAGGTACTAGTATGTATGAAGCACTGTTGATGTACCTTCTCCATCCACTTCTACAAACTTCACATTCATTAACATATTTCATGCTCACCCTATAAAGTCAGTGTGAATATTTTTTCAACTTGCAGGTAAAGCTTGTAATCACTTGTATAAGATCACAAGGGAGCCCTGGCCTCGTACCAGGTAGCTCAATTGATTGGAATATCCTCCCTCATGCCAAGGTGGCAGGTTTGATTCCACACAACAAGTAACCAATGAATGAATGGCTAACTGAAACCATAGATTGATGCCTCTCTCTCTCTCTCTCTCTCTCTCTCTCTCTCTCTCTCTTTCTCTCCCCCCCATCCTCCTCCCTCCCTTCCTCTCTCTCTCTAAAATGAATAAATAAATAAAATAAACCACACTGCTGACCTCGCACTATATAAAGTCAAATTCCTCAAGGTCTATAAAACGTAATGTACAAATAAGTGATTAAATTTTTAGTGACAGCCTCCTTTTCATTTTGCTCAGCTTAGAGGTAGGAGTTAGGGCTGTGGGGAACAATGGAACCTAGATTGTACTTTCTAAATATTTTCCTTGTACATGAAAAAATAACTAGAAGCAATAAGGGAAAGCTAAGTAATATCTCCCATAAAAATATATTACTGTGCTCATCTACGGCATTTTAATGCTTGCTCTAAAAAATTATTGATATACTTAATATCTTCCTGTTAATTTCCCAAGTAACTTCCAGAAAATTTAGGTGAAGTAGATAATAAAAGAGATAAGAAGTGTTACACGAAAGGTGATGAAGTTTAACGTTAGGAATATATTTTAAAAGCCCCTTTAATAAATGTTGACTATTTTAAAGCTCTTTTTTTAAGTTCATGGCACAGGAACAAGATGGCAGCGATTCCTAGTGAAAATGATGTTCTGTGATCTAGAGGAGGCCCTATTCTGTTTTAGTGATCTGTTTCCTGTGCTTGGAGACCTTGAAACATTTTCTTGATTCTATCCACCTCTGTTCTTGATTTATGATTTTCCAATTTGAAATTATATCAGGTAATTTTCTCCTGATTCTTATATTCCTCTTTCTGGAGATTGTTTTTCATCGTGAGACTTTTTTCTCCTGATCCGTGTTTACAACCCTAAAACAAAGCAATCCTTCTGCCCCTCAAACTAATGCTCCCTAAGAAAGCATACCTTTTCACCAAGGACTGACACATTACCCACCCAACTGGATCGTAGAACTAATAAAAGCCAGGTCAACAGACTCTCAAGTTAAGTTATAGAAGTTGTAAAATAATATGATTAGATGACAAGATGATTATTCACTTATAAATATCTATCCAGTTCGTAATAATAACCATATAAATTGACAATTTAATACTTTAGAAAATTAACACTAATGAATATTTTATATCAAATAATTATTTTTTCATTTATTTTTATTGTTGAGAGTATTGTCGATGTCCCCCTAACCTTTGCCCCCTTCAACCATTTTATTTAATAACAAATTTTTATATAAAATTCTAATCTGAGAACTCAATATAAACCTAAAATTGTAATGTGTCATTCAAAATTAGATACTCCGATGTGTACAACAGTTTCCATCTCTATTATACTTTTTCCTTCTCAGTTTTTACATACAATTAGACAAGTTACACAAGTTAGGACTATGATGGAATGGACATCACTAGTGCTAATTTATATATATATATATATATACACACACACACACACACACATACATATATATATACACATACAAAAGTACATAAGTACAGAAATCTAGTTTTGAAAATTTAGCATTTCTATTATACTAAAATATCCACCATCCAGTTATCAATTCACTTTGTTATTTCTCTTTAATCCTTTCTAGTATAATGGCATAATTCAACAGTATATCAATAATATTTAGCAGAAACAGTAGTGAAGTATTTAAGGTTTATGAATCAAATCTAAAAAATGCACAGCAAACTGTGATATGAGTATTTCCTATTGCTAATGTGTTCCAGTGAAGGGAAAATACTTGAGATTTGACTTAGTTTTCAGGATTGTGAAGCAAATATTTCAACCATAATGCAGAGGCAACAGCTTACACCCAGTCCTTGTAGATTGCAGTTTCACATATTTTCTCTCTATTTTTTAAATACCCACAGTACTTGGTATGGAACTTTGAATTCCACACCCCAAGCAAAATAAAATATTATCATTATCAGGCTGACTTTTCTCCAAAGACATCAAAAATATTTATCACTCCCCAAGACTTCCATACAAAAATAAAAATGCTTTCTATTTTAAGCCATCTTAATAGATAATTCATTTGAGTTTAAAATCAATGAAAGTTTTCTAATTAACTAATGCCACACATTCATAATTTAACAGGTAGGATTTAGAGTTTGGCTTATGTGTACTTTATATTAGGATAATGCTGACATATGACTTGGAACTGATGTTAGCTTTTTGTAATTTGGTGGCAGTGCTTCTTTGATTATCTTTGAAGGTATTCAGAAATCTAAGTTATAGAATTTAAAACAAAGACAAGCTTAAATACAAAAGGATAATTTAAGTAGAATTGTTGCATAATAACATAAATCAGTTTTTATCTAAAAATGTATATTCTTAAATATACCTAAATATATTTTTTCAAAAGCCAAAGAAAAAGTAGTGAAGGGGTACACATCAACTTTTTGAAACAATGGATATGTGTGCATGTGTATTTGTATGTGTCAAAAGACTTTTACTTTTTACTTTCCTATTTTCATTTTTTATTAAAAATTATATATTTATGGAATGTGTAATTTTCTTAAAGGAGGACTTCAAGTCAAGAATATATTGCCGAAGCCAGTTTGGCTCAGTGGATAGAGCGTCGGCCTGCGGACTGAAAGGTCCCAGGTTCGATTCCGGTCAAGGGCATGTACCTGGGTTGCGGGCACATCCCCAGTAGGAGATGTGCAGGAGGCGGCTGATCGATGTTTCTCTCTCATCGATGTTTCTGACTCTATCTCTCTCCTTATGGAATGTGTAATTTTCTTAAAGGAGGACTTCGAGTCAAGAATATATGGTCATCCCTCATAATTCAGAATGAGAACTCAGCCAAAGTCACTTTCAGTCAATTATTCTAGGTTATAAGTTCACTGAGGGAATTTGTTCTATTCATAAATAAAGTCCCGTCTCTAGTGAAGTAATTTATACACAACAGGTTCTTGATAAAGATAAATTTGGTGAGTGAATACATAAACACAAGTCACCAGCAGGTAGCAATTGGGACATGTGACTGTGATAAGCACAGAGGAGTTGTGAGATGTAATAAGAATCAATTTTTGCCTTGCTGGTGTGGCTCGGTGGTTAAGCATTGACCTATGAACCAGGAGGTCTCCATTCGATTCCCAATCAGGACACATGCCCGGGTTGGGGCTTGATCCCCAGTGTAGGGTGTGTGGAAGGCAGCCAATCATTATTTGTATTGTCCTAGCTGGTTTGGCTCAGGAGATAGAGCATCGGTCTGCAGACCAAAGGGTCCTGGGTTCGATTCTGGTCAAGGGCACATACCTTGGTTGCAGGCTCTTCGGGCCCAGGCCCTGGTGGAGGCAACCAATCAATGTGTTTCTTTCACATCGATGTTTCTCTCTGCCACTCTCCCTAAAAATCAATGGAAAAATATCCTTGGGTGAAGATTAACAAAAAATATATGTATATATTTTATTGATTTCAGAGAGGAAAGGTGATAGAAACAACAATTATAAGAGAGAATCATTTATTGGCTGCCTCCTGTATGCCCCACACTGGGGATCAATCTTGAAACCCAGAAATCAAACCGTGACCTCCTAGCTCATAGATTGACGCTCAACCAGTGAGCCACACTGGCCTGGCCATAAAAATAGTTTTTAAAAAGTTATTAAAGTTGCCATTATTTTGTCTTTCATATGCTGACTTAGTAGGGAACAAGCTTGGTACTAAAGGAAGGGGAGGGAAGGGAAGGGAAGGGAAGGGAAGGGAAGGGAAGGGAAGGGAAGGGAAGGGAAGGGAAGGGAAGGGAGAAAGAAAAAGAGAGAGAGGAGAGGAGGGAGGAAGAAAGCAAAGAAAGGAAGAAAGACATATAAACATAGTTGTAGGCCAATAAATATAAAATTATTTTACACAATATTCTTGTTTTGGGAACACATAAAACAACAATTATTCCCAGATAAATTACAGTCACATAGAAATCTCTTTTAAAACCACTTATACATTCAAATTGCAAAGCATATTAAATAACATCAACTATTTCAATATTATAGCCGCTGACACACTCCCAGAGTTCCCTAAGGAATTCCTGCTGGCAATGATTGTCATAGTAACTAACATCTTGTGCAATGAGTCCTCTATAAACACAGAACTTGAATACAGTTTGTCAATGTACAACTCTTACTTAAAAGTAATTTGTATTCACAATCTCATATAAACTGATCATTCACATGCAAATTTAAAAGTACTGATGGACTCGCTTTCTTTGTATTTGAGATGGAGAGGAACCTGTCCAACTGCCACACCTGTGGCTTAGTGACTTCACATTCACCATTATTAAAATATTTCCCATGATTGAATGTGTGAATGGAAAATAAATACTTGTCACAGGCAAGTATTGTCAAAAGAGCAATAGGGCAATGAAGGCCAGACAAGAAAAATGTAATCCATTTGTCATTTCATTGAAGAATCCAATTAACACCAGAGACATGCATCAGAGAAACTCAATAATCTTGGTTTATCCATGGGAGAAACATTGAAGAAAACAATGATAATATTTTGGTTTTATTTTTCTTTAGATGTTCAAAAATATTTTTATAACACCTAACATGTCTGAAAACACAGGGTAATACGTCTCATATATGGAAAATATGTGAAATAAATCTACATTTAGAAAAAGTCATATATTCTGATAAAAATATCCTGGGGAAATTAGTTCAGGCCATAGGATAAGTTGATCACATGAATCGCTAGCAAAATATATTAATAACTACAATAAATGAAATTTATCTGGATGATCACTTAGTAAGTTATATGTCTAATCACTGGGGTGCACACCTGAAGCTAATATAATATCGTATATCAACTGTAATTGAAAAATTAAAAAAATGATTTAAACAAAGAAAAGATTAGTTACCGTAAAATCCAACAAAACAAAGTGGGCATCCTTCTGCCTCAGGCAATTCCACTCCTCTCGCAGACTCATCTCTGGCTTTGGTTCAGCTCTTGCCCTCTGTCAACCAAGGAAGAGTGTCTTTAAGATACTCATTTTGTCAAGGAACCTTTGAAGGTTCCTTTCTAACATTGGAAAACGTTGTATTAGACCTGTATAAAGCTTGCTTTGAATTTGCATCTGGACAATTAACTAGAGGAAGACTTACTTTTACTCGTCTTCCTATCATTATGCTAACAAACTGAAAAATACATCCTTTTAATTCTGGCAGAAGTATCTCCAATGGTATGTCCATTAAATGAAATAAATGCAATGGTGATTATTTGCAAAATTTAAAGTAATAAACTTTAGGCTACATGATTACCATCTTATTTACAAGAAAATATCTAAGACAGGGAATTTGTAATGTATAGTTGGTCAAATTAACATTATCTGCCTTAAAATAAAAATTTAGATGAATAGAACTTTGATTTCCCCCCCAGAGTATTCTTTCACTTAAATATCAAACCCACCTGTTCTGCTTCCAATGCAGGTAAATTTATTTTGTTAAATCAATAATATAGTTACTTGTTAGCATAATAATGATCTTAATTTATTATTCAAAAGCCGACCTAAGTTGTTAAACAGCTAATCTCAGGATGCTTGGCATGGAAGATCCATATTATTTTTCTTCTAAAACCAGGACAGAATCCAATCTCTTCATAAGGATGAGGAAGGGCTACAGCAGCCCTTCATATGCATACCAACGGAGCACATACCAGTTTCTCCGGAGCCAGCCGGATCTGATAGGTGTGTCAAATTACTTTCATTTTTCCAATTATGTGCAGACAAGCTAATGCTAGTCATCTGTTAGAAAAAGAGGTAATAACTTTGTTCTGTCTACTCAGAACTATCATGTGCAGCAAAACAAAATAAAAACCACCTGCTCTTTTGTTGGCCTGTGTCTCCGGTACAGATATTAGGTTAGCACTGTGTGTGCCAGATGCCTGGTTGGCCCAAGGTAAGGACATTGTTCCCTGTGGCTATCACTTCAAGCCACAGTGTTCATTATTTCCTGTGATGGTTATTTTTTTAACTATAAACTTCATGGAAAAATAAAGAGGCTATAATAGCTAAGAACATTTGGAAATAGAAGAGCAATGAAGAGGGACCTGCCTCTCTGGGTATTAAAATAGATTGCAAGCTATAAAATAATTATAGAGGGCTGTACAAACAACCCACTATAATAATTCACTAAAAATTAATCTGATGCAATACCATACTCAACAGGATAATGAACAGAATCTTTTAGAAAATAGATCCTCCTATTAATAAACATTGATTTCATGCTGAAGGAACTATCACAAACCAATGGAGAAGGAGTGTATTCTTCAATAAACAGTGTGAATATCTTAAACCAAAATCAGTTTCAAATAGACAAAAGAGGAAATATTTAGATAATTAAAATAAAATGCAATAGCATATTTAACTTATTGTTAAATTGGAAGCAATGTATTAATTAATTAAACAACAAAAGCAATTACAAAAGAAAGTGTTGAAGCAAATGCATAGTAACTGAAGCTTCTCAATGCCAAAAAAAAGAACATAAAAATAAAATTTAAAAAAATTAATGGGAAAATATGCCAAGGTTAATGTTATGTGTACACACACACATATGTACTCTTAAAATAAATGTGAGAAATAGGAAAATATAATACTGAAATAGGCCAATTAGACTGAAGAGAAAATAAAATATAATTGTTTAATAAATATATACAAAATTCCATTTATATAGTTACTACAGCAATTAAAGTAAAACATGCTCTAACACATGGAAAATATTATTAAAATATTATCCTGTGCTCATAAGTGGGTAGAGGGAACATAAACCTGGAAAGTATTTAAGGGTTTGTATGGAGAGACAAAAACATATATACCACTTAATTATTCTAATTCTGAATTCCAAGTACATCATCACATAGTTAGTTATAAAATTATGTATAAACATCTCCATTGAAATCTTGTTACAATAACAATCTGTGTTAATATGGAAATCAGTCAAATGTTCAACAATTAGAAAGTAGCCCATTTATTAGGAGAAATCTACATAAAAGTGATGGCATAAGAAAATGTTCACAATATTTAGCGAGAAGAACACGGGGTTAATTGTACTTAGAGTTTTATTACAATTTGGCCATATAAAAATACTAAACAGAAATATACAAAATGCAAATATGCTAATGAAGGCTGTCTTTGATGGATGAGTATGAAGGAATTTTGACTTTTTCTTAATGTTTTCTCTAGTCTCTAAAATCGGCATCTATTCCTGCAATAGTCATGTACACCACAGCGGAAAGTGCTTTCTCAGAATATCTCTTATGCTCTTCCTTCAATCATGTTTTCTTATTTTCTGGTAGTTTACAATTATTAAAATGTGACTCTGAGATGTAGAATTACTTTGAATTTCATTTAAATGACAAAGTATTTTGCCACTATCCAATTTACAAAAAAAAAAGATATTTATGTTATACCATCTATTATTAACATGGATGTGCTTTATGATTTATAATTAATCATTTAGTACCTTTACATCTTTTTAAATATGTTCATAGTTCATATTTTCTTCCAGCTCTGTCAAGTATTAAAGAGTAAAAGAAATAAGTTTAAACAAAATATTATTTATACTTTACACTTCTATATGTTACCAATTTGTGTAGATATATTCAGTAAGTTTATGAACAAACACGAATTATAAGTGAAACCTATAAGTTTAAAGTACACTAATCATTACAGGACAAAACCACTTTTAAGTACTAGTAGCAATGAGGTGGAACATAATACTAATTTATTTCATTTGCCTAAATTCAAATGAAAATTGAAAGTAAAGAATTTCTTCAGATCGTTGTTTACATTTGACCTAATAATGATCACACTATCAAATAGGCATCATTGTTCAGATATGTGATATTACTTTTGAAAAATAAATATGGCAAGGGTGAATCACAGAGCGCTTTTTGGTGAATCATTTAAGTGAGGGTATTATCTCTCCTGTTCCTATGTCCTGTCCACCCCTATCTCCCAAATCCAAATATTTTCATCTTCAGGCAAGTTCTCACACTAAAAAGATATTTAATTCAAATCCCCTCCTTCAACTTAGCCCTTAACTCTTTTTAAAACTTAGTATAATAGCAAAAAGGATTGAAAGAGTATGAACAACCTAATCTAATCTAAGTTTAATGCCAGCAATTGCTGGTTAGAAGCCTTTCTTGGATATTTTGTTAGAATTTGTTTTCATGAAAATAAGTGCACAAGCACAATGTTTAAGAAAACATTGACACATTCCAGTCCTGTGACAGACTGCTTCAGCAGCCTTCACTTTCTTTTAGTCTCATCTAAGCTCTTCCAGAAATTACCTTTCGAGAGGATACTGGCACAAGTTAGATTGTTTTGCCCACCTCACTTTTATTCCAAATCTATTTCCCCTGAGAAGCCATAACTACTGTAGCATAACATTCATTACTATCTATTTTTATTACTTCTCAGCCCGGTAGCTATGTATCCCTTCTTTGCATTTCTCTCATTAAAATGAATACACCTGTATGTTGTGATCTTATAAAAATGTTTCCTGTCATACGCTGTTGGAAGAGCTAACGTGGTGTCATTACTAATCGACGTGTGTGAGCAGGGCTTCCGCTCCCTCTCCTTTCTTTTTCTCTCTCTTTCTCTCACTGAACTCAGCATCTTCGCCTCCGAGTGTGGAAATGACTAGACATTCATTCAACCTGCTCAATAAGTCTTTCCACACCACCACGAGCAGCTGTCCCCCTAGGACATGGCAATAACCTCACAAGTCAAGCCATGTTGATTCTTCTGGAAAAGAAACCACTCTTCTGCATTTCCTAGCCAGTCGCCTTGAGGACATCCAGAGACAATGCAGCTTGGAGTGTGGACAGGAGCCAGGAGGAGTGTAGGACATCTAACCATGCCCCTGTCACTAGCCGACTTCCTGAGCCTTGATGGGCCAGGTGTGGGATTGTTCCTGGATCTCAGGTTCTTCTGAAAAACAATAATTGGTCATGATTTCAAAAATTTTAATCAACTATTGTTGGGGAAATACAAAATTTTAATATAAAGTTTGTGTGTATGTGTGTATGTCTGTGTGGAGAGAGAGAAAGGGAGAGGGAGAGGGAGAGGGAGAGGGAGAGGGAGGGGGAGAGGGAGGGGGAGAGGGAGGGGGAGAGGGAGGGGGAGAGGGAGGGGGAGAGGGAGGGGGAGAGAGATATATATATTGAGATTATGGGAATGGCTCATACGATTAGGGAGGGGTTGGGAACCCTATAACCTGGCATCAGCAAGCTGAACCACTAGCAAGCCAGTGGTGCATTTCAGTTCACATCCAAAGGCCCAAGAACCGGAGCATTGAAATCCAAGGGCAGGAGAAAATGGCCGGCCCAACTCCAGCAAGAGTGCAACTTCGCCCCTCCTCCGCATTTTGTCCGATTCAGTTGCTTGGTGGGTTGGACGCTGCCCGCCTGCATTGGTAAGGGATGATCTTCTTTACTCAGTCTACAGATTCAAAGGCTGTCTCTTCCAGAACCACCCTCCCAGAAACACACACAGAAATTGTAATTGCCAGCTATTTAGGTATCCCTTAGCCCAGTCAAGATGACATATACAATTAACATCCCACAGTACAATTTTAAAAACGTCTTTCTGTGGTCTACAATGTCTTAGAAGACATGTGTGTATTTAAGAGAGAAATTTGTGGGAGAAGGATTGGATCAAAATAAATAAAGCAGCATGGCTGGTGTGGCTCAGTGATTGAGCATTGATCTATGAACCAGGAGATCATGGTTTGATTCCCAGGCAGGGCACATGCCCGGGTTATAGGCTCAATTGCCATTAGGGGGGCGTGCAGGAGGCAGATGATCAATGATTCTCATAATTGATATTTCTACCTCTCTCTCCCTCTCCCTTCCTCTCTGAAATCAATAAAAATACATAAATATAAAATAAAACAAAACAAAACATGCTGGTAAGAATCTGTCGATGGTGGGCATATGAAGGCCCAGCAGGATGACAGGTAACCAGGAAGTAAACACAGGGAGGAAAGGCAGAGTCTGAGTGTGAGGGGACCACTAACCCTGGGAGGTCAGTATAATCTTAAGACTTCCTGGGCTTTTAATCACAGATCTTTGTTGAGGCTGCTGTAGTACTGACCTACATTCAACTAAACCCTTGTCCCATCTAAAATCATAGACTCAATAGAGAAAAACATAATCTCAATCTAAGAGATTAGATTATCTCACCTTTCATTGATTAAACCATACACTCTTCAGGAGGACCAAGTGGAAATGTAGAGAATCAGTGTGTAATTTAGACAGAAAACGCTGCCCAGCCCCTGAGGGAGTTACAGCAACTCCTTGTTAAGACATGTTTCTTTTTTCTCATCACTCTGGAGCCTTCTTCTCAAGGGGAAAAAAATAAAGATGGGCTTACTGTTCAGTCAATAAAGTATTGAGCTATGCACTCAATAAATGTTAATTTCTTATGAAGATTTTTAAGTACAGGTGTTCTTTCTGGTTTTCGATGTGTGGTTTTGCACTAGGGATCCAAGTGCCTGTTGGATAGTGTCACTTCCGTGTCCTTTCTATTCTTGCTAAGAGCCGCGTGGAACCTTTGAAGGAAAGAGAAAGCATTTGGAGTAGACTGCTGAATGCGTGTAAAGAAACATCCTTAGTTTAGTTTGAGATAAATTTGATTAAACCACATCGCCACAACCACAGCATCAACACACCTGTACCCAACCGTGCTTGCAAAACGTAGTAAGAGGAAATGCTTCATTACGTGTTTTACCTACTTTAAGGTGCTGACTACTGAATAATTCTGCTGCCTCAGAACTAGGTTAACTACTTAAAGTTGTGTAAATGTTACTGATTATTTCTGTTGCTTTTTCATACAATTAACATAAACTTGATCTATGTTGGTAATTTTCAAAAACACACACAGAAAGGATCTTAGGCAGCATTTAAAATGCTGATCTGCAACTTGCTACCAGGAGTGCAGACGCTCATCCCGACATACCCTAAGGGAGAGCAAGTTTAAGACATTTTAATAAATTCACAAGTTAAATTCTATAAAAGGGGACCCTTAGAAATGAATGCTGCGCTCTAAGCAGGTTTGGGCGTTCCAACATTAGACCATAAGCTGATATGCAAATGTTTCTTTTCAGAGAAAACCATTAGCATAATTTTAAGAACTATTTTTAAATTATCAGAAGGTAAATAACTACTCACAAAATTATTCTGCAACTACAGTTGACATATGGACAAAGAAAAGCGGATTTCTAAAGAACTTAAAGGAGTGGTTCTGAAAACCAACTACATACAGACTTATCTATGGAGCTTCCAGAGGCATGATGATGGAGCAGGTCTCCCAGAAATTCTCCATTTTTCTGTCCCCTTCCCTTCAGGTGGCAGATTTTAATAGATTCATTCATCATACTTTTACTCATTTTGGAATAGGCTATTTCTTTTCAGGCATGAGTTCGTTAATAAGAAATGTTAAAATGTTCCTTATCACCTGTTACTTCATTTCCAACTCTAACACCATTCATGAAATATCTGGGAACATTATTCTCTCAAATCTAAAGCCCTAAGTGCATTGTGGTACTACTCCCGTAAGCCTTATTTCCTATCACTGGCTCAATATTGTTCTAGAGTTGCTATATTGGACTACTGATTCTGTCCAATTCTAAGCCTCTGAAAGAGAAAAATGCAGAATAATAGTATTGGTCTCCAAACTGTTTTGCACACAATTCCCTAACAGAAAACAACACCCACAATATGTGCGGGAGGTGATATATTAATGAACTCACCTCCCAGTTACATTCAGTGATGGAGGGACTGTGTGCTCTCTAGTTTAACATTCCCTTTAACTCCAGCTAAAAGATAGACAGACAGAAGTCTTCTGTTGCCCATCTTCCTGTTTCTCTCCGAGCAAGTCAAGGATGCCGGGCAAGGACTATGACTATCATTCCTGCCCATCAGTGTTTCCGTTAATTTGGGGTAGTTTGACTGTTAATTTTCCAGAAAGCTAATATGTAAATAACTATAAGAAATGGGCACTGAGACCACTATATATGATTATATATGGGTGATAGTATGTATACACAGATATGTATATATACATATATACACAAGTATATGATTATATTATCCTATATAATAAAAGGCTAATATGAAAATTATCCCCTCAACCTGAAGTTTGACCAGGAGTTTGACTGGGGGTGGGGCCGGCCAGCCAACCACCCATGGCCCCTCCCCCTGGCCTGCAGACAAGATTGGCCCAGATCGGGGTGGGCTGACTGGATCCCACTCATGCACAAATTCATGCATCAGGCCTTTAGTATAAAATATAATAGAGCTTCAAAGAAATGAAGACATCTTCAAGCAGTTCTCTCTCTCTGTCTCATAATATGACATGAGGTTATGTATTTATTTTCCATCCACCTACTTTGTTCTTCTATTTTGTAAACTGGATTCTTTACTTACTATCTACATCATGTATTACCCCAATTTGCATCCCATGGTCTCTATATTGCGAATATACATTCATAAACCTAGAAGATTTGTGTCACCCATGACCCACTAAGGAAGCAGAAGGAGAGAATGAGAACTGGAGAAGAATGCACCTGTCAGGCCTTGGTCCACTTACCGTCTCTAAGGGGATGTCAGAGGGGCCTCAGGGAAGTGAGGGGAGAACTGAGGTTCCTGTGCAGGAAGGAGGTTTAACCCCTGTATCACCTGGCTGTGTTTCCCCTTAGACTGTGAATTGCTTCAGACAAGTGTTCGGTCTTCTTCACCTTCATATCCTCAGATTCCAGCTTGTATCTGAAACATAGTTCATTATTTGATCATTCAATGAAGGGACAAAAGATAGGGTGCTAAACCAAAAGGGAATAACTGTCGAGAGAAAATATTTTTAATATGGGGAAGTCGAATATATCTGTAGGCTAAGAGGTGTGTAGAGAGAAGATACAAGGTATAAACAAAGTGTGTAATGGGTAGAACAGGCCATGAAAGCTGCAAGATGGCAAGCCCTCAGATACAGATTAGAGGTTTATTGCCAAGTTTATATCCCAACACAAAGAGAAAACTATTACCCATTTTATTGATTTGCTGCCTCACCTATGATTTCATATATCATCCATCAACAAAATGTTTTATAATGATTAGTTGATAATACCAATTATAATGATATTGAAAGAATAGCAAAGATTTCTTATAGTTTAAGATACTCTTTACTTCCTCTATGACTAGACTAAGGTATTAAAAAATATATTACAATGTAATGCCATGTTTCACATAAACAAGATTCATATACTAATTAACAGCAATCATATACACATATGCATATGCACAAGTTCAATTCAAAACAAGTATCTAATTTTGACATTTTCTGGGTAACACCTTTATCAATGTTAGCAGCTGGCTTCGAAACAGAAAGTGTTCTAGTAATTTAAGTGAGGTAAGCCGGAGGCAGAGGAGGAAGGACAATTACCTAAAGGAAGAGCCGTGCTTCTGTTGTACTAATTCAGTAACTTGATGGTGAAGATATGAAATAATAGCTACTGAAAACTACTATCTTGCTAATCTTTAGGCATAATGTTACATATTTAATTAAATATGGAACTTCTTTCAGATAGATATTAGCTTGCAATTATAGGCTGCTTACAAAATGTTAGGCACCATTTTAGAGATTTACATTTAATCTTCACAACAACCCCCAAAATCCTGACACCATTATTATCCTCGTAGTATATAACCAGGGCAGGAAGAAGCTAAATAAGCGAGGAGCTCACGCCGCTGGGGCACACTGACAAGCGCATCCAAGGTTTATAGGAGTCCTCATGAGTTAGTTTATGATTAATGTTTAACATAAAATCACCCGTGGTATTTATGAATATTTTAAATTACAAAATCAAATTGCTTTTCTGAGTCATAGTGAATTGCTGAATGTTAGTTATCTTATTTCTGTGAGGAAAGAATTGACAATGTGTGTATCTTTAGTAAATTCCAAAGGTCTGTACACACAGCTTTAACAATGAGTGCATTTGGAATGACAGTGATTTGATGAAGATTATGGTTAGAGAACAGCACTTGTGAAAGGACTGCATTGGACCAATTTTGTGATGATTAAGTCTTCTTGACTTTGTATCTGACAAAGCAGTGTCTTCCTGTGCACACACACCGGAAAGTGGAACTACAAATGGGCATCGGCCTCAAGATTCCCCAACAGTGTGTGGGGGCCTGGTCCTCTTCCTGAACTTGGCCTCCCTGTTCCACATCCACACGCTGGTGCCTGCCATGGCCCTCCCTGGTCTATCTGTCACAAACACAAATCTATATCCTGGAAGACAAATCTGATTTTTCACCCATAGCCCAATACACTGCTTCTTCCTCTATTTCACATTGCAGATCGGGGTAGAAAAATCAAAGATCAAATGCAATATATATTTGCCAAATGGAGTCTGACTCATATTGAAACTTCTCCAGAGAATTTTTATTGAGGAAGTTTTTAAAATAACTGATTAGCACATTAACCTAATAGATCAGAAGAGGCCAACCATCAGCAACACTACTATCATATATAACTCCTAATTGTTTACATGCACACACGCAATTTTAAGTAAATATTCCAATTATTTTAAGTAACTCTCAATGAAATTTCTTTTTATACTTTAGAACCATTTATCTCTAAGTCCTCTAAAACTACCTCACAACATCAGGGAAACTGGAAGGACACTGAAAAATAATAATAAGTATCATGAAGCCCTCCATGCACTTTGCTCATGTCAAGGTCCCATCTAGTGTGCAGAGAGGGAGTGCGGACTTTCTGAAGTTACTATATATAACATAATGTGTTATGAAGTACATGTGTATTATAATTTTGTAGTACAAATTCTCTATTGCCCACAGTGTGCCTATCGTATAATACAGACCCTATCGTGAAATGTACTTGCTCCCAAAATGAAAAGTCGGAATTTCCCGATTCTACTTCAGCCCCCTGTTGTTCTGTAACCCCTCCAAATTCACATCGCTTCTCTGGCATTCCACAGAAGGTCACAACCAGTCTAATATTCCGTCTGCATCCAAGGCACGAAAAAGTTTTTAATTAAGCAGATATATATATCTTGAGGTGCTTTTAGTAACTGAGTGTGGGTGGGTAGGAAGCCTCAAAAATTGAAGTTTATATTGTGACTATGTAAGACATAATATGTAGATTTCAGTACCACCTATGAGTTCATCTAATGCTGCATATATAATGATTGTAAAACAGTTATTAAAGAAAAAGATTGATTTGTGGATATATTTAATGTACTTAAAATACTGTATTTTTGCTCATATGAATTAATGTTCTGCTTATCCTTGAGTGCATTTGAAGTCATAGCAATGAAATCTGATAAAATATCGAATCTAAAGTTATATTAAATATGAGAATTCAAATGACTTCTAATTGCTTCAAAAGGACCCATACATATATGAAATGCAGGTTATTTTTATGAAGAAATATGCTAACCCACTTAATTATCACTCAGCCCTCTATACCTCTTAAGCTAAAAACTTCATATTTGGTTGCTTCTTCTAAATTGGTTTATGTATAATTCCCAGAATCCCAGCAGCAAACTGGAATGATCTCTTTTCTCTTTCACAGTGTAGACTTAGCAGCACTTTTGTCTATTTTAGTAAGCACGTTAGGTCTCTTTGGGGGATTATTCTAACCACAGCTAACCCAGGGTGTGTTTTTTCTAATGTTGCAACTACTGTCTTGCTATTTTGTAATTAAAGAGATTTTTCTTGATGCAAATATCCAGCAACATTCTTTGGGGACGTTTTGAAGGGACTCTTCCCGCTTTTGTATAGCAAATGAAGCACTGTTTGTGTTTTCCCTATTATGTTTTATAAAGCTGTGGAAGCGCTTGCTTCTAGAATGCCCTACAGTGGCTACAGGCTCAGCAGGCTGAGGCGGGCGTGAAGAATACAGAAATGCGATTTGAAACGATGTGGAGTAACTGCCGACTTTGGGGAAATAACGGCAGCAGACGGACGGACCCGGCACACAGCAGTCAGAAATGAGGTTATTCCATGTAGTAAAAGCCATGGGCATTTTAAGGGAAGAGAGTAAGTCAAAAGCAACCATTTCCCTGAGCCAACAGATTTTTCAGATGCACAGGAAAGAGGCTCCTGACTCCATAGGATCCTAACAGATACCTTCCCACCCACAGGGTTCATCACACCATCTTCCAATACGGAGTCCACCACCAGTAGTGTATTAGCGCAATTCCAATAAATTTAAGAATTTGACCAATCTAGTCAATAGTACTCTCTCCATTTTCAACTGATGACTTCAGCCTTTCTATTTTCTGTAGCTATTGCTTCAGGAAATTTTGTACATATTCAGAGAACTGGGGAAAAAAAGTTTACTTGTGAATTGTGAATTGTGTTCAGCTAGCTAGTAATTGAAATGTTTTCTAAGCCCACTTTTCAGGAAGGTATTGCTAAGAAGAAATTTTACCTCCTGTGGATTGTCTTCAGAGCTATGAAAACATCTTATTTTGTTTTCTCTTGCTTGAGCTTGGGGTGGGGGGTTGCTATTATAGCCTCATTCGGATAAAATGATTTTCGTTTTGTATGTTCTGTGGGAGGCTTGCAACCTCACCGCTGTGGATGGTGGAAATGAACTTCGGTGGATGAAATGGTGTGGAAAGTTGCACTTGATGTTTCTGGGCTGTCCTGGCGGGTCTGGGAGTGGGCAACATTTTACACACAGCTTCTTCCAGGACAGTGGAAAGCTAAATATCCTTTCCTCCTCAAAGAATAATTATTTCGGTTTGATTTATCAATAATGTTTTCACTGTAATTATAATAGAAATAATTAATGGATCTTCTGTCTGCTAAGAATTATGCTCTCTTGTATGAAGCTTGTTTGGTGGGTGCTACCAGTAAGTCAAACTAATTTAACATGTTAAGGCTGTTATATACAGTAATTTTCAGCAGAGCAACATAATAGCTCTGTTTCTAGGCAATAGTTTCTTGTAGTAAATTGACATCCAAACAAATGAAAAGTTGGAAAGTTGTTTCTGCTAATATAAAAATATGTTATATAATGAACCTGTTTCCATGGAGCTTTATGGTGAAATCAGCATTCCATCTAGATGCACAGTCCTGGTAAAATGCAGAAATGAACCTCAAGAGGAATAAACATGGGTAGTTCTGGAATTGATGGTAGAAACATGCATAGATTTAAAAACCATCACCACTATTTTGATGGGCCATTCCCTCCCTCCCTCCCTCCCTCCCTCCCTCCCTCCCTTCCTTCCTTCCTCCCTCCCTCCCTCCCTCCCTCCCTCCCTCCCCTCCTCCCTTCCTTCCCTCCTTCCTTTGACAACTTTACTGGGAAAACAATGTGATCCTTAGGATGAAATAATGCCAATGATTTTGCAATGCCTTAGCCTTTCGCTTGGCCACTTGGAGTCGTCACGCTTGTCACCGCATGGCTACATACAATAATGAAAATGGACCTTTTCATTAGTTACATACAACATATAATGGCTGCAAGACTCTAACATCCTTTATGCAAATGAATGTTCAGAGATTATTAATTAGTATTTGAGGAATATTATTCTTTCTAAAACTCCAAAATTATCACTACTGGGAAATCGGCCTGAATTCATTTTAACGATGATAAAATTGCACTCGGTGACAATTAATTGAGCAAGGCAAAAGAGACCTGGGCAATAAATGAGAAGTGTACTCTTATGATTGCTTCTTGTGGATACTTTTAATTTGTGTGTACAAACATGATTTTCAGCACAATAAGTAATATCTCTGGTCACATAAATGTTTTAGATACCCGATTTGCAAACAGCCTCTATGTAGTAACATTAAGTTGAATTCAGAGGTGTTTTTAAGAACACCTGTATTTAAGTATATTTTAAAAACAACAGAAATCCAAAAGTTGCCCAAGGCAGCATCTGGAACCATTTTACAGGAACATTAGTGAGTCTTTAAGCTCAGCCAATAGGACTGCTGGCGAGGCCAAGGAGTCCTTCCTTCCTGACTGCAAAGGAGGCACTGAGTTTAACTAGAAATGCCCGGGGCAAATATGGAAAGAAATATAAAACACTGACAAAGCACAAAGTTAACTTCATTAAAATTAACATATTTTCTAGTCTTCCAATTTACTATTAAATGCACTACCTTAGGCAACATCATGAAGAAACCTATGTTCACATTTGTGGGTTAGGTGGTCAGAAGCTTAGTTCCATTTTGTTTTTTATCTTCGTAGCAGAGTGAACATAATTTCAGAAATCAAATATGTATTTTTAAATATATTCTTGGAAGACTGAAAACACATAAAAACATTTTTAAAATAAGAAAAATATCGTGAACCACATTTTGTGTGGAGCTCTTTTTTGCATTAAATCTGTGAACAATATTAAGAAAAGAAACTGACTAGGGAATAATTCAGTTTGGAAAGAATATAACCCCTGAGGATTTGGAGATTCTCAGATTTGTGAAGGATAAGCTCTATTTGTGAGTGGCAAAGAAATGCTTCAAGGTGTGGCAAACTCTTTAAATGAGGCACATACCATCACACATTATACCTCCAGTATATAGAGTGATTGTACCTAAGATACAAAATAATAGCGGCCAACTTTGTGCTAGTTTTTATTTCATGCTTATTTGTTCATTCCATTCAAGATGTTTTGAAGTTATTAAAAACAGATCAAAGGTTTTTAACAGGTTGAGAGGTCTCAGATCCCACTCGGAGTATAAATAATGTTTCAGATCCTCTTTTGAGAAAAAGAAAAATATGTAAATATGCACATACAAATTGCTGCAAACTCTACACAGACACCTGGTTCTCTAAAGGCAATCTTTGAATCCTCTAGCAAGATGAAGGTCTAGGCTAAAAAAAATATAATTTAGCCAGTGGAAAGCTTAGAAATTCGCTGAAAAAAAATAACAGGTTTAAAATCATTACTCTTACTAGTCTGCCTTCATCTCTGAAATGATCCACTATTAATATTAAAATGTTACATCTTGAAATTACCTGCTAAGCATGTTATGATAACTGTGAAAACTTCCCTAATATTACATCAAAACTGGCATATAACTTTGTCAAGATAAGTCAAGTGGATGTTCAGAAAACGGTCTACACTGAGGTTTAAAACAAAGGAGACAAATGAACAAAAGCCCAGTCCGTTCAGACCCAGGTAGAGTGCTCCAGGAAGCAGAGGCAGGGAGACTGGGTCCTGGGGACTGGCTGGATGCAGAAGCTCATGAGGAAGGAATAGAGAGAACTGAAGACCAACTTTTCCTTTTTCAGAAAGTTTTGTAAAGAAAGTTACTAGTTTTCAACAGAACTAGCATATCACTTATTATGGGTAAGAATGGTGACCATACAAAACTGTACAAAACCAAAATCTTTAAAATATGCTGGTTTAATTTATGAAAAATAAACACCTTTCATTATATCCTGACTAAACAGTATGGGTGTGGCAAATTCACAGGGAAGTAGGTTTGTTCTTCCTGTTAAGAAATTGACATTTCAGGTCATCAGAATGGGGCTTACTGATCAAGCAAGGAGCACCCAAGTCCAGCATGCCTCGTTAATCTTTCCTTTCCTCATTTTCATGTCCTACTACAAGAATTTGATTCGCCCCAAATAGTACTCCTTGTAAGTAGGGTATGTATGTTTATCCCTAACTCTCACCTTAACACAAGGTGGTAGGTGACAGATGCAGGGCCAAGTCCTTCCAAATCAGGAGGTAAAAATATAAAGAGGTAAGTTGATATGCAAAGAAATAATTATACCATGAAGCATTGAGATGGTGGAGAAGAGGATGAGCTAAAGGGAAGCAAATTCTGAGATGGAATTCTAGAGCAAGCAGGATTTCTAGACTTTGGAGTCATGAGCCTTTAAGTGGAGAAGGGGTCATGAAAGGAAGAAAGAAATCTGGAAGATGTTAGACCCTTCAGGAAGCATTTGAAGTCATTAGGAAGATGGGATGGAGAGGTGAGAACACAGCGAAGAAAACAGGAAACTCAAAATTGACCTGATAATTCACTCGTTATGATTCAGGGTAAAATTGGAGAAAGTAATTAGAGAGTCATCTAACAGATGGCTTGCTACACCATTACTAAACCAACAATAATCTTGGAAGTAAGAATCAATGGTTCTTTCTCTGAGATAGAAAAGTATAGGAAAGGGCAGAAAATACGAGAACATCTCAAGGCAGTTCTTGAGGAGAATAAAATAGTTTAGAACAGCTAATGTTGAGAATTCAAAAGCTAAAAAGAAATGGAGAGATCTGTGGAGTAGCCATAAGGACCCAATTGGTCTTGAATAATATGAATTTGAATTGAACTTAATCAGTTCAATCACATAACTGGCCACAATAACAGTTGTCAGAACAGAAGAGAGAACACTGGAATCAAAATGCAGGAGATACATATATATTCTACTTCCATCCAAGGTTAACCAAATCTACCCCATTCACCAACTAAGGACATTATTTGTAACAAAGGATGGTTTTAAAGCTGAATGGCCCCTCGTCTGCTGAGCACCTACGGAAGTTCTGGTCAGCAAGTATGAAGACAGAAAGTGGGAAGTGCAGAATGAGTTTTCATAAGTCAGAAGAATTTTCTGGGTGGACAATGTCTAAATATCCAGGAGGGAAAAGGCCTGGGTATAATGAGGAATCCCATTTAAGACTTTATCTTGTCTTTACAGCGTGTGGGGAAAGAACGAAGGAACGAAGCTGTAGACAGATGCCCCTGGTCTTGTAAACCCTGTTAACAAGCACAGCCCTATTACCAACACATTACAATGTCATTAGGAGGACATTGAAGAGGTTAGTGGGGGTCTCTCAAGTGGTGGTCTCCCTACCTAGCAGCCTAAGTTTGGTTGTATTTGGATCTCTGCAAAGTTTGGGGTCTTGCCAGGTAGCTGAAATGGGGAGTAAAGTTTAGTGTACAGGGAAGAGTCTCGGGTGATGAGCTTTAGAATCCTAGGTACATATGGAATAAAGTAAAAATAGAAAAGACACTGAATTGTATAAATATAGGGGGAACAACAGATTGACTTTTCAAGTAAGATTTTTTTAAAAAAGGGAGTGACTCAGAATAGAGTAAATGAAATGCAGGGATGCTCTTGGATGTTTTCAGCTTTAAATTATGAGTACTTTCCCTTCTCCAGCCTCCCTTCACCCAAAACATTTTGTACATCCTACCATGCACACAGTGGACACTTAATGTGTGCAAATGACTTTGTGCATTAAAGGGTTGTGGTTTTTTTCCCTTTTCCAGTCATGCTCAGAGACCTGAAATTTCGTCTCTTCTTCTTAGTGCCAAGATTCCTGCAAATGTGTTTGCTTGTAAAATGGTTTTAAAGAGAGACTCATGTCATACAATATAATTTAGACCCTGTAGTATATTCTGTATAGGAGGCAAGGGCTTCTGTTTATAGTGAAGTATAAAAATATGGGCAATTAACTCTGAATTTCTCAAAAGAAAGGGGAAAGTATCTCTCCAGGGCATCTTCCTTTTTATTAATGACTTGGTATTTTGTACATGATATATGAAAGACTCAACGCAAAGGGAGACCTAAAACTCAATGAGGTTGTGATTCTGGTGAGCTGCAGGTATGGTTCTCAGGCACCTGTGGGAACAAACTTTAAATGAGTTAGTGGCTTATTCAGTGGAATCCAGACTGTCTCATGCAAAATGTCATTTTAATTATTTATGCTGGAAAAAAGAAATTCCATCATGCACTTGGATTTCTTTTTCAGTTTTAATTCAGTTTTAAAAGAATGTAACTTTGGGTTTAAATAGTGCATTTACCTTAGGAATATAAAGTGCTTTAAAAACATTATTGTAGTTTTACCAATAGAGCGAGATTGGATGCCTGTTTTTATTCTCATGCACTGGGTAGAAAAAGGACTTGGACAAAGTTAACCAAGTTAGTGACAGAATTTAGAATTAAACTGAGGACTCTAAGTTCTAAAACAAGAAAAAAATAATAACTTCTAAAACAGTGCAGTATCAGCAAAGACAAAATAGTCCAAGACAAAGAGATTCATTCAAAGGAAAGTAGCACGGTATTTTTGGCATTACAATATATATATGTTAGCAGATGCATCTTAAGCAGCTGTTGCAAATCAGAATTAAAGATAGGACAGACTTATAATTAAATATTTTTTTTAATCCTCACTGGAGCATATCTTTTTATTGATTTTAAGAGAGAGAACGAGAGAACAAAAAACATTGATCGGTTGCCTCCTGATTGGTTGCCTCCTTCCTGCACCCCAACTTGGAACTGAACCCACAACCTAGGTATGTGGCCTGACCAGGAACCAAACCCACAACCTTTTGCTGTATGGGATGGTGCTCCACCTAACTGAGCCACCTGTCCAAGGGGATTTCAAATGAAATTCTTAAAGTCACATAGACTATCCAATTAATGACTCAACCAGTTCTAATAAAATATGGAATGCTAAACATATACAAATTAGCTATTTTTAATTTTTCTTGGGAATTAAGTGTAATGATTTAGAAATTATGATGACACTATTTTCTTAGACAGGAATACAGTGTTTGCTTGTCTCTAGCTTGTCATTTGAGATTGAGATTATTTGATAATTGGATAATGGTAACCTTAAAAACACACAAAAGTTTTGTGTGTTTGACATTTTTCTTCAAAATAAACACATAAAAACAAACAACAACCAGTTCCTCCACGCTGGGCCAGGCCAGGCCAACGTTCTCCTGGCCTTCGCTGGGGTTCTCATAATATCACAAATACAGCTTTTTGCCTTCAGCAATGGCAGTTTCTGCCTTTATTTTACTGTTATCTATCCCCATCCTAGTCCTTTCATTACAAGTTTTGAATTATCCAAATAGTTTAGCTCATCGAATATTTGTTAAGGGCCCATCATGTACCAGGTTCTGAAGAGATGAAAATGAGCTAGAAAGTAGTTCTATGGTCACAACTCAGAGAAGACATTTACATGAACAAGTAAGTGGAATAGCATGGAACAGACCCAATCACAGACGTACGTATGGAGTCACAGAAGTAGGTACAAGTGACCGGGTACTGCAGGGGGAGCTTCCTGTCTCCTAGTTGTGTGGGTGGGCAGGGGGTGGGGGTGGGGAGCAGATGACCACGGATAGTGCTTGTCAGGTTGGTCCCATCACCACCAGCCCTTCCTAAGCCTGGGAACTACATTTCCCAGAAACCATGTGGTCTGAACTGTACCAGGTCAGACTCAGCTGAGAGGAATTTTGGGAAGACCTGGATGGAGGAAGGAGAGCAGACCCATGGAGCCTGGCACTCATAATAACTGAGGCCACAGGTGTGCAGACCCCCGCACAGGCTTCCACTCTCTGGTCCCCAGAATCAGCTTCCCTCCGGCTGACATTCTAGCTACTGTTCAGTCTCCCAGCCACAGCCTCCCAAGCCTTTGGTCTCCCCGATGAACTCTACCCTATTCCCATGAACTCTAATTCCTATACTAGGGCCCACATACAGATTCCTATGTTGCACAGTTTCTTTCCCTAACACTTGGAGTAACTGTTTTCCTCACTGAACGCAGATAGATGCAGACAATTTCACAGAGAGGATGGGACCTAAGCAGGGTGTTGAAAGCTAGTGCAGACTTCATCAGGAAAACAAGCTGCAGAATTCATTCCCATACATGGGAAGTGCATGGGCATTGGATGCAAATTAATTGTTCTAAACCCATGAGAACAAAAAATAGTTCCATCTGACTACTCCCGGAATTGAACTTCTCTAACCACTAAGGCAGACCGTGCATTTTCTTGCCTAGTTTCCTTCTTTTCTCAAATTCCAAGGAGTGGTCCCAACTTGGGATCAAGGGTTGAAAGGCAGATGTGAGCTTGGGGCTCAGGCAGCCCTTCCTCCTGTCAGCACTTACAGGAGGCTCATGGGAGAATCAGTCCAAGCAATGAGCAGAGCCACAAGGGGGAAGGAGGCCGGGCCCTGGAATAAATGGAAGCCTTAGATCCACACCTGATATTGGTTCAGCTCTTGGAGTTTTCAGTTTTGTGAGGAAGATGAAAAAGAAAAAGAAAGGCTTTTCCTATCAAACACGTTGACTTATGTTTATATTCACTCAAAATCAAGCATTCTGATTAATTATACAGTGTTTCAGAAAGGTGAGCATTTGAGTTCCTTTGAAATCATCCCTTGGGTTCAGCACTGATCCTGCCTTTTCTATAACCTATAGTAAAATAAAGTTTTATAACTGTAATTCATGTTTCAAAAAGACATTTAGTGTCAAGTAGTGCCAGGCACTGTACCAGGGACTAGTTGTTCAAAAGGAAGGCAAAGGTGCTTGCCCTTGAGGAGGTAACCCTGCTGTGTGGATAGAAAACGAGTGGACGGACTACAAGTACGTGAAGTGTGCAGCAGACCACACAGGGGGGCAGGTATGTCCTCTTCCGGCCCAGCGGCCTGGACCGAGAAGGGCTCCCAGTCTGTGATGTCTGGTGAAGGCTCCTTGACAGTTCCTCTGGCTCAGGATGCCCCAGGGTCCTCCCTTTTACCTTGGCCAGGTCCCGCCCACCTCACCCCTCAGGTGGGGCAGGGGGATAAAGGGCCCTCAGGACAAGCAGTGATACACTTAGAAAAATAACTTCCCTGTTGGTGGCATCTGCAAGTGCTAAGGCTCAACTCCAACCACGGGATGACTAGTAGGAAATGCAGGGCCTCGCTAATCAATACAGAAAGACTTTCCCTTCTGCAACCCTGCTTCTTCCACAGCGACCCAGGCCCACCAACCTCCAGTGGTGACTCGCACTCTTCCTAGGAGAGCTCAATACTGTGTAGTTAATCATAAACCTTATTTCTTTGCTCGGTGTTGGTTATGTATTAGCTCAGGCACCTGGTGACTTTCTGAGTGAGGAAGTTTGGACGGGTCCTTCTAAGGTTGACTGAAACACAGATTTATTACTTTACTTACCTGCTCATATCCCCAAACCTCCTCCTCCACTCCCCCCACCCCCGTTTACACCTCTAGTTGATGAATTTATTCATACTTCACGAAGAAAAATGGAGCAATCACAGGTAGCATTTAAGACTCTCAATACCACATCTATTACCAACCACCATCTGCTGCTATGTAATCTATTCTCCCATCTGTTAACTTAGACGAACTCTCTGTGACCCTATCCAAAACCAATTCCTCCATTTTGCCCAGGGTCCCAGCTCCTCTTAGGTGCTCAAGGACGTTGCTGAACAAAGTCTTTCCTTGCTTTCCTGCTTCTTTGTGTTTAAGTCCTGAATGGCTTATTCCAATGACACACACACCCAGTTACTTCTTTCAGCTAGAAAGGAGTTCTTGTTTCTACTGCATCTGCAGAGGCACCTGAGAAGGAGAGTCCAGTGAAGTGGGAGGGAAACGAAGGACATGTGGTTGGTATAGCCCATGTGAAGAAACAGTGAAGTGAGGGGAAAAAGGAGGAACCGTCCTGCCAGGGCTGCTAAGACAGACAAGATGATGGCATCTTGGACCAACAAGGATGGATGGTTCCAGCCCAGAAGTCATTGGTGAGTCATAAGAGCCATTCTGAAGGTGGGGCGAGGGTCAACATTTGATAGGAGCATGTTTCAGAAAGGCTGGGAGAAGCGGAATAGATATTAGCTATTTCCAGGAACAAGGTAGTAGTGTGTTACTAACAAAGAAAGGGGAGACACCCATTATCCATAGTGTCCCAGAAATTCCATCTGTGGTAACAGTCAGAAAAGCAGCATATGCTAGGGGCAAGCTCCAGGGACAGTGAGGGTTTGTGCAAGAGCTCCTGATGGCTTCAAGTTTTCAGGGCGATGGGATGCAAGCTGAGGATGGGGAGGAGACACAGGGTATTTTTAGAAAGGTATGAAAAGGTCTTAGAAGAATAGATTCTGGACACACAGTCTGAGCCAAGAAGCCCATTTGAGGTTTATGGTTGTGAATTCAACAAGGATGGATGGTTCCAGCCCAGAAGTCACTGGTGAGTCATAAGAGCCATTCTGAATGAGGGGTGAGGGTCAGCATTTGATAGGAGCATGAGCATGTGTGTTCTTCAGCCTCATTGTAATACCTCTTTGGAATTAAGCAGAGAGTTTAATTTAATCAGGGTAGTAGGTTTGCCATGCAAGAAAAGTGAGGAGGGCAAAGTTGAAATTATATTCACGAGACTTATAATAGTAACTCTCCATGAAATTCTTTCTGGATCAGGAGCAAGGACATTAATAAGGTGAGAGATGGTTAAATGACAGTAACACCAGTGGATTAGGGGTCTTGGTGGTATTGAAAAATTTGGGGGACTAAGAGTGAGCTGTCATTATAGAAAGCATGGTAAGAATAGGTTGGTTGCATAAAACTTAAATTTTTAGAAGGGTTATAATTATTGACAAGGTCTAATACCATCCATGAAAGTAGACACCTGAGATAGAATGAAAAGCGAGTACAGTCAATTCAAACAATGTTGTAAGGATTTCTCCTTGAAATTGTTGAGTAGATTTATGTTATTGGCCCACGACAGCGGCAACGAAGCAGGCCCAGAGGCCCTCCGTGGGCGGGGTGGGGCGGAACGCCTGCGTCATTGCCATGGCGATGATGCAAGCATCCCGGCCCAGCTGCCACCATCTTTGTTGCAGAGTGACAATTTGCATATTCCCTCTTTATTGGCCGTGGGTGCCGCCATCTTTGTCATGGAGTGATGGCTAATTTGCATATTACTCTTTTATTAGATAGGATAGGATTGTGGGAATTTGTCAAGGACAGACAAGAATACAGGTGGAACTCATTAAGTGCTCAGAAATGGAGCCATGAATTTTTGGAAACTTGGTATAAGATTGAGTTACCATTGCAAACCAGCAAAGAAAGGAGGCCTTTTTCAGTAATTTGTTCTGGGACAGTTGTTTATCCATGTGGAAATTAAACAAAATGAAATTAGACCCCTACTTCAAACCATACACAAAAATAAATGATATGTATACTAAAGATATATATGTGCAAAGCACTTATGTAAAGTTTTTGGAGTAAAATATGCAACAATATTTTAGGTTTCAAGATGGGAAAAAGAAAAACACAAACTGGAAAAAAATATTTATAATCTATGTAACCAAAAAGAATAATTATGCAATATACTTAAATAATTATGTTAAATTGATAAGAAAAAGAAAGTAGTTCAATATACAAATCAGCAAAAAAATTAACAACCAATTTTGAGAAAAGTGAAATGGCTATCAAGAATATGGAAAATTTCTTAAACTCACTAGTAAGCATAAAAATTATAACAATAATGAAATAGTCTTATGATTATTCATATTTGTCAATATGCAAAATTTGACAAGATTTTCAAAATTTAAAAGTTTGGCATTACCAAGTGTTAGCAAAAATGTGAAGCAATAAAAATTTGCAAATTTCTAGTAAGAGTATAAATTAGTACAACATTTTTTGGAGAAATATTTGAATATTTCACCCATTTGCTGAAACAATGTTTGTATGAGCAACACATATGGATGAATGTTTCCTAGAAGTGAGGCACAGGGCAGTTAATTCACATTCCCAAGGTCACTCAGCCAGTAAGTGGGGAAATCGTTATTCAAATCTAGGAGTCTGACTCTAGAGTCTCCATCCCAGCCACTCCACTGATGCATAACATATCAGTATCATCAAACACTCCTCAGTAATTAGAAATAATCACTCAGTTCTGTGTTTACTAATACTAAGTGAGCTTTAATGTCTACTTTCGCACAAAGATCAATGCCAACAAATGTAAATAATATATCGGGATCTACAGATAACATACCAGAACCACTCAGTGAGTTTGGAAGTGTTCTTGGCCACAAGATCCCTGTGTAAAGACCATTTTATTTAATCAGCGACAGCAATTACAAAGGTAAATTTTATAAAGATATCATTTTATGGGCACATACAAAAATTCAAAGCATAGGATTAAATCTTAAATATATAATTATTGAAAGAAATGAACAAAGCCTAAATAATGTATATGTAAATGCATACATATTAACCATAAAATGAAAGATTAATAAATTAGAACACAGTACAATTTTTAAATTTTATTCAGCAAAAGATACCATTACAGAAATACAAATCAAATAATGTAATGAGAGAAGACACTTACAATATATATAACCAACAAATGACTTATATATCCAGAATACATAAATCATTCCTTCAATCAATATTAGAAGATCCACAACACAATCATAAAATGACAAAAAAGGATATTATTCCACAGAAAAGAAACAAATGTTTATGAAACATATAAAAAGATGCTCCCCGTCACAGCTGAAATAAAACCTCCGTGAGACACCACTATCCAGATGCATTAGAATGGTTGAAATTAAAAAGAGATTTACAACTAAGTTTTGATGAGCATGAGAAGTAGAACTCCCCTAAATGCTAGTGGGGTTGGCAAACTGGTACAGGCACTTTGCAAAACACTAGTTGTTAAAGTTGATCTGTGACCTTACGGTTTTACTTCTAAGATACATCAAACAGCACTGCATGTATGTGTGCACCAAAAGGCATTTTGAAAACATTTGTAGCAGTTTCACTTACAATCTCCCCAAACTGGGAAAAAAAAGCATCAACACTTTGTCTATGTTCATATAATGAAATCCGACTCGTAATTCAATAGATGAACTGTAGCTATACGCTCGCAAACATAATCTCACAAAGATAAATCTGAGCAAAAGCAGCCAGACACAAAAGGATATTCTCTGTATGATTCTGGTTCCATAAACTTCGAAACAGACCAAAACCATTTTCTATGGTGTTAGAAGTCAGAAATGGAGAGGAAAGAGCACCTTGTTATTGTAGGGGGCACCAGGGTTGCTGGTAGGGTTTGGAGAATGTTCTGTTTCCTGACCTGAGATAGGACAGCATTCATGGTAGCTTTGATAATTCTTTGTGTTGTGCATTTATATGTTGTACACTTTATGTATGTGCATCATACCACAATAAAGAAAGATTTTGCAAAAGATAATATTTAAAACAGAATGTGTTTTACAGAATCTGCCTGTGTGTGCATAGTTTATCCAGATCTGACGCATTACATATTGGTAGTGGCTACATTTGAGGATAATGTAGTTGAAGGACAGGGCTGTCCTATCTGTTTCACAAACCAGCCCTACGTGTAGGTAATTTCCCACTTTATGTATCAAAGACCCTTGCCTGCCCAGAGTTGAGGGTCCTATTTAGTTGGTTTTCAGTTCAGGCTCACCAGTCACCTAGGTCCTAGGAGAATCTGTAGCCATCTGATCTTTGAAATGCTCCCCTTTCTCCATTAAGAGCTAGAGTGGTGCCTGTTATTTGTGTTGGGGAGAGAGAGTTAAAACACAAAATCTCCTCCCAAATAAAAAAAACCTTCTACAAAAGAGGTAAAGAAAGACACCAATTTTGTGACTGAACAGGCATGAAACCAGATGTGAAGTAGGAATCCTCCTCAATGCTAGCGGGGTTTGCAAATTGGTACACAGTGCGGTCAGAGACTGCAAAGAGAGAAATCACACCTTGTACACCGCCCAGCAGACACAGCCCATTACAAACATGTTCTCAAGATCAACAATGTGTCCTCAGTAAAAAGATGACATGACTCACCCCCACGTGGTTGGGTGACCATCTGTGTGAGCTAATCGACTTTAAGGAAAAATAACCTTCTGATATCTTAATGAAGGGGGTAGTTTTACTACTTGGAGTGAGGTATCCACAAAGTTAGTCTCTACCTTCCCACAGACACTTTCCTCCTAATATCTACATCTTAAATAGAGGGTTGCTGGGCCCTAGCCAGTTTGGCTCAGTGGATAGAGCATCTGCCTGCGGGCTAAAAGGTCTTGGGTTTGATTCTGGTCAAGCACACATGCCCGGGGTTGTGGAGTTGTGGGCTCCATCCCCAGTAGGGAGTGTGCAAGAGGCAGCCAATCAATGATTCTCTGTCATCATTGATGTTTCCACTAGTATTTCTCTCTCCCTCTCCCTTCTTCTCTGAAATCATTTAAATATTTTTTAAATATTTTTTTTAAAAAAGAGAGATGGTTGCTGGGTCCTTGAGAGAGACAATCCTGGGTTGTAAAGTTGGCTGGAGGCTATTTAGCTTTTAAAAATACTTACATTTTTTACATACATGTTAAAGAGACAGAGAAAGAATTTACAATTACAGATTTTCTGAAGTAAATGCTTTAAGAACAGTGAAAGGGGAAAGTCTCTTCTTTCACTGTCAACTAGGAGAATTAAGCCTGTTATTATTTTAATTTGTATTTGCCTTCACATTTTCCACTTAAAAACCTAATGAATGAAGAGAGAAACTGTATTGAATAGCATAATATTTTATAGAGTATGAATTTTACCACCTTCATATATTATCATGTATTTGCATATTTCTACTTATGTATTTATATGGGCATACATAGCAATTATATATTGTTTAAAGAGAAATGTCAATTCAGTTCAGATATCTAAAGGTTAAAAAAAGTCCAAGTTCAATATAATTATCCTAACTGTTTTTCCCACTGACATGGCAATATTGAGTCAGGCAAAATTCCTAGTGGCAATTCTGAGGCAAACGGACACTTGTTAATTCAACACAGCACAGTCCTGACTTCCAGGATGGGGGAGGTACATTCTGACCTATGGCTGCAGCAGCGCGTCCAATTTTGTCTCATTATATGCAAATAGCACTTCAATGTTTTGAAATTCAGCATCTCCATTTAAAAAATAAAGTCAGTCTAATTGCAGCTTCCTCTGGGTCTCACCTGGTGGATTAGACCTTATGGAAAGGTCCGTGGGGGTTTCCACGCTGCTCGGTTGTCTAATAAGCTTGTATTAAGTGACTCCCCTCCCTTGCAATACAAGCAGTTCAGAGACATAAGGGACCTAGTTAGGGCCCAGTGTTACAAAGTGCCTGGTGAGCTTCTTAATTAAAGGAAAGAACCTATGATACAGTCAAGATGTGAGTAATGTTTAAAAATAGACTGCCAGCCGTATTTCACTCCAAAACCCAATAATCCACACATAAAATTTGAACATCTGTTTGGCTATGTATTTTATTAACAATTATTTTTTTTAAATATATAAAATGCACTATGAAATATAGTTATTTGCTTAATGAGGGGTAATCAAAACCCGGATAAAAATGAGAGTATGGTGGCCACGCAATGCAATATACCGATAATGTATCATAGAATTGTGCACTTGAAACCTCTATAATTTTATTAGCCAGTGTCACCCCAATAAATTTAATGTGAAAAAATGTGAGTGTATCAAGAAAGAAAAAAATGAATTATTTTTTTTGCTTGCCTTCATCCATAATAGCATTTATATAAATAATGAAAAACACTCTAAGGGATAGCTATTCTAAGCAATATATTCCAAAAACTTGAAACCCTTTAATGCCATTGTAATTAGCTAATTACTAATAACAGGAAAGGAGCAAAGGGAAAGCCAGACATTATAGGGGAATGGGATTCGGAAAGCCAGGGGTTCTGTTCCACAGAAATAAAGCTTTCTCCCCTAACCCATCTTCGCATAGGGACCTCCCGAAATGCTTATTTCTGCGGTCCCCCATGAGCCCCACTCCCACTAGCAACGGGGAAAGATGAGACATATTTTTCTCCAATACCATCTTATAAAATCAAATGATATTATGCCAAATTAACTATACTTAAATTTATTCTAGTTATCTCTTATGTGGAATACAACAATATAGCCTATAATCCATGACCAATTAATCCTATACATCTATAAAAATTCAGATAAACCTCATTTTTTCTAAATAGATTTTTCTACTTGTTCCAAATCCACTGACTCTATTCTCTGAAATGATATTCAATGATTAGCCCAACCCTTACAATTTAGTAATCATTGCTCATAGCCTCGTATCCTATATAACAAAAGGCTAATATGTAAATTGCCCCCACCAGCGGAGTTAGATGTGCGCTGACCACCAGGGGGCGGCATGAAACATGGCAGGTGTTGGCAGGTGGCCGGGGGAAGGGGGGGCCCCCAGCTGGCAGCCGGCAGCCGCTAGGGACCCTACCCGTGCAGGAGTTCATGCACTGGGCCTCTAGTTTTTCTATAATTGTATTATTTTCCAGAATTGATTCCTGGAAGCCTTTTCTTAATTATCTGTTGGGGAGCACAAGAGACTTGGTTGGAAAGTTTGTAAGGAGGACATTCCAAGAAAAGGGCAGTGTGTGAAAGGCTGCCCACCCTGTTTATCTGACTTGGGGGAGTGCCGAGGGTGGCACCCCTAATTATTCCTTGACCTTTCCAAACAAGTCTGTGCACATGCAGACCCCTGGGTGTTTACTGGAATCCTTATGCTTAATCTTTGGGTGTCCTTGGTTAAAGGAACCTGCAAACACATGTGTCCTCCCACTATTACTTACCCTACTGATTGTATCTAAAAGATAAACTTTATCTCAAACTGCTGCTACAATAAAAGGCTAATGAGGCAGGCAATTGAGGCTGCCTGGTTCCTTTAGCCAGGCTCTCCCTTAGCCCTCTCTTTCACAGCAAACCTTGTGTCAGAGTAATCCATTCATCCTTCACTCAGGGTCTACCGGTCAGCCCCTGCAATCATCTTTGCACACGTAATTTCAAATAGATCCAATCATTTACACATCACTATGGTATTCTTATTAAACCTGTTAAATTCTTTGTATTGATTTTATGTTTGACTCTAATACCTTTTGCAGAAATGTTTTTCTCTTGTCTATCTATTGAAATTTCACATATTTTTAAAGAAGGACCAAACTCTAAAATCAAATTCAGCTTTTGAATTTCACCCTGTTTTCACTAACATAGGTACTTAGTCATTAATTCCATATTATTTTGTTGTTGTTGCTTATTCAGGTTTTTGCTATTTGTTTGCTTGTTTTCCTGTTGCAGTTTGGTTTTTCCCCAGGAATATTTGTTCCTAGTGAGCTTCACGTATTTCCTTTATAGTTGTAGTTCCATTTTTCAAGGGTCATTTACAATCATACTCCCACTAAATTTCCCTCTCACAGAGAGGCAAAAAGAAGAGTCCACCCTGGAAAACTGGATAAAAGACAAATTATCCAGATCAGATTACTAGAGGTACTTCCGGGAAAAACAGGAAGCATTAGCAAGGATGTGTCTCCTGCCACTGCGAAAGGTTTTTGTTGCAGAGCACTGATATTGCCAATAGACAAATCAGCCACATTGTTAGCGTAGGTAGCTAGATATTAATAAAAAAAGGGGGGGGGAGCAAAGTAAGTCTAAGAAAATAGGCTCTGAATCTGACAATAAGCCTTTTTCACAAGAAGTTACAGCATTCCATTAAGCCCGATTTACTAGGAAGCTATAGCATTCACAGGTTCATGCACACACATCCTCCCCCACAGGACTTAATCCTCAAATCAGGCAGGAAGGATCATTACCAGTCATTATCTAGGATTACTGAGGAAGAGATCAAATGATCAAGGGGTATTCCTTTGCTGGGTGTATGTGCAGTAGAAGCCAAGATGGCAACCATAAAAGGGAGGTTCTTAGCCTGGGGAAAGGATTGGATTGGATAAGGACAAGAACCCTGGAAGATGTAGGAAATGGATTGGTTAGGAGGAGGGTCCAGTTCTGTCTCAGGGTGGTTAGGGAAGCTGATTGGTTAGTTTGAAAGAGACATGGTCCTTCCTAAACCTGAGATAATATAATCCAGGTGTAAAAAAGGCACGCTATCTCTTTCTGGCCCCATAACACTCATTCCTTAGTATGCTCTGTACCAACCCAACCAGGCAGGCCTACCAGTGGGGAGTGCAGGCTCCCAGCTCAGGCTCCAAGCCTGAACCTGGGTATGGTAATGCTGACAACACAGATGGGAATAGAGACTATATTAGCCAGACAGGTTGGGTAATGGTGCAGAGGGCTTTGCCAAACCAAACTGAGAGAATCAGAGTTAATTTCCTGGAGAAGTTGATATTCAATTGAGTCTAAAAATTGATAGGTGAATAAGGATGTTAGCTATTTTAGAAAGAGGGAAAAGGGTAAATAAATGTTTAGTGGTAATAAGCAGCCCTAAGAATGTTTTGTATTATTGATTACTATGCTGCAAAATTTTGATGGTTCTCCAGGAATTGTTTTTACCTACATTCAATTCCAGTCTGAGACTACAGCCCCTAAAAGGAAATGGTTAAAATAAGAAGGCTCTCCTGCTATGTCACTAAATCGCATGTAAATATGTTGCATCTTTGGTTTTAAGACAGATAAGTAAGTTGGTAAGTATATTATGTGTCAACTATGGAAATATTCTCCACTTAGCATACACTGAAATATTGCCAGTAAATAAACATAAAATCATTTCAAAGATGAATTAATTTGTGTCTAAAAATCGGTACCTCCCTGAATCTCTCGTCCTACAAAGTTAGCTAAGGATAGATGCTTTGTTTCTTTCTCCTTGTAGGGGACATCCTGCCTGATTTTGATTTGTATAGGGATGAAACATTGAACATGCTAATTTACTGGTTAATATTCCCCCTTGGCACGTACCAGCAAAGGATAATTGGCTGTAATGTGATTTAAACTTACTTGAATTTGTAGCTGTTAACTGAACATTCACTTTTAATAACTCTGCACCATAGCATAGAAATAACTGTATTCTTGTAAGATGTTCCCAAATCTCCTTCTGAGGAAATAACCATCAGTCTAGAAAAGTTGCAGTATCCTCCCTCCCATCTGGAATCTAGGGATCAACTCTAAATAACCTCCAGCCTTACCTTCTAATCTCATGACTTGATGACTGTGGAATGGGCCACTTATCTATTTATCTCTCAAGGAAAGGAGAGCACAGGACAGGGCGAGGAGGGGTCATTAATCCGAGGAGAGGACTTTGAGCTAATTTCGGTGAGGGATGAACATAGTCAAGAGGCGATTTTAAACTGTAATGATGAAGAAAGCAATCAGCTGATGCAGATTTTAGACGTTGTACCAGGAACAATAATGAGAAAAGAGGATACTTAATCACTTCACAAAAGAATTATAGGAATACATAATTAAAGCGATGATGAGTAATAAAACTCGTGATAAGATAGCTTTCCAATATCACTGGAAATAGAGTAAGACGTGAAACTGTCTTCTTGTTAATGACAGAAATGGCCGGGAAGTTCAGGAAGATGACTGGGAAAGTGAGAAAATCCCACAGCTCAGTGGCAATGGCGCTTGGCTATGTGAGGAAGGGGCCTAACCAAAGTGTAGGGCATGCCCTGTACAAAACAAAATGAAAAACAAGAAGACAATTTAGAATTTTAATGTAGTCGAAGAATATGGGAGGAGCTGCAAGGACTTTAAACAGGAAACTGAGGAAAAATTTTAGAAAAAGCCAATCGCTTTCAAAATGCAAATGTTAGCACAGAGAAACAACACCAAAGATTCATGGACTGGGGCAGAGGGGAGCAAAGCAGGTTAATTTGTAAACAGAAATATTATTAGATGCTTAAACACAATTATGAGAATGAACGAAACACGAAGAGATAAGTTCTCTGAGACCTAAAACTCAAAAATCATTCTATGCAAAATGAAAGTGAGGAAAAATGGAAATTTAGGTTTATAAGCAAGCCCTTGTGTGTGTTTTCTTTCTTTCTGTATCCCACTCATCAGAGGTCACTTCCTGCCACTGTCAGTATGTCCTACCTAATCTCTCCACCCTTATTTCCTCCCCTGCTTTGCCAAAGCCAAAGGAACTGCCATCCGCGGCACTTATCTTCAGACAAACTCTTCTGTGGGTATTAAATCTTAGGACACAACTTGAGTGACGTATATCAAGGCCACTCAGATGGCAACTGAGGGAGACAGGATTCCATGGAGGCACAGTTCTGAGTCCTCGATGATGTTAATCCCTTGAGAGAGACAAATCTTTTCTAAAAGGAAGTTGCCAGCTGAGTCTTTATATCAGGGACATGCAGGAACACGCTGGTCCCTTGTTCAGTTATGGTGCTAAAAATATCCACAGGGAGTGTTTGCAATGGCCTAGGAGCACAACACCCAAGTATAACTCAGTGAGATTTCTCTAGCAGGTAAGCTGATTTGTCCACTCAAACACTGAATGTATTTAGTGAGTGGCTGCTAAGTGCAAGTCATTGATAGGGAACACAAAGTGAACACAGTCCCTGCTCCCGAGAGCCTGCAGGCTGGCAGGGGACAACAAACACAAGAGCTCAGCTGAGTGTAAGAGATGCAAGAACAGATGTCCCTGTGCCAGGGTGTGCACAGGGGAAGGAGAGAGAAGCTTGCTCAGGGGCAGGGGCAGGGGCAGACAGGTTTTAGATAAAATGCATAATAAAAGGTAAATTGGCATGCAAAAATATTTAAAAGAAAGAGGAGGATTTAAGGGAATACTAAAGGAATGCAAAGTCCCTAAGGAGTGGGAAATATCATGTGTTTAAGGAACTGAAATCAGTGACTTAGGAGTGTTTGATTTCCTTCCCTTTTATTTCTATTTTAGAAGAAGAAGAAGAGCTTCTACCATAATCACATGCGACTGTGAGAGCCCAGGTCCCCAACCACTCCACCTACTGCTCTAGAATCTCTTCTGGAGCGGAGGAAACAGTTTTCAAACACACTCCCCTTCGCCCCAGAGGTGGCTCTGAGACCAGGGAAGTCCAGGCAGGACAGAGACACTGAGTCTGGGGTTCATTTTCAGGGGTTTACTCAGGGTCTCATGTCAATCAAAGTTCCTCTCTGGTGTGTGGACTGCTGCCTTAGAGTTAGGGGAACACCACCTCAACACTGGGCTGAAGAATTGAGTTAGCATCAAGATATGCATGTGTGTCATTGAACAAACTGGCCAGCTCAGCGGGATTTTTAATACTGATTGTAATTATAGTTTAGAGAACATCTGTAAAAAAGAAAACTAATCTAACATTTATAGTTAATAATACACTGTTCTTTATGACAGGTATTAGATAATATGTATGGTCACTAGGGTTAAGAGACTTGTGAGAATAAAACTGTATCAATGGATACATGAACATCATCACTACATGCACTGGGATGTTCATGTGTTGTTCTATTCTCCAGCATAATTCTTTACCTGTGTCAGACACCTGTCTGGCATAGCTTGTTGAAAAGGCAGAAAAGAGCATCAAATTCAATATTCAGTAAGAATGACAGCATGCTAGAATGTTTCCTTTATTTTAGGATCCATGCAACAAAATTAAAATAAAAGAAAATGATAAGAAAGTATTTTTACTGTCTTCAGAAATGACCACACTTGGGTGACAGTTAAGATAGGTCTCCCTGATTGACAAGCCCACGTAAGAAGATGCAGGGGCAGAGACAGTAACAGTCTTCTGCATATTGGAGAGTGGCTCACACTCTCAGAAGAGCAGATAATGAAACACCTGGGAATTTGTGAGTTTAACACCACAGGGTCTATGTGGCCATAATGGGGGTATTTACACCACAGAAAACCACAGCCTTTTTTTTCTTTTTTCTTTCAAAGAGCCAGTTCCCCAAGACACTGTGGGCTTGAAACACAGGACTTGAGGTTCACTGGACATGAGCTTAAATCCTTCCTCTGTGGTCACTACCTATGTGTACTTAAGTCGCCTCTGTGACCGTCAGTTTAGCTTCTCTTTAACAGCAATCAAGTTACTTACTTTGATAGACAATTAACTTTATATAAAATAACTTTTGGTTAGAACAGTTAATCATTAAAAATGACACCTAGTATATCATGCTGGCTTCTAATTTGTCCCCCTGTGTTTTCATATAATAAACTAGAGGCCCAGTGCACAGATTCGTGCATCGGTGGGGTACCTTGGCCTGGCCTGCGGAGATGGGCTGCAACTGGCTCTCCAACATCCCTCAAGGGGTCCCAGACTGTGAGAGAGCACAGGCCAGGCCGAGGGACCCCACCAGTGCACAATCAGGGCTGGGGAGGGACCGTGGGAGGGCTTTAGGGCATGTCCAGCCCATCTCGCCTAGTCTTGATCAGCCGGACCCCAGCAACAAGCTAACCTATGAGTTGGAGCATCTTCCCCTGGTGGTCAGTGCATGTCATAGCAACTGGTCGAGCAGTCAAACAAATGGTCAGACACTTAGCATATTAGGCTTTTATTATATAGGATATTGTGCTGTTTGAAATCTCTATGCCCTTTACCATCAAGAATTATTCTGATCGGGGGAAGCTAATTCTTTCAAAGGATTATTTAAAATGTCAGATATCTGATGCAATTACAGAACAAGACATCCTAAAGAAAAGTTATTTAAAGATAAATGTTTCAATAGAGCGACAACTCTTTTTAAAAGCTTGCTTTTCAACATTTTGAGAATGATTTAAGTATCATTTTATCATAAAAATAACTAACCAAAACATAAATGCCTCACTTTCATTTCCCCTAAGAAAATATATCTTTTTTTGCTCAAATTGTGATTAGTGAGCAAGCTGCCCAGTTATTTCATGAGTACATGGTCAAGAACACGAACTTGATTGCAAACAGTCACCATGATGTTTTTAGAGTTAACGTTTGTGAAATGCACACAGATGTGCATCACAGCTCTATGCTCGTGGAGGGACACAGGTAACTAGACATTAAAACACTGAATGCATACTAAGACGATATCATGAAAGATTCAAAGGCGTTTCAAGACAGTGCCTCCACACAGAGAAAGCCACCATCAGCCACTTTGTGTGGTAACGGGAACGTTCAGACCCAGGCTGTTTAATGTGGTCACCAGCAGCCACAAAAGGCTTTTGAGCACCTGAAATGTGAACAGTGCAAATGAGGAAGGAAGTGAACTTTTTACTTTAAAATTTAATCAACTTTACACTTAAATATCTACACATGGATAGTGGCTAACCTCACAAAAGCAAGGAGCAGGCATTTTCAATGTACTAGTATCCATGCTAGTGAGTGTGAGTGAGAGTGAGTGAGAGTGAGTGTGAGTGTGTGTGTGTGTGTGTGTGTGTATGTGCGTGTGTGTGTGTGTGCGTGTGCCTGTGCTGGTGGGAAGCATAGAAAAGTGTAGGCTGTAATTGTGGCCTTTATATACTAAGCTAAATCCCTCCTGTCTCCTCCTCAGGTTGAAGCCAGGTGACAGTCATGAGTCCCACCTTGAGGGGCCTTATTTCATGTCCTATATACTCTAAAGCTATAAAAAAAAAATCACCTTTCAGGCTTGGTAAGTAGCGTAAGTTTAACTGTTGTATAATTAATGGCCTTATGTAAGTAGTAAACAAATAATATTGTGTTTTCCTCAAAAAAAATCAAAGAATATTTGTGTTTTCAAAACATTGTTCTGTGGTGTCTATAGTAACATTCAATAAACCATTTTAAACTCTCCTAATTATAATTTACTTCCCTTTTATCTAATAAGTACAAGCTATTTCTTCTTCCAACTCTATTAGACTTTTCTCTCCATGTTATTATGATAGATTCCATACTCAAAATTAAAATGAAAAAGTTTATAGTAGAATTTTTAGTCTAGAGATTGTTTTACTTTTTAAACTGGTGGCACAGCTAACGGTGAGTAAATAGCTTTAAAGTTGATTATTTCTTTCATATTTACAAAAAAGTTGGCAGTGCACTAAATGGTATGTACCAACATACAAAATGCCTAAATAAATGCATTCTTTTAAACTCTTTACATCTGTTATAAAGAGAACTTTTTAAAAAATCAAATGTCAATATGTCATAAATATGAAGAAAAATGAGGTTAGCAAGGTTCAATATATGATGGGAGTTTTTTCTTGACATTTAACCCATCATATTAAAAGCTTCTTCAAAGGAAAGAAATATCAGCTTGTCACCTGGAGATCGAAATTGAGCTGCTCCAAGACAAACTGCTGTTTCCTCCCCGGGATGAAATTCACAGGGCAGACACAAATGTCAGGATAAAAATAGACCAGCTGAGAAAAAGTCATCAGGAAAAGTACAGCCATTGTTATAATTACAACTAAAAATCACTCGAAAGCCAGTTATTTGTCCCTAATAGCACATGAAAGAACACCTAGCACATTGATTTATATTTTTAAATACTTTCGTGAAAACAAAATGTGGTAAGATTATGCTAATAGGAGTCTGTGGATTTAAATTTGACAAAAGATGATTCATAGATAACATGGTATTTTAAAGAATGGCAAATATTTTCATTCATAATGTACAAAGGCTATACCTCAAGCTGGCATTTTGAAACTCCAGATGACAAAAAGGGAGATATAGATCAATATTAAATATCATGCAAGATATTGGGAGGTTGAATAGCAAAATGTACACATCTTTTAAGGAAAATCTCTGAAACTGCAAGAGTGATAGAATGGTAAATTAATCTACTAATAAGAATCAATGACTTGAAAATTCCTACAATTTAAAAATTGTCTTTAATAACAGAAGCAGAGAGCTCAAAATGAAAGTATTCTTCTGAAGAAAAGGCTAAATGCAGCAAAATGTAAGGTTTTTCTGTTCCTGTAACATGGAAGAATACACATTTGTGCAGATTTTGTTCCATGCAAACACTTGCCGCCGGCGAAGTCCACATTGTTAATTACTCAGTGTTCAATGTTATATATACACTGAGAAAACTATTAGTTACTTTTATGGGTACTTTATCCTTTAGGTTATATTACATCATTATCTAATGATTTTCATTCTTGGCAAATGAATACAATTATCAGTTGTATTTGGATTTTACTTAAGAATTATAATATCACTGTTTTCTAGTTAATTTAAAAATATTTAGGGAAGCATTTTCTATTATTCTTATTTTATTCTACATTGCTTTCCCAATTGATATTTCCTCATATATAATGAACAATGCAAAGAGAGTTCAAATCAGGATTGGGGTCAAAATCCAGTGTGACTTTAAAGAAAATTAAGTAACTAGCATAGTATGTGACATACCTGGTGCATGAGGTTGGCAAAATATTCTTTAATTTCATGAAAGTGTTTGGGTTTAGATTTTAACACTAAAATTGGGGGGACGGGAAGGACAACTTAATGATTTTGGGTTGTGCATAAAATATGTTACAGGAGGGATAACTAGTCATCAAGTCTGGTTGGTAAAATTAACCTGTAAGTCTGCCCAAGTTAGACTTAGACTTTGTATGTTTTAGCTGACCAGAGCAAAATTACTGGCTAGTATTAGAAGAGCAGAATGGCAATGTGTCAGTTTTCCAATTTATAGTGACAGTCATGTTACATACCCATTGTGTATCTGATGGCACTGGGAAGACATACGAAGAAATGGTTTTAACCAGAGATTGTCCACACCATATTCAAAAATGCTTAATATTTAAGAACCTAATATGCAGAAATTTTAAGGAATAGTACTGAATATTCTAGCTAGTTTTGTAGAGGAATTTTAAAAAATATTTATAATACACAGAATATGTCAGTATAACTAACTGTCCTTATGCATTAAAATATAATTTAACATGATATTTTATTTTTACCATAGGTTCAATGAACTGAATTAAAGATTTTACACAAATCATGTTGTCACTTTTTTTTAAATCAAAGTTCAGTTCTAAAGATCGGACATATCAGTTAAGTATTCCATAGTATATAACAAACAAATTTTGCTCTTTTACTCCCCTAATGGTAAAAGCCTAAATTGCCTCCAATTCCCTCCTTCCTCAACATAATCTCATATGTTCCTGCTTGGAACTGAGGGCTTCATGAGTATAAGAACAAACACTGGGTTGTTGAATATAAGATATAAACGTTTGTGAAATTATGACTATATATTTCCATCCAAAAACGCTGCACCAGGCTGTGTTCCTACCAGCTGTCCATGACCAGTGTCATTCCTCCACGTGGTATGGCCTTGATGTCTTTGACATTCTTCCCATAAGGAGGTCAGGTCCCCAGCCATTCAGGTCTTCCCAGGGGCAGCCCAGACATGGAGCTGACGACCATCCCTGATGTCATTTTTATTCCTGACCCACAGGAAGTCAAGGCATAAGGAAAGGGTTGACGTTTTATGCACTTAAGTTTGAGGTGGCTTGTTATGCCACAGTTGATAAATGGGACCTGTGATTATCATATATTTCAGAATTTTCAGATGGCATTTATTTCAAATATTCAGTCACTTTAATCCTTCAAAGTCCTTCGGAGTGTCAGGTACTGGGTGAACATTTTCTTGTAAGAGCAGTCCCTGCATCACTGACTACCTGGGAAGGATGGGAAGGCTTCACAGAGCAGGCACCATTTGTCAACATTACTGAACACATTATTGATCTATTTCAGGTGCTCTCTGCACCCATTTTCAGGGCCAACACCAAAAGCCTTTAATGTTTAGAAAAGGACCTCAAAATCATTGCTCAATTGCATATTACTTGATCTTCAGTTTTGTCATCTGACTGAACTTGGTACAGATTCTGTGTCACTCCCGAGGTAATTCCGCACAGCGGACCAGTTGGCACTGTGACAGCAGATGATGGGAAGAGAAGGCTGCCTCCTTTTTCCTTACAAAGGATGAGAAGGAAGGTGAGGGTGAGACACATGCAAGGATGCTATTGCCTTTTCATCTTTATGTTATTATTGTCTGTGTCAGCTCCTCAACAGAAAGGTACCATTCAGTCTTTGCAGCTGCAAATAAAAGGGGAGGGAGTATCTTTTCTCCTTTCTTTCTTTTTGCTAACATAATTTTAAAAATCATTTAATTGGGCCCAGAGGCTGTGCAGTGGGAGTATACAGAGTTTAGGAAAAATAAAGTCCATGAGTGAATTGGGGCAATTTATGCTTTCAGCTCCTAGGAGGACCAGTGCTAACTGAGGACACTGTAGCATCCTTATTATGACTGACTAGAGGCCTGGTGCACGACATTTGTGCACTGGGTGGTGTGGGGGTCTCTCAGCCCGACCTGCACCCTCTCCAATCTGGGAGCCCTCAGGGGAGCCCTCTCCAATCCAGGAGTTACTGTCTGTCTTTGCAATCATATGAGCGAATTGTCTGAGACCCCAACTCAGTTTGATTTGTTGCTCACAGAATAATAGAGGCATTTTTTTTCTTTGCTTCATTGGTGGAGATTTCCTGGAAGTTTTAGGATATCTTCCCTTTAATTTTTCCTGGACATTCTGATTTTACTTATGTCTCTCACCTTTGCTTTCCCTCCATCCCCCACTGCAACAGTAACTTGCTTCAGGCTCACTTTGCTCTAGTGCAGTGGTTCTCAACCTTCTGGCCCTTTAAATACAGTTCCTCATGTTGTGACCCAACCATAAAATATTATTCGTTGCTACTTCATAACTGTAATGTTGCTACTGTTAAGAATCATAATGTAAATATCTGATATGCGGGATGGTCTTAGGCGACCCATGTGAAAGAGTCATTCGACCGCCAAAGGGGTCACGACCCACAGGTTGAGAACCACTGCTCTAGTGTCTAGGAGATCCGCCTGCCACCAGAACTACAATTCCCAGCATTCTTGGTGCTCCCCGCGCTCTGGGCTTCCACTTCTGGTCCTGGGGCTGCCAACAGAACTACTATTCCCAGAATTCCTGGTGCTCCCCGCACTCTTGGTTTTCCCTTCCTGCTCTGTCTCCATCCCATGGCCTCCCACTCTGCCAAGTCCTCCAAGCCACCAGCTCTCCCTCTCTGCTCTCCGTCTGGCAGCTTTGGGAGCCAAGTTCCCCAAGCCGCTCCATTCTCCGCCGGCTCTCCCGCTCTGCTCTCCACCTGGCGCCTGTGTATGCAAATTAACCCACCATCTTTGTAGGTTTAATTTGCATACTCACTCCTGATTGGCTGGTGAGCATAGTGGAGGGACAGTCAATTTACATGTTTCTCTTTTATTATACAGGATTGCTCACTAACAGCTCAGTCTCAGAAAGAAAAGGAGGAGGAAGCATCCCGTATACACAGAAGATTACTGTCAGTCTCCACAATGAATACTGCCCATGGGCATCAGTATCTATTGTTCTCTATGCGTATTAATCCGTTTATTATAAATTTATTTCACATGTCACTTTTCTGTCAAGTGTGCCTAAGTATTGCTCTTCCCTACCTTCAGCTCCCTCAGCACCAAACTCTTAGCTCCTTCTGCTCTGCTAAATTCAAATCCCACAAGAGAACTCTGGCCACAATATCACCTTTGGATGAAAGGTCATGGTTTGTTGAGAAGAGCGAAAAGAACTGTGGAAGCATATTGATGTCAAGGGGTGTGTAGTTGATGAACGAAAGATCATTGCCCAGTGTCTCACTGCAGTAACACGGCTTCGGGTTAAAGTCACTGAAAAGGTGATGTGCCTGCAGACAGTGAGCAGGGCAAGAGGGCGTCCACCCAGTGAAGTGGGTGCTCCAACCTGCTTCCTGTCCCTTCCTATGTGTCATTTGGTTCTTAGGACATGAGTGTCTATTTGGGGCAACAAAATGCATTTTTCTCTTTTATTTGGAGATACATAGCAAAGTACTTATATAACATATGTACGAGCTTATAATATTCAGCACAACAACCTGTGTAAGGAAATTGCATTTCTTCTCCTGTGGGCTGGGAAGAAACATGTAAGGAGGAAAGATCATTCTGTAGCACGTACCACATAGCAGGCCTATTGTTTCGAAGGCTCCATAAGTGTGCAAATAATAAAGGCAGAGAGAACTATATTTTCATGAATTAATCACGAATAAAGCAGAATGATAAACACTTATTTAGGAGGAGAAGTATGGAAAATAAATTGGTGGAATGTATTTTATATTCAGAAAGGTGTTTTAGTTAGGTTCATACTTTTGAATTAGTTAGGCTTTCAAGGCTGGTATAGTTATGCGTATACACATAAGTGTTTCATAAAGGATATAAAATGTATTTTAATATTTCAAATTTCAGTTCCAACTTTCCATTAGAATTTAACTTCAGTGTTTGCTAACAGCTCAGAAAAAAGAAACACACTAGCAGTTAGACTAGCAATTTCTTATTACTGATATGAAAGTTATAAAATACATAGCTATCTTTAATACAAACTGTATATTTTAATCCCTCAATAAATTTGACTGTCAGATGTCAGTTAGAAATTGTTAGCATCTCTATAGTAATCAATTAACAAATTTTGCTGTTAAGTGAGAGATGAATTACTTGTCCGTTTCATATTTTAAATAACAAACTGTATCTACAATACATGTTTAGTCATCGAAAGTAAGAAAGGAATATTATTTCTAACGATCCACCACTAAGATGCTAATAGACATGAAAGTGTATCAGTGCACATTGTAGAAAATAGCAAACATTTCAAAAAGACTAACAGAACAATTTTGCTATCTTACCTTTCAGCGATCATTTCACTTCTATGGCTAATTTTCCTTCCCTATAAAAATGAAGGTTTAAATTAACTTGCCTATATCTCTAGGGCCCTCTTGTTAAAAGTTAATCACTTGTATAAATAATTCTTGTTTAAAAATCAGAGATAGTCTGTTTAGTAACTAACAAATACAATAATTTTGTTAATTTAACCTTTAAGTATAGAAGTATAGGGAATGTTTAAATATAATACATAATCTCTGTCCAAAAAAATGTTTACCAGTGACTTCAGGAAGTAAATTGAACACACATTAAATGATTCAAGGCAACATAAAATTGGGAGAAGGTGTGCTATCCAAGCTGTGAGAGTGTGAAAGTTCACCAGCAAAGAGCTTAAGGAAGCTGGGACAATTGGGCAGGCTCCTGGGTGAAGCTTTCCCATTGCACAATCCAGGATATTGAATGTGCTCTGCTAACAACCTCATGGTAACTGGGCACCTAGACTTTTACTATAAAAATATAACTGTATTAGAAATGGAAGTGAGAAAAAATATTCTTTTTTAATTTTAGGAAATGTTCACTAACAAAAATTAAGGAGATAGTCTATGAAAGATTATTTCTTTCACTTACAATTTTTTTAAATGTACAATTCACAAAATATGTGCTTTTTTTCTGACTGGCCATTCTTTTTTATTCTTCCAAGGATAACCTCTTCCTCCAAAATAATTTACTTTCTAAACTTGTGAGTGAAGCTAAAAAGTAAGATTCAGGTTATTTTATTTGGTCATATGTCACCAAAAATTGTTCATTTTAGTGTTTCATTTATTACTAGTTCTCCTATATTTTGTGAATGGTTCTCTTATATTTTATGCATTGTACATTTTTTAAAATTTGTAAATTTTTTAAATAAAGAGTCATTTAATGTCCTAAACTTTTTTTAGGACAGAGGTTATGGCCTATATCTCCATGTTTCCCATACTGCTATAAATCTGAAGGTTAAACTGCTAACAAAAAGACTGAATTTGTTAGTTACTAAACAGATTACCTTTAACTTTTAAACAAAGAATATTTGTGCAAGTGATTAATTTGAACAATAGGAACATAGAGATATAGACAAGCTCTTTTAAACCTTAATTTCTATCAGTAAGGAAAATTGGCTGAGGAATAAAAATAAAAATAAAAAGGTCACTCAGCAGAATTCAAAATTTTAATATGGGTCAGCAGAATCAATGTATGACTCTTCAGATTCAAATGGAAGAAAATTTATATAATAACTTGATATGTGGTCATTGAGAGCAAATCCTCAAAATATTGTTTTTAGTTTATAATCAATGATTCTCATCATTGATGTTTCTATCTCTCTCTCCTTGTCCTTTCCTCTCTAAAATCAATAAAAAATATTTTAAAAAACAAAAAATAAATAAAAATGTTAAAGAGCTAAATTGATACTAGAGGCCTGGTGCACAAAATTCGTGCACAGGTAAAGTCCCTAGGCCTGGCTGGCGATCAGGACCAATCTGTGGGGTGACCAGCAGGGTGATCAGGACCCCTGCTCACATCCACCTTGGCCTGGCACTGCCGCTCATCTGCTCCACCATCCCACCACGGTCCTGTATTTGTTGGGGCCCATCAGGGACAGCAGCACCTCCACTGCCGCCCACTGTCAGCGCCATGTCACCGATGCCCACCATGTTCCGCGCCACCCCCTGGTGGTCAGTAGACATCTAACTCCCGGTCGGTCAAATTCCTGCCCATGGGGACAATTTGCATATTAATATTAGACTTTTCATTATATAGGATAATCCATAGGATACCAGGAAATGATATCTTCAATGCCTTTTAAGAGGGAATATAAGAAAACAAGTGGTACAAAATTGTACATCAAATTGTACTTTCTGTGTCATTCTCCAACATAATGCATTTGGATAGATTTAGTATCATGAGTAAGAATAAGATCAAAACTGGAAAAGATAAGTCCAGTGAACTCTTTATGAATTTATAAATGGTGAGGCACTGACAAACTTGAATGTAGAAGGAAACTTTACACATGCATTCACTAATTGATTACACATATGAAACATGAATATGTTGCCTTCATTGAAAATAATGTTTATTCCAAAAGAAAAGCAGGTCAAGAAATGATAAAATCAAGTAAATCTCTAAAGTAAGTAGTAAAAAACTTCTCCATTAATAAAGTGAGGATTTGCTTGTTTATTTGGATTTGCTTTTGCTTTTGCAGACGTAATAAATGTGAGAGAGGAAACAACTGGCTTCCAGGGACTCATTGAGGCTGGGGACTGGGACATACCAGACTATCGTTGCAAGTAAACAGCTAATAGCACCGTTCTTAGGAATCCATCCACAGAAAGGACGGAAAAGCAAAATATCAGAGAAGCACTGGGCATGACTTTGCTCACTGTGAGGACCCTTTGGGCAAAAGAGCCTCAGAAGCAGACTTCAGTCAAAAAGACCATTAGAATGTAACTTTATTAACTTACAACACAGAACCTGACAATGGGTGCCAGGAGGACCTCTATGAACACAGAGCAACAAAAGCACACTCCAAGCAGAAGATAACAAAGAAATGTTATTCATTATCTAACTGCTTTACCTCCAAAGGAGAAAAATCACCTGTATGGTTTTCTGTGGTCACATTAAAATAAACCATACAAAGACATCAAACCTACTGTGTTTTCTAAAAGATCGTGGGTATGCATTTCTTTCATATCTAAAATTTAACCAAATATAATTAATACAAAAGATATTTTTAAAATAATTTAAAAAGCCCTGGCCAGGTACCTCAGTTGGCTGGAACATTGTCCTGTGCACCAAAAAATTGCAGGTTTGATTGCCAGTCAGGGCATATAGCTGGTACCTAGGTTGTGGGTTCAAACCCCACTTGGAGAGAATGCGGGAGGCAACCAATTGATATTTCTCTCTCACACTGTCTGTCTGTCTCTCTCTCTCCCTTCCTCTCTCTCAAAAGTCAATGAAAACATATCCTTGGGTGAGAATAAAAAATAAACAAAACAATTTAAATAGTTTTGTTTATATAAACCAAGTCACAATAGTCATTGAATTCATATTTTTTCTTATATTTTTCTCAATATACCTTTGAATATAATTCAAAATGTACTATTTTATTATATTTGCCATAAATTCAATATATCATGTTACTATAAATGATACAGTAAAATGTGTTTCTAATACTGACACTAGAGCAAAGAACTATAAACTATAAAGAATCAACACCCTAGGTGTTTACCCAGACCTAGGAAGGCCCCCCAGTTTCCCAAGTGACTACCATGACTTGGTTTGTCTCCCTAATTCCCCAGCTGTGTTTACTTTCTCCATGGAGAAGTGTGTGCACCCTGACTGCAATTCCTACCTAATACCCCAGTCTTACCCACCATAAACCTAGGATGTCTCTCTAATCCTAAGGATCTTCTAAACTGTTCTTAGGTGTTGCCCTAATTTCAAAGGGTGTAGACACAAACCAGGAAGGTCCCTCTACAGCCCCAGGTGCATCTCCAGTCACCTGGGTTGAAACTGTAATTCCCAGTTCAATCACCATCCTTGGATGTTGTCTCCTTTCCCCAAGGGTGTCTTTTCTGACCTAAGATGTCTTTCTAATTCACCAAAGTTTTCTCCCCTAAGCCTGAGTGTCTCCCTAATTCCCTATGAGTGTCTCTATGAAACAGGGACAGCTCCCTTACTGGCCAAGTGTGTCTGCCCTGACCCTGTACGTAGGTGTACTTCCTCTCAGGTGTCTGCCAGACCTGAGTTGTCTCCCTAATTCTCAGGTATATCTACACTCAGGTATGTAAGAGTTCATTTAATTTGTTTTGTTTCAGGAAATATGATCTATACAAGAAGTAAAATCATTGGAAACATTGGAAAAATCATATGAAGAATGCATTCTTCATAAATATTGATAAAACTTATTTATGAAACAATATGTTTGAATAAGAAAAGATCATCCAATGAAAGAAGAAAACCAACTAAGCTTACAGAACGTAACAAAACTTAAAGATGTCAAAATGGGTCTACTGCAAAGAGAGGGTGCAGTAGTCAAAATGTACACTTAGCTAAAAGAAGTAATTTGTTTTAATTATTCAGGAAAAAGTTAAAATTGTTACTGTCAAAATGAGGAAATGTTAATGTTAGCAAGTGCTAAATCTCAATGTTTTCTAATGAGGAAAACAGAGACACCAGATACAAAGGAGTGATGAGAGTGAGGGGATGATGTTGACATAATAAACCAAGGTGGGGAACCTTTCTTCTGCCAAGGGCCATTCGGATATTTACAGCATCATTCTCAAGCCATACAAAATTATCAACTTAAAGATTAGCTTTTTATATTTGGCCAAACATGTAATTAACTCACCCCCAATGCCTTGACAGGGCCAGACCAAATGATTTCACGGGCCTCATATGGCCTTCAGGCCGGGCATTCCCCACCCCTTTCTGCTGGTGCTGATTCCCTAGTAGATCACAAATTATTGTTCAATTCTTAAAAAGAACAGTATAGAAAACTGCACTTTAATTTTTTTTTAAATAATTCTCTTCACTTTTCAGAAAAGAAATATCCTCAGGGAAGTTTTCAAATGAGGATTAAACTCAGAGACACATTGCCTCAAAACAGTGATCATCAACTGTACTTGCAAATGAGGCCTCAAAGCGGAGCATTTGTTAACGTTTCCATTTTAATTACTAGTTAAATTGTACTTATTTGTAATTGTGAAAATCAACACTCTGAAAGATATTTTTAAAGACTGCACTACACAGAGCGATCATTATTTTTACAGTATAACTAAAGCCCTCATGCACATATAAGCAACGCCTAGGATTTAGCTCTCATGTCTTTACTTCTCATGTTGAAGCTGTAGAAACTAGAAGAAATCAAAATTAAATCATCTACCTTCTCTATATTCCAATATACTAGCAATTACATCCCAGACACAACGAATCGAGTCATTTCCTATCACACAGAGGAAAATAAAGCTATTCAGGTAGGACTCAATTTTAATTATTGAATCAGACATTCAGTGTCCTAAGGATAAGATTATATGTGAATCTGTGGGAATTTTTGGTCACTTGTGTAAAAGTACCTAAGTATCTTCCATTAGAAGAGAAGCATCTAAAAATGTATCTAATTGATATTTACATTTTCTTGGAATTAAAATGTAAATGGTATCCCAAGCAACTATTTTGGTATAGATTTTCATTTTTAATCTACATCCTAATTTTTTGAACTTCAGCAATTGGTAAATTACTGTAGTATTTGTTAAGGAGTGGAGATTATGTAAAATACATGATATATATTTGCATTTTATACAGCAGTTAAAATATGCACATATTTTACACACATAAGCCTGATTTGTTTTGAGGTTTTGGCTCTGAAAGGCAGAGATGAATGTTACTTTAAGATGTGGAATATACGTTGTTAAAAATACATCTACACAATCATTAAAGCTTCAAGTAAATAATAAGATATACCTTACAGTTTGAAAGATAACTATAGTTTATTTTTCTAACACAAAAATCTACTAGCAATGATTTTTGTCAATGCTACTTGAACATAGCAACCAAAAAACTCACTACTTAGTATTCAACATTTGTTTCACTCTTTTTAAATCAATGAAATTCATGCATCCAGAGTTGAAGAGAAAAAATCTACAACTTCACATATACATGCAGTCAAAACATGCATTTTGTTGCAGTAAATGGACTTTTTAATGATGCACTCAGGAAGGAAAAACTGTTTCCCACCAGGAATTCCACAGATCTTGCAACTGTCTGAATGCACAACAATAAAATTACTCCAGCTCAGGTACTGCCTATTTTATTATTTCTAGCATCTGCCAGTCTCCCATGAAAGCACATTCATTCATTCTGTCACCTAATTAGTATTTTGGCAAGTTATGACAAACCAAATAGCATGAGTAGGGAATCAAAGATAATATGTTTTGTCCACACAAGTAATCATACCTGTTTGCCTTCTTTTTCAGACACATCTCAGCCATTTTATTAACCCACTTTCTGAATCAGACTGAAGTCCATTGAATTGCTCTGAAATCATTGTGAATAACATCTATATTCTACGGAAAAATCGGTAATCTGGATATTTGAATATGCTATTAAATTTGGGCTTTCCAAATTCGGGCATTATCAAAACTTTAGTTTTTAAAGCCATATAATGGAAATACTCCTAAATGTTCATTTTAATTTCCTTTTAATTCTGTGTCAGTTGTTTGTTAAACGTTTTTATTGATTTTTAGAGAGAGAATGGAAGAGGAATAGAGAAGAGAGACAGAAACATTGATCTACTGCCTCCTACAGGCCCCCTACTGGGGAGTGAGCCTGAAACCTGGGCATGTGCCCTGACCTGGAATCAAACCAAGACCTCCTGGTTCATGGGTCGACACCCAATCACTGAATCACTCCAGCCAGGCCTTTTATCAGTTATTTTTAAACTAGAGAAGTGCTTTATAATGGGGCAGATTCACCTACATCAGTAACTGTGGCCAGGATGGCATTTCTGTCAACTTTAAGCTATTACTATGACAACTGTTTTTCTCACACAAATTAATGAATAATCTTATGAAATAAATTTATGAATCATTACTGTGTTTTTATTATGAAACTTAGTACCAAGGCACTTTATAATTTATAACAGATTGCAAAAAGGTGAAAAATGTTGGTATAGACTACCATTACCATTTCTGCTTTTTAAAGTTAAATCTGGTTATTCGGGTTGATTAGAAACTCAAGTTTATTACTGAAAAATATATCCAAATGTAAAAAAAGTTCTTTAATCTTATATTTATAATAATGTAAATCATCTTTGAATGACAGGAGCTAATGTACACTGTTGTTATACTGGGCTTCCAGACTATTTAGACAGAAAATTCCCAGGACGTAGAATAAAATCACATCCGGAGTCTAACCTGTCCCAAGAGAGCACTGCTCTTGGCGTGTACGCACTTGCCATAAGTCATTGTGAGCATCATCCACTCAACAAACGCCTATTGACTGGTGTTTATGTGCCAGTCATTGTGCTGGAAGGCTAAGAACATGGTGATGAAAGACATGGGTGACCTCAAGGAGCTACAAAGCTACAATCCAGCAGGGAACACAGCCAAGAAAATCAATTAGACGTGAACAGCATTACACGGGAATACAAAGGATGCAACGGGAGTAAGAGAAAGTACGTGTTGCCTGGCCTGTGGGGGTCAGGAAGGGGGCTTCGCACAGCTGTCTCTGAGGGCTGGGATGAATGAGCGTGTCTGAGGTAAACAGGGCTTTCTGTTGCTGTTGTTTATTACAAAGTAGCAGCAAGTGCGTGAACAGAAAGACAACAAATGGTATCAGCTCAATCTAGTTGGAGCAGAATTTGGTGGTTTCCACTGACCAAAACAACTGATGCTTATTGTAATGGGTCAGTAGTATTCATAGGCTCTTCTATAGTCTGCATTTGTACATGTAGAAACTCCCTGATGCAGACACATACATTTTTTAAAACTCTAGAAATTCCAACATACATAAATCATTGATAATGATATATCACTGTATTTCTTTCTATCTTTCTCAATGCCACTATATCATTTTTATTAAATTGGAGTTTTTGAGTATCCGTAGCTTTATAACTGTTTTTCTACTTAACATTATGAATATTTTCCCATGTCATTAAATACTTTAAATTCTTTTTAAAATAATATGCTTAGTGACTGCAAATATATTCTCATCAAAATGTACCCCAATATACTCACACAATCTCCTAGGGTTCTGTTTTGCTTTGTAGTGTCAATGTAAGAAACATCCCAACCTGTAAAGCATTTTTGTGAGTTTATTTGAGCCAAACTGTCAACAGTTGCTGGGAAGCGAAATCTCAGCATATTGAGATAATGCTCAGGAGAATGGCAGTTTTGCACCTTGTTTTATATATTACAATCAAAGAGGAGATGTAAGTGGGCCAAATGAACTCCGTTGGTGATAGATTAAAAATTTTAAAACCTGAGATTTAAAATTCTGCTTTTCAAAATGAGAAGATGATAAAAGACATAGCTTTCCTCACTAGTTGAGGCTGTGAACACTCCTTATCAAGTGACTGTCCACAGGCTCTATTCCTAGGGACTGTAATGAAGAAACGGCAATGAAGTCACCGAGTATCAAATTCACCTTTATGTCCTGACCTTCTCATCCACAGGTTTCTTTCATTAAGCTACATATTGAGACTAACCCTGAACTTAGCATTTAGAACATTTCTGCACATTATGCATGCTTCAACAAACCTAAAATAGGATCAGTTGCACTTTTTTTATATGTTTTTATTGCTTTTAAGAGAGGGATAGAGAGATAGAAACATCGATAAGAGAGAAACATCAATCAGCTGCCTCCTGCACGCCCCCTACTGCGGAATGAGAATCAAACCAGTGTCCCTTTAGTTCATGGGTTGACACTCAACCACTGAGCCACAGGGGCTGAGCAAGCTTTTATTTCTTTTATTTTTTAAGATCAAAGGAAGAACTTTGAATAAAATCCCATATTCCAGGGTTAATCCACTTGACCAAACACTAGGCAATAGTTCTTTCTAAGATTACAACCTTTCAGAGGATCCAGATGTGGTTTCGACAATGTTTAACGCCAAGATGCGGTCGGAGCGGACATTCGCTGTCACTAAGAACACTGTGAAATGTGTGCCTGTTTTCTGTAGGCAGGGACGATTCTCATTCACTCGGGAGAAGTTCCCAAGTAGCTGCAGCACTCCATGTCATTCTGGATTAATATAGAGGCCTGGATTGATACTCTGAGATTCTATAAGACATATACACCATCATGTTTAGCCTCATACTCCTGAAGATAATTTAGTTAGTTTTCGCAGGACACAAATGTCAAAGTCTCCATGGTATAAAACAATGTAGGTGGATTGTTTGTGCCCCTAAAATCCAATAAAGATCTTGTTTTGTCTCTGCCATCTGGAACATGTGCCTCCAAAGCCACAAGGACAGAAAGAGTAATTAAGGAGACATATCAGCTCATATCTGCCTCAGCTGGAAGTGACATGCCACTTCTGCTTATAGTTCATTAGCCAGAGCAGCCACTAGGTCAGTGGTTCTCAACCTTGGCTGCACATTAGAATCACCTGGGAATCTTTTTAAAATCCTGATTTTTGGGCCTCATCCTCCGGAAATTCTGTTTCTTTGTTATGGGGTGGGGCCACAACATTAGTAACAAAGAAACAGAATTTCTGGAGGATGAAGCTCAGAAATCAGGATTTTAAAAAGATTCCCAGGTGATTCTAATGTGCAGCCAAGGTTGAGAACCACTGCACTAGGAGCAGAGGGCAGGGTTGATGAACAACACTACCTGTATCTGCCATGTATCCTAATGGAAGGATATTAAAAACCTGCAACACATGAAAGAGTTAACAGAGGTCGGAAGTCTACTCTAAAATGTTTATTAAATAAGTCCTCAACCTTATACTAAACACTGTAGGGAAACATAAGTTTAAGATATAATCTCTACCCACAAAAATTGGAAAATTTAGAAGATAGTTAAGGAATTGATGAAAAATATATGAATTATTTAAGGACTATTTTTTTTTTTTGCAGCACAGAAATTGAAAACGTTAATATTAAAGGGGGTGCCCCATGAATAATCAGAATAAGCCTCATAAAGAAAATAGGGGGTGAGTTTGTCCCTAAAGGACAGAACAGTGGGATTTATACAGAAGCAGGAAAAAGAAAGTGCATTAGAGGCAAGATAATGGGCTCCCGGGAAAGCAAAGGTGAGAATGAGCATGACAGCCTCGGAGAACCTTAAGGAAATGGGCCTAATTAGAGGAGAGAGTACATTTTGAGACATCGTGGGAGATAAAATTAAATAGACAGAGCAGAGAATCTTGTAAACCACACAGAGGAACTTAGACTTGATACAGTAGGAAATTGGGAGACATTTAAAGTTCTTGAGCAAATGCTGAGATCTATTTGTTTAAGAATTATACTTCCCCAATTTCCATGAGGACATGAAGGCGCTTGCAAAATTGGGCATCAAGGAATAAAAGCAAGCCGAGTTGGCTTGATGATTTTAATGGACTCAATGAATTTAAGGAAACAGAAGGAAGAGATGCTGGGCTGCACAATAGTTGCAACAACAGCTGGGCAGTGATTACTCGACTGGGCTATAAGTTTAGCTCTTACTTTCCTTACTTAAAACAAAAAGAAACTAAATTAGGTTAAATAATTTTCACTAGTTTGGCCCAAAGAAAATAACCTTCTCTCCTGTGTGTCATGAAAATAACCTTCTCTCCTGTGTGTCATGATAGGAGCAGTGTTTGAGAAAGATTCCAGTGGCAGAGGTCTACAGGGTGAATTGGAAGGACTGGCAGGAGTCGGGGCGGGGGAGCCATCCTGAGGGCCCCCCACAATTCTGCGACCAGCACCCAAAGAAGCAAAGCAATATGGCAGCAGTGGGGATCCAACTGCAGCAGAACCTGCTTTGTGTGAGTTTACCACTGAAGTCCCCTAACAGTCTCTGAGAAGCAGGCATCACCAAAGGATGGGGAGGGCTTTCTAGAGTCTTCACAATTGAAAAATGACATCACTGAAACTGAAACCAGGAGCTGAGCTCAAGGCTGACCTGCCACAAATGCAGTGGGAGTCCCTCTCCCTCCTGCTCCTCCCTGTTATCTCTGCCAAGGGGCACAGCACTGATGTCGCTAAAGCTCCACACATTCTAGCATTGGGTATTTAGACAAGAGATTACTTAGACGACTTCTATGAATAATTTAACTTACCATGACTAATGGTATTGCTTTGGGAACTCTCAAACTTCACCCAGAAAAATCACACAGTCTTCAAGCTGGAAGAAACCTTTGGCCATCATTCATAGAAGATCATTCCCTCCTTCATGTAAAGCCACATTATAAATCATTATAATGGCTACTGTTTTAAAGTCTTTTGGAACAGAAGATGGCACACTCTCTAATTGATAGGTGGCCTTAGACACTATAAGATATATTCAGTTTACAGATTGCTGTTTTTATAAAGAAAGATAATTAAAAGTAAGCTCTCTATACTACATAATAAGGAAACCAATGCAATAAAAAAGATTTAATATGCAATAACAACTGTAAGAACTATCATTCTTAAGATTTTAAAACAAATTGAGTGGATAAAATTGTAATAAAAGAGAAAATTTTCTAACATTTTTCCTTGAAGCTTGCTTTGTTCTTGTGTCACCACCAACAAACAGTACCTCATAAATGCATGCCGTTAAAATATGCATGACCTCATTAATAGGAGGTAATGACAACTGACTTGTTCTCATTCAGTACTATCTCCTTCAGTGGTCGGTAAATGCAGCTCGAGAGCCACATGCTGCTCTTTGGCCCCTTGAGTGTGGCTCTTCCACAAAATACCGACTTCTCCGCATGGGCCATGAAGTTTCAATCGCACTGTACATGAGCACCCGCAGGTGGTATTTTGTGGAAGAGCCACACTCAAGGGGCCAAAGAGCCACATGTGGCTCGCCAGCTGCAGTTTGCCGACCACTGTCCTAGGTAATGCAGAGAAAATCAAATTTAAGAAAATATGAACTAATTGATTACAATGAAATATCACCATAGTCCATCAACTCCTCTCTGCTACTTCCAACACTTGTTCTGATTTCTGAGTAATGATTAAGTCAACTTTGTTCCTGTACAGATATTGATTTTCTCCTTATAATATAGATGATATGGAGGGAAGGGGGGTAAGAGGGAGTAAGAGGGAATAAGAGAGAGAACTCACGGACATGGACAATAGTGTGGTGATTGCAGGAGGGGGAGAAAGGAGGTTGGAAGTGGAAGAAGGCATAAAGGGGATAAATGGTGATGGGAAAATTTAAATAATATCCTATCTAATAATAGACAACCTGGTAATTAACCGTACCTCCGACATGCTTCCCATTGGCTAATCAGGGCGATATGCAAATTAACTGCCAACCAAGATGGCGGCTGGCAGCCAGGCAGCTGAAGTGAACAGGAGGCTTGCTTGCTCCAGTGATGGAGGAAGCCAAGGTTCCCCGCCTGCTGCCGCCCAGCTCTGAGCTGCACTCTAAGCAACTATGTTTTAATTATAGAAGCTAAACAATCCCCAGAAACCTGCTTTCAGCCAGCCGGGCCTCAGAGCTGGAGTTGCAAAAGTGTTTCAATTATAGAAGCTAAACAAAACCCAGATACCTGCTTTCAGCAGCCGAGGTCTCAGAGCTGGAGCCGAGCCTCAGAGCTAAAGCCGGCTCTCAGCTCCAGTGACAGCCATAGAAGGTAAATAAATCCCAGAATAAAAAAAAAAAAGAAAAAAAGGAGAGGTTGGGAGCTTCAGTCACCCGCCAGCCTGAAAACGGCCCTCAGCCCCTCACCCAGACTGGCCAGGCACCCCAGTGGGGACCCCCACCCTGAAGGGGGTGTGACCAGCTGCAAACAGCCATCATCCCCTCATCCAGGCTGGCCAGGCACCCAAGCAGGACCCCCACCCTTATCCAGGACACCCTTCAGGGCAAACCAGCCGGCCCCCAGCCGTGCACCAGGCCTCTAGCCTATGTAGTAAAAAGGTAATATGCAAACTGACCCTAACAGCAGAAGGACTGGGAATGACTGGTCACTATGACACACACTGACCACCAGGGGGCAGACGCTCAATGCAGGAGCTGCCCTCTGGTGGTCAGTGCGCTCTCACAGTGGGGGGCTCTGCTCAGCCACAAGCCAGGCTGACGGCTGCCAGTACAGCGGTGGTGGTGGGAGCCTCTCCTGCCTCCTCAGCAGCGCTAAGGATGTCTGACTGCAGCTTAGGTCTGCTCCCTGCTGGCAAGTGGTCATCCCCCGAGGGCTGCCGGGCTGCCAGAGGGATGTCTGATTGCCATCTTAGGCCCAATCCCCCAGGGAGCAGGCCTAAGCCAGGAGGTGGTCATCCCCTGAGGGGTCCCAGACTGTGAGAGGGCACAGGCCGGGCTGAGGGACCCCTCCCCTCCCCCCCAAGTGCACAAATTTTTGTGCACCGGGCCTCTAGTAAATAATAATATAGATGATACAGTTTGTTTCCTGGGTTAACATGTGACAATGCTCTATATCACTGAAGCTTCTAGACTGTGAACTTCAGAAATTATTAGAGACATTATGATATGTTTGAGGCTCCTTTAAAAGAAAAGGTACTGATCTCTTCATTCTAACATTTCTAGGTGGTGCTACAATACTGATCGCAAGGGATTTAGAAGTTGGACAATTCTATAAAATGCCACTCTACCATGAAAATAAAGGAGGGATAAATTCAATGGAATATGAACATTACAAAATCAAATAAAATGTAATGTTCTTTTGAGATTCTGCAAACAATGGACTAATTATTTTATTGTCATATTAAGTTAAAAATAAAAAGTTACAAAGTAAGTTTTTATTTTATTTAACACTTTTTTTTGCTTGTTTCATTTCTTCATCAATTTTGCCCATTTCTTTAAAATAAAATTCCTTTAAAATGGAGACAACCAGAGAACAATGCACTGAAAAAGTTCACTTTTTAAGGAATATATGGGAAATATTGGAAACATGGTTACCAGAGGAGATAATGCAGTATATTTATGAATATGTAGCTTGACATCTTCATACTCACATTGTCAAACTGACCTATATGGGTCAAATTGAGATACTATTGACAGAAAAGTTAATAAGTGTTTAGGCATTTTGAACTGCCTATTGTACCTCTTATAACTTATGACAACTTCTTTGTCAGCCATATGATCTTCAATTTTCTAAATGTATACTGCCATTTTCAATATCTAAGGATTATGAATGTAAAAGGCCTACTAAAATGTTTTAAATAAGCATATAGTTTATTCAAACAGACAATACAAGAAGATGGTAAGAGGTTCACTTCATAATCTTATAAACTGATGAAATTTCAAATGCTCTGACATCAGATTTTAACAATCAATCTAAACTGAGATGATTGCATGAATGGTCAAAAGAGTATCACTTTTGATTTCAAAAGAAATTCCAGTGGCCTTCCGATAGTGATGCTGGACAAAGTAAGCTTATAATTAGCTTTGAATTGTCAGAATAGCTAACATTACTCTACCATCTCAGTGCTGTCAGATTAAAATTCTAATATTAGATAGTAGTTTTGTGGGGACTAAATTTCTATTCTCAACAGCTTAAGCAAAGATGCTTCCAGTGAGACAATTTGCCAACACTTATAAAACACCAACTCTTCTCTTCAACCACTTGGAAATGAATTTACTAGGAAAAAATATGTTTCACCTGTGTATTAATTCAACATGCTGTAATAGAGTGCATAAGTATATATATTCATCACAAGTGTATTTATAACATTAATTATGCCTGATATTTATATGCAAATTTACATAAGTAAATTATTGGTGACATTTAGATTTTAAGTCCTAGTAGGTGGACACCCTACATGTAGAAACAGGTAAGTCTGAAATGTCTGAGAACCATGATTTCTGATCCTCAATAAATATAGCAGATAATACTGTCACAGTTACACATTTGCAAGGCACCCATAGTTCATGAATTCTAGTTCAGCTTTGTAGAATATACAGCTGGTATAATGTAGATACATATTTTTTTAAAACTTATAAGTATTACAACCCCATGGAAATAATGCAACCTGTCAATATTTTTTTCTAAGAATAGGCCTCACTGTATTTTATGGTTCAATAAAACAGTTTTTCAACTAACCTCATCTCTCTCCCAGCCGAATCCCATAATGTGTCTAACAACAACGGGCACTGAGGAGCGGATTGCACATTATGCAGAAGGTAACAGATGAGCGCGCCCGCTGTTTTACAATTCCAGGGTCAATTTATTGATAAAACTGTACAGCATGAAGTAACCGGACTTTTGTCGGTAACGTCTGACTATCAGTTTTCTGACGGGTCACCTGCTTGTACCGCTCCTTAAGGCACAATGAAGCAAGTCACTCTTGTAACATTAAAACAACGGGCTTTATTTAAAAGGCTCAGAAATTTTCTTCCACAAACTTGGAAAAGGCTTGCTTAAATGTAGTGTTTTAACCTCATATATATTTTTCTTATAACCACTTAATAATATCTGTGCCAAAGTGTACCTACTGTGCCATCTTCAGGACACTTGGGAAACAGCCCTATGAAGTAATAATTCACTGTCCTTTATGTTTTCTTAATTGTTATTTTAAGGATGTAGAAAGTTTTGTATGTATATTTATTTTAAAATTATAAAATGTGTTGATTAAAACTATATTAAAAGAAAATAATATACACTTTAATGTATGTGGAAATATAAACATGAAAAAATTTACATGTAAATATATACATACATACTTTGTACATACATAGATACCTTTTTAAGTACAGTCTCCAAAGCACTTGCATATTATCTTTCTTTGTATTTACAGCATTCCTGTGAGGAGGGCAGAGCAGAGAACAATATAATCTTTTTGGATATAAGAAAACTCAGGTGTAGAGACAAATTAGTTTGTCCGAAGTTTCACAGTTATTGAATCGTATAGCCAAGATTTAAGCCTACATCTTTGTACTCCAGAAAAGAATTATTTCCGGTATCATAGTGTTTATCCTCGTAACCAATGAAGAAAAGTACATGTAACTCCTAATTCTTCTTCTTCAATACTTTCTTGCACCATCGATGTTGAAAGCGGGAATGGGTCTTGGATCTGATGACCACACCCCAGAGTCAGACATATATTTGTAGCTCAATTCCTTCCACATTCCTGAACTTCACTTAACTAAGACGCCTACAGTAAAACCAGGACATTCCTCACTAATAGAAAATTATGGTAGAATTATACAGACCAGCTCACAAATAGAAAGTGAATTGTTTATAGGGTAAAACGGAAAATGCAAATACAAATTCTCTGTTCTTCTAGCTCTAAGATGTCCCGGGGAGAACCAGACTGGCCAATGGCATGTTAGGTCACTGTGTAACCTGGTTTGCGGGAATCATGAGTAAAGCACCTTTTTATATTCAGAGTGTGCTAATATGGGCAACATATTAATGATAAACTGAAGGTGGTTTAGGAAGTGGAGTGGCTGCTGACCCAACGGTACTCGTTACAACTTGAACAGGGAATGTAAGAAACATGGGCAAGCACAGTGACAGGCAGAAACCCATCCATTTCTCATGCATCCCAGGAAAACTAGTCAACTTAGAATCAGAGAACATGTTCCAGTGCTAGCTCTGTCATTTATGAAGCAACTTACTTTATATACAGGGTGTCCCAAAAAAGCGTATACACACTTTAACAGCTGATAACTCAACTTTGAAAATGAAATGTATTTTAATAAACACCACCTTTATAATTATTCAAAGTGTGTGTATACATTTGGGGGGGGGCATCCTATATATCTCTAACATTCTCTGAGCCCCTATCCTTGTACAAGGATAATAACACCTCCTCCCAAGGTTTGTGTAGGGCTAAATAAAACAACCTTGTGAAATCAACCAGAACTAAGCCCGGCAGCTAAGACTTTGTGAATGAATGTTCATTATGAATCTGCAATCTCTGGGGTTTAGAGAGATGGCCTGGACATGAATGATATCAAACAGATGCTTTTATTGAGTGAATTTTAAGAGACAAGGAAGGCATTGCCTTTTTCCTTTTCTATAACTGAATTAAATTCATCTATTTTTTTCAAGATCAATAATCCTCACAAACAAACCAACAAAATATGACTTTCCCTGGTGTGAAAGAAAAGATAAAACTGGCTGTTAATTGGTTCTCTTTTGGGGATCACCAATGCACAGAGTTTTCTCATGAGAATTCCTCCTCCTAAAGATAAGGCTCCTAACCTGAGTTATAAGCCCAGTTTGAAAGCCTGATGGGAGCTATCACTTCACCCCTCAAAACAAATTACCTTTAAACATATATATATTTATATAGACAAAAATACACACATATGTACAACTATATATTGACTTTCAAGAGGTTTATGCAAAACTTTAAAACCCACACCATAGATTTCTGGTTAAGAATTTCTAAACTCAGGCAATGGCATGTTCTTTGTTGACCACATAATACATACATTATTATAGACTAGAGACCCAGTGCATGAATTCGTGCACAGGTGGGGTCCGGCCGGCCAGGCCCCAAAAGGGATGGATTGGGAGGAGGAGATGGTGGGAGGTTGGCCAGCGGGCCTGCCCTGATCAGGGCCCGATCAAGGCCAGGCCGGCTATGGGGAGAGGCCAAGGGCGATTGCCCGGTGGGCCCCGCCCACGAATGGAGTGTGGGGGGCCGATTGGGGATCAGCGGCTGAGGGAGGGGCTGTGGGAGGTTGGCCGGCCAGCCCCATCCCTGATTGGAGTAGGGGGGGCCAATCAGGGGTGGAGCTTGCTTGGGGAGGGGCTGCAGGCCAATCAGGGTAGTGGGGGCCCATTAGGGATGGGACTGGCTCGGGGGAGGGGCCACAGGTGGTTGGCCGGCCAGCCCTGCTCCTGATCAGGGTGGGGGGCCAATCTGCGGTGGGGCGAGGTGGGGGGAAGGGCTCAAGAGGTTGGCCGGCCAGCCCCACCCCCTATTCGTGTAAGGGGTCGCGATCAGGGGCTGGGCTGGCTAGGGGGGGACTGCGGGTCCATTGGTGTGGTGGGGGCCTTTTGGGGGTGGGGCTAGCTGAAGGAAGGGGCTGCAGGAGTTTGGCCAGCCAGCCCCCCACTATTGGGGTGGGGGGATCAGGGGCGGGACTGGTGGGAGGAGGGGCTTCAGGCCAATCGGGGTGGGGTGGGCCGATCAGGGTGGGGCCAGCTGGGGGAGGGGACACAGGAGGTTGGCCAGCTGGCCTCACCCCACAATCAGGATGGTTCGCTGGCTGCAGTGGGTGTCATAGCGACCGGTCGTTCTGGTTGTTCCGGTGTTCCGGTCGCTGGCTTTATATATATATAGATAGTAAGCAACTGAAATAGCTGTTTAATGAAGCAATACTTAGCTTTCTTGCATAGCTGCCTACTGATATTTTCCCATTCTGTTCCATACCTGTCTGTTCCTTTACATTCTACTCTATACTATGCGGTCTGGTTTAAAATAAACAAGTAAAAGCGACTTAACCAACTGTATTGATTTTAGATGCTCAAGATTGAAAATTCCTGCTGCAGAGTGTGACAGAAGTGGTCTCAGGACTTGCACCATAGGAGGCCAGGTAACACCAGCTGTTAGTCAGTCCCCTAAAGGGCATAGCCTGGGAGGGGGGAGGAGTGGAGAAGGACAGATAGCACTAAAGGAACTGGTGAGAGCGAAACCTCAGGCCTCCTCCCTGCATGCGTGGATCTCAGGTGGACTGTGAGGATGTGGCATCCCCCACACACCACCCTTGGGGTTTAAGTAGACGGCGTAACTTGTCTTTGTTTAAAAATGAATGATGGGTGAGGAAAACAAGAGACCTGGGCAGAGCTCTATCTCCCTGAAATAAAACCATCTTGACTCACTCTTTTAAGGAAAATCTTAAAATTCCAAGTAAAATAAGTGGGAAATGAAAGCGTATTCGATAGTGTCAGCACTTATTTATATTGACCTTGTTTCCAAAAGGATTTGAGAGGATTTCAGAAGGAATTAAGGATCTGTTTCTCAAATTAATTTGGAATTAAGTGCATTAGGAATGAACACTTAAAACTGTGTAAGAATCGACTCAGTGGTAATGTTCTGGTGTGCACAAGAATGATGGGTTTCTGGGCCCAAGGTCTTTAAGACTCAGGCAGGTTCTAGTTTTGAGGGGGGTAACCTATATCATCAGAGACATTAACCATCTGAATGAAGCACACATTGGGGTGGTCTTTGCATTGTTGTCTTTTTTTTGAGCAAAGATAATACTGGAAGGGCTCCATAAGTGACACTTTCATTTAGATTCATATTTCAATTCAGAAAAGGAGACTGGGAAAACATCACTGATTGTATAGTGTACAAGTTAGGAGGGGTCTTGACAATAAACAACAAACATGGGGAAAAAGCAAACTGTACCATCTATCCAAAGGGATCTGGGCTAGGAGAGAAGAATAGGCCGCGGGAAGGAAGCCGGAGAGCAGGGCTGGGAGACCTTAGGGAGCCCCAGCGAGCCGGGCAGGGACAGAAGAGAACGATTCAAAACAGATGCAGGGAGACAGGCTTCTCAGAGTCTCCACCTGCATGAATGGGATCTCTCTCACGTACCGGGGCCAGGTCAATTCAGAGGCCATTTTTTTCTGGCAAATAATAGTTTGTGATGAGTTTTAAATAAATGAGGTAACTTTGTTTAAAACACAACTGTGAATGTCACAACTTTGTCACAAGAAAACTCTAATTAAGAATTACCTTAATGCATCAAATAAAAAGCTGCATGTAAAAGCAATTTGAAACATTTTATGTATGTTAGTTTGAAAAAGAGCATTAATACCATTTTCTGATAACCTATGGTGTCCAAACATTATTAAATGAAATCATAGTTTATTAAAAGCCCCATGTATGTTGGTAACAGTATCTTGTCACCAGAAAATGCTTTAAGTACACATCTATAGATAAAACAAATAAGCTTGTATCCTATGCTTTGGATGGGGAAATTTAATGTTTTCACTGACAGCTACACTAAAAATGTAAAATACTTATGAAAAAACAACAGATCATTCTTTGAACATTAAATAATTTGGATAAGCAATATCAGTTGATTGTATACTAGAGGCCCTGTGCATGAATTTGTGCACAATCGCGGCCAGCGGGCCTTGGGAGGTTGGCTGTGGGAGCGCACCGACCACCAGGAGGGAGCTCCTGCATTGAGCGTCTGCCCCCTGGTGGTCAGTGCACATCACAGAGACTGGTCGTTCAGTCAGTTGGTCACTTGGGCTTTTATATATATAGTAATTTGATACTAATTTTTCATTTGTTTTTTGTAAGAAAATGGGGCTATTTGAAGTAGCCCATAAATTATAACATTAAAAACATAAAAAAAACACTGTTTCACTGTTTACATCCATAATTCTCAAAAATGTTCCCAATAGCCTATTAGCACATCATGTATACTAATAAAAGGGTAATATGCTAACTAGACCAGATGTCTTCCGGACAACCATTGGACATCCTTCCAGACAAAGCTACGGTGGTGGGGGCTGAGGCAGAGGCAGTTAGGGGTGACCAGGCTGGCAGGGAAGGACAGTTAGGGGGATCAGGCAGCAGGGGAGGGCAGTTAGGGGGATCAGGCTGGCAAGAGAGAGCAGTTAGGGCAGACAGTCAGGTGAGCAGTTAGGAGCCAGAGGTCCTGGATTGTCAGAGGGATGTCCAATTGCCTGTTTAGGCCCGATCCCTGGGCCTAAACTGGGCCCAATCCCTGGCCATCCCCTTAGGGGTCCCGGATTGGAGAGGGTGCAGGTTGGGCTGAAGGACCACCCCTCCCTCATGCACAAATTCCATGCACCGGGCCTCTAGTATATCATAAATACTATAGCATGGGGGGGAACATAAAGACTTTTCATGTGAGATTCGAGTTAGAAAGCAGGAGAGAGAGAAGAGTAGAGGGTACATGCAGGCATGTGTGTGGGTGTGGCTCTAGAGTAGGAACCTACTTACCAAACATATCCAATTAACCATTATGTGCCCTTTAAAACCACTTTCATTTGATCCGCTGAGAAGGCAGGTGTTCTAACAGAGTGCTGGCAGCTGACATTAATATGCGTCTGTAAAATCCCTCAACTAACCGCGATGCTGTCTGCAATCTGTCCTTTACTGGGCCGTTGCCTTGGAGAGTTCTTACACTCAGATCTGCAGCTGTGGCCTTGAGACCTAAGCTCAGCCCTGTCCCCATGGTTGGCGTCTCAGCAATCTCCCAGAACCCAAGGATTACAGCTTCTTCCATTTTATTCTAAGGTTTATCTGTTGCTTTTCCTTGGGTATGAGGTGATCTTACACATAGCACAGGCCGAGGAGGAAGTACACATCCATATCCACAGTAAGTCTTTTTCCTCCATGCAAGCAGCTAGCTTGTATGTCTCAGCCTTGCTAACAGTGGCCTAGAGCAGTGGTCAGCAAACTGCGGCTTGTGAGCCACATGCGGCTCTTTGGACCCTTGAGTGTGGCTCTTCCTAAGCCTTAGGAGTACCCTAATTAAGTTAATAACAATATACCTACATATATAGTTTAAGTTTAAAAAATTTGGCTCTCAAAAGAAATTTCAATCATTGTACTGTTGATATTTGGCTCTGTTGACTAACGAGTTTGCCAACCACTGGCCTAGAGCATTGATGTTATGATTTCATAAACATGCAACAATTCATGAGGGAAAAGGGCTGGTAGGGCAGAGAAGACCCCAGAAAAAGCCTTGCCTCCAATTTTAAAAGGTGAATATACGAGTATATATACATATATATCCTGAATAAGACCTTAGAGAACATCTTGTTTTTTCCCAGCTCCTTTACAAAAATGGAAATGGATGCCCCATGGTTTAAATGAATGGCCTAAAGTCATATAAACAGCTGGAGGCAGAACTAGAACAATAACTTGATCTTTTATATGGGGGTCATCCTGGAAGACTGAGGTGACTCCTGGATACTTTTATAACCTGAGTTTTCCTAAGAAATGTAATGGCATTAAAGCCTGCAAAGAACTGGGAGGAAGAGGGAATTTGGTAAGAATTCTTAGTGTCTAAGGCAGCCGTGGGCAAACTACGGCCTGCGGGCCGGATCCAGCCCGTTTGAAATGAATAAAACTAAGAGAGAAAAAAAAACGACCGTACCCTTTATGTATGATGTTACTTGAATTTATATTAGTTCACACAAACACTCCATCAATGCTTTTGTTCCGGCCCTCCGGTCCAGTTTAAGAACCCATTGTGGCCCTCGAGTCAAAAAGTTTGCCCACCCCTGGTAAGGGCATAACCAAAACTGCCAGCTGCTTTTACCATCCTGAACTACAAAACATTCCCCAATTGCTCCGTTTAGAACGAGTCATTCAACCAGTGTGTTCCAGCACCGTGGTGCACCTATGTGCTGATCAATCTCCTAGTATGTTACAGAGGCTTTGCGTCTATGTGGGTGACTTGAGAAGAGCCGGTGGGGATTACAGAGCAGGGAGAAATGAGTGGGCCTCTCTCTAAGTTTAATTGACATTTACAGAACATTTCACCCCAAAGCTGCAGAGTATACATTCTTCTCAAGTGCACTGGGTCATTCTCAAAGATAGACCACATGTTAGGACACAAAACAAGTCTCTACAAGTTCAAGAAGATTGAAGTCATATCAAGCATCTTCTTGGATCACAATGGCATGAAATAGAAATCAACTACAGTAAAAACCCTCAAAAACATTCAAACACATGGAGGCTAAGCAGCATGCTATTAAAATAATTTTTTACATTAAATCACTTAATATGTTCTACTCTCATTTTTTAAAAACAAAATTTGAAACAGAATATAAAACAAAACTCCTAAAAAGTACCATACTAAATAGATTTGTATAAATAAGCTACACTTTTCTCCTTTCCCAAGTTGTCAAAATACTTGGTAAGAGAGCACTATAACATAATAGAGGTTAGCTTCAGAATTCCTTTACAGAAAGTCTTAATGTTATTAATCAATTTTACTTAGGCTTTGCATTTATGTGGGTGAATTGAGAAGAGTTGGGGGGATTATGGAGCAGGGAGAAATGAGTGTCCCTCTCTCCAGTCACCTATGGGTGTTGCACTATAGGTAACAAATTGTATTAATCTTTTATTTTTTTCACTGAAAAAGAATACATGAGTTTTAGCATTTACAAATGGGCAATAAACAAAATTTTTAAAGTATGTCTTGTTTGAGAGTTCAGATTTTGAGAAACTAAAGTTCCTTAATTTCAACTGATAAGTAAACAAGTTCCATTCTACTAAGAAACCTTCTACCCCCAAGTAATACGCTCTCTCTTCCCCTCTCATTCTCTCGAGAAAATTCTGTTAGAAAAGGCTCTTTTGGTTTTATGGATGTCACACCTGAATTATTACAGTCACTTTCTTAATTGTGATATTTGATAAATGTTTTTTCCTCCAGAAGAGTCAATAATATAATAAAAAAGATGGTTGTACTGTTTTGAATTATATATATCAAAACTTGCTTAGGAAGTTTTATAATAATACTTATTATTATAAAAATGCTGATGCAATCAAATCAGAACCTAATTGAATTGAGTTACTGATTCGAAAAGAAATTTTCTATCAGAAACTGCCATTATTCAAAAACAAATTTTACACCTTTAAGGAACTTCTACCTTTTTATCTGGAGAGATGTTGATGGCTGGGACAAGCAGGGAAGAACTGCCACCACTACTGAGCGCATATTTGTTCAAACAATGTTTTGTAACATCTGATAAAGGGCTGTCACTGGAGAAATTTTTATTAACTTCAGAAAGTGTCGCTTTTCCTTAACAAAGACGCCAGAACCACCAATTAGTTCTTCCAAATATAGTCACTGTGCTACCAGGGAGCCCTGTGAGGTGTAAGCCAGGACTAAGGTCCCTGGCCAGGAGGCAGTCAGGAAGCCTACCTACCTGGGAGTGCTAGCAGGCGGGTTTCTGATCCAGGCATGGGAGTTTGGAGTCTGGATAACAAGCCTGACAAGCTAGCCAATCATGGTCTCTAGATTATTTACTCAGCATGTGATCACAGGCTTTAGTAAAAGATGGGGAAAACAGAACTGTGAGGTTTCGCTGAGGTTAGAAGAGAAGGTGCTACTCCTGCTGCTACAACAGTGGCAGAGGCTGGGTGAGATCTGAAGTCTTTTGAATGGCAAATGGCCCTGAGCAGTATTCCGCATATGTGATGCCCCAATTGAAAGTTTGAGAATAATTAATATTGGGCATTTTCCCTACAGTGGATGTGTTTGCAAAGTCAAAGCTATTTGGCAGGCTCATCTATTGGGGAAGGAATTTGGAGCAAGCCTATGTGTTGTATATCCTATACATGCTGTTACCAGCCACAGAAGCAGGGGAGCAGAAGAATGGTCATTTTGCTGATCACAGCTTTTAAAAGAAAAGGGGGAAATGAGGGGAGCTCATTTTTCCAAATACCTCTGTCAGAGAAGCAAAGGGAAAACTGTTGAAATGCATCTAATACAAAGGACTCAATGAGGTCATTTCTGAAACATGGATCATGATTTTGTAACAGTGTCTAATAAAATTGTTTAGCATATTGATATGCTGTTCATTGAACTTGAGAATTTAACAAGCATTTTAAATTATATGCCCACTCCAACTATTAAATAATCAGTTTAGTCTGCTCTCATTACAAAGCAGAGCAGTAACACTGACATAACCCCCAACTCTAATGAAGTCGGACCAAACATCACACAGAACAGTCACTACAGAAATTTCAAATGAGATATATTCTTCCTCTTTGTGTTTCTGAACTTTTCAACCATGGTCCCAATGCTCCATTTGCATAGCACAGAAGTGTGGAAATGCCCCCCAAGTCACAGCAGTGGAGGTATTAAACGTTCATGGCACAGATTTCCCTTGACCCTTTCATTGCTGCTGTTCTAAAGGGCATGGTATCCCCCCTCCCTGCCCTAGACGTATAATGCTAGAATTTTCTGCATTCACTTTGTTCTAAAGTAAAACAATAAAACAAAAGGGTGAAACATTAAAAAAAATTGTAAGTCTAACCACAGGACACTTTAAGCCTGGAGTAATCATTACAGTATTATTTTTTTACCAACAGATAGAAAATGAGTACTTTCTGTTCACCCGCCAGGGGTGCAGTGTCACTCTCAAGCACCAGGTAAAATGCTTCAGTTTTAGCGACCTGGTGATACACACACACACACACACACACACACACACACACACACTACAAAAGGATCTCAATAATTGTTATTGTATAAACTAGTGAGTTTTGCATTATCATACCCATATCATAGCTAAACCTTTTAAATGAAAGCTTTAAGATTTCTGCTTGTATCTGTATGTTTATGTATGTTACAGATCCTATATAATAAAAGCCTAATATGCAAATTGTTCACCTGGGAGTTCCACTGGAATTCAACTGCTCACTAAGATGTGTGCTGACCACCAGGGGGCGGCGTGGAACATGGCAGCCAGTGGCAGTGGAGGCACTGCTGGCCCCGATGGGCCCCGAGGAGAGTGGGACCATGGCAAGATGATGGAGGTGAGCGGGTGGCACCAGGCCACAGTGGGGTGCCAGGCGGGGCTGCAGGGCTGCAAGGCTGGGGGGGTGACCTGGGGCTGCAAGCTTGGGGGCACAAGCTGGGGCCCAATCTCATAGGCCACCCCGAGGGACCCCACTGTGCACGAATTCATGCACTGGGCCTCTAGTGTGTAATATTCTACCGTCAGATGATATTACAAAAATTAATTTGCAAAGAGCTATATTTAATTGGCTTATAGACAAACAAGCACTATATCAATTAAGTATATTCTCAGAAAATAAAAACTAATCCAAATGTTTTTCAAGTTCCTGTGATCTAGGATAATCTTCAGGGAATAAAAGCCAGTTTAAATCTGTTGGTTTAATTAAAATAGCCATGTGCTCAGTTGTCAGCATTAACATAAAGCAGATATGCAACTTTTATTCTACTTGAGTTTACCAGTCAAATAAGTTGTCTCTGTTAGAAAACTTGTCAGCAAGAAAAAAAAAATAACTTCTAAGATAATGGTTAGCTGCTTAATGTCTTGTGAAATTTCATGAGTAATCTGAATATCATTGTTATGAACAAGTGAATTAAATAGATGTAAGTGGAATAAAAGTTTATCAAGGAACTTTTCAGCAATGATGAGGGCTTTATAAAATATGTCTGCTGTCTACTTAAAAACAGTTTCAAAAATATTTAGGTGAGTTGAAGCCTTAGAGATTTGCTAAGTCAAATGATGGAAAGCCATTGACTATTGAGAACATTTCTAAAGACAGTAAAATACTAAGACATCAATTAACTAATCAACACAGGTTTATCTACTTCTGGCTCCCTATCACAGAAAACCTAAACATATTTAGATCAATTGCTAAGCATGTTTTGTGCCACACTGAAAAATCTAGTATGAGGAAGAGTATACTTCTAAAAATTATGAAATGCATTTATAAAATTAACAATCCATAGAATGCTAATGTCCACAATAGCCTACTCCTTCATTTTCTATAGGAATTAAGAATTATAAGGGTTAAGACCAGACTTATTTTGCAAACAAATCCATCTTACTCTGATTATCTTTGATAGAAATGAAGGTGACTGTAAAGGAAAAAAATATATTTTAGTAGAAAATTAAACAAAACCTTGCAAATATCAGATTGTAGTCCTGATCACTGTCTTTGGGATTTTTGTTGTTGTTGTTATGTTAATTGGATCTCAAATTCTAGTTTCCTTAAATATCTAGCTACAAATATTCAACCTAACATTTTCAATTTTCCTTGGAATCACGAAGAACAAAGACTGCCTTTGGACCTCCTTGGAAGGTATGCCCCAGGTTCTCGTCATTGCCCAGAGGCAGCCAATCATCCAGAACATGAACCTTGGGTCCCCAACACCTGGTGAGAAGTTCCTCCCCAGAAGCAGACAGCTTCCTGAGGTGAGCAGCTCTCTCAAGATCACAAATCAAGGTCTTTGTCGTGAACATGAAATCTTTATTTCCTTTGCCTTCTTGCTACTTGGTTTCTCTCTGTTAATGCACAGGAAGACAACTATTGGTGAATCTACTGCTAAGGCCATGGCACACAACAAATGTCCTGAGAGGTTCTTCCTGAAGTGGTTTTAGATAATAGAATGGCTGCCAATCACTTACTGGCTGAACAAGGAGGAGTCGGTACCATAACAAATGCATCCTGCTGTACCTTGACTGGCATTCTGGGATTGTACAAAACACAAGAAATGAGTAGACAAGCCATGTAGCTAAAGCAGGCCGGTGCCTCTTCAGGTACATTCTTTGATTTATATGACGTCAACTGGTCTGGTTGGTGGGGCCCTGGCTGAGGAGCATTCTTCTGTCCCTTAGCATTATCCTATCAGCTATCATTGTACCTCCATGGTGCGCCATCTCTCTCACAGGTTGAAAATGCACGCTCATAGCCACCAGCAGCACAGCAGATGTGTTCACTGTGCTTGAAGAAACAGAAGCAAGGTGAATGCGATGAACAGCAAAAACAATTATTTCGTGGATGTCACCTCATAATCTCCAAGTTACTTAACTCTGAGGGTGACTGAGCATGCTCTAATGCAATCTTCATATATGAGAGAGGAGCAAAAGGGGAGAACTGTTAAATTAATCAGGAGGCCCTTAGACTGAGGTGGCTCTAATGGTGCACTGACCTTTGTCAACAATCCAAAATCAAATGCCTCAGGTTGTGCAATAGAAATGCTACATTCAAGCAATCACACACATCGAGCTTTAAGCTATAGTCAATCAATAATTTCTTTTCTTTGTATCCACCTTTTCTCTGTAAAATTCTCTCCAACAGCTCCCATTGGTGGGTTGCTCCTAAAAACTTTTGGGTTGATATTGCCCAATTTGAATCAAGTTTTTGCTCAAATGAATGCTTAGATTTTTTAATATGCCTCAGTTTATTTTTTAACAGAACCAAATACACCCATAATTCTCTAGCTCCACAGAGCATACGATAGTTTTCAGCCTAACTTCTCCTCTCTTGTTTAATTTGCAAGTCCATTAATTTGTTCAGAAAATATTTGAGCCGCGATGCATTCTCCTGGAATCTCGGAGATCCTGTCTAAGCAGTCTGATTATAATGCCAGTGGAAAGGACTGACTTAAAACAAATAAAAATGAAGACCCATAAGAAGTGAAACAAGTTTGGGGCAGTTTTTAGTTCACTGGGGATTCCTGAGATGGATCATCACTTTCATAGAAAAATACTGAACTTTATTTAACTCTTTGAGATCCCAATCTGTGCCTAGTTTCTTAAATAATGGACTTACTTCCATCCTTAAACCATATCTGAACAAAATCTGTTATTATTTCATTGCATTTTGCACTATACTGAACTATTATTTTCTGGATTTCCTTTACCTGTTCCTGCCTTTCTTCTGGTGTTTTTAGATTACCATACATTCCTTCACTCCCCAAATTTTATTTGAATAATTGAAAAGAAAATTGGTCCAATTCCTATTCGCATGTTTTTATTCTAGAGTCTTTCTCCACTTCTTCCATACTAGTAAAAAATTTAGCTAGCACAGCGACACAAGGAATAAAGAATGTATTTACCAAACTTCATTGCACTCATGTAGAGGTATGAGACTATGTTCTGGTCAATAAAATGTGAATACAATTGTTATTTAGCATTTTTCTAGACATGTCTCAAAAAAATTGTATGTCTTTCTTTATCTCCTCCTTCATACTACTGCCTGCACCCATCACAAACCATGCGTCACACGGAGCTAAAAGAAAAGGTAGCACGAATTCCAGTGCTTGAAACGTGGAGTGCTCTAGTGATCATGGACCAGCTCCTTGGACTTTTATGTGTGAGGAATAAATAAACTATCTTCATTTGAGCCACGTTTTTTCTTTGAAGGTTTTTCTGACACATACTGTTTAATGTAACCCTAAAACAAAAGCATTTGGACAAAATATAAAAAGTTGGACTATTGTTTCCAGCTCCTCACTCACTTGGGTAACCTGTTCGTATGTCTCTGCCCATTTCATGTCACTTGCCCTGGGCCTTCTTGGGGGTCTAAGCCCCTGTGGGGCTCACTGACTTGGACTCTGGAGCACACATGACACTTTGTACATCTAAGAAGTGTGCAAAGGGGCTCAGCCTGACTTGTTCTTGCTCTCCATCATGAGACCAGCATGAGCCTTGGGGGCTACTCCATCATCTGGTCTCAGAGGAGAAGCTACATGGACCCAAGTCAGGTGTTTATTGAAGTAAGCCACTGATAAGTGATTTTTTTGTTACCTCAGAAAAAATACAGAAATCTGTATAAACTCCAATAACCACAAAGAGTCACATAGGAGACAATGTTCCACAGGATAGCTTCAGTGTTTTTGAAAAATGTACTACTGTTTACCTTTGGTGGCAGTAACACCGTATCCGCCATCAAGCTGGCACATGGTACAACGGGAGTAAGTGAAAAAATATTTATTGTGAGAAGGCTCAAAATAATCACAATGGGCTTTATGATTTAGTATTTTAAATACTTCATTCATTCTTGAACTTCACCTATGCAGAAAAATTCCAATCATTGTGTAGACACTCCATCTTTGAGAAGGTAGACCAGAACTCCCCACTCCTTGCCTGTGGCTGCACAGAGTGACTGATTTCAAATAGCATTGTATGGAAAGGGGAGGGGAGTCACTTTCCAGTGGAAAAAACTATTGCACCCTATTCTCAGTCAGGTAATTCTCAGTCAGCATCAACAGCAGTCAACTGTTGCTAGCATGTGCCCTTGACATGATGAAAATGACACACAACTTCTGGGGCTTCCCTCTCCAGAACACACAATCCTGTTCTGATGATGAGAAATACATGACTCAGTCCCAACAGAGGGATGGCCTACAAAAAATCGGACTGTAAAGTCTCCACTGTCACAGGCCATCAAACCTGTCCCAGCTGAGAGGTCCTGAAAAGAGGCATGGTGGCTGACGCTCTGTGGAGCAGGATCTTGGAACAGAAAAAGGACTTTAGGTGAAATCTAAGGAAGAAGAAATGAAATACAGACTTTCAAAGTGATAATGCGTCAATACTGATTCATTAATTGTAAAATAGCTACCATATAAATATCAATATTAATAATAGAGAAATCTGGGTGTGGGGTATGTGGTAACTCTCTGTACTATCTTCATAATTTTTCTGTAAATATAAAACTTCTATAATTAAAACTTTATTTTTAAAAGTATATGCAGCTTTAACATTTATCTTAAAAGTCATATAATACATTTCTTAATATCTCACATTTTCTTGATTAAAATGGGAATTTAAAAATATCTTTTCAGGATACATTTATTTTATTACCCATCCTACAGTGTCAAAGTACCTAACATATTATCTATATTAAACATAAAATGCAATTTCATAATTCTAAAGATTTTACCATATTAAAATACCTAGAGGTGATTTAAAAGTCATTATTAATTATATAGATTAAAAGCTATTTCAAATGAATTAGATTCTTATTCATGGTAAACCTGGTTCCATAAGTATATGAAGCCTTCTAGGAAAGCTAACATTATATTATATCTTTTAAATATGTGGATCCAATAGTGGTAAGATTTATACTGTGTCCAAACAAAGAAGAAAAATCTAAATGTTACACTTGGTCAGAAAGGTCTGAATACTAAAAAGATGGATGAGAATAAAATTTCTAAGATTCAGCATCTTATAAATACTTTTGTCCCAAAATTTAATTCAAGTAAAATAGAATGAGAAAGATCAGTAAGTATAAGTACAACCTGTTACAATCCTGTGTCCAGTAACTAATTATATCACCATGCATTAGTGTTCATTCTAGCCCTACTTTGCTCCAAAAAACACTAAAAGCAACACAGCACAAACTCTCTGGGGGATTAACATTTCCACAATGGTCTGCATTAAATGATTCTGCACATTTTCTATATATACACCTTCTCCTTCTAACCTAGAGTAACTTGATTTGCAAATATTACCATACAAGTTCCTTTGCTGGGAATTTATCGATTTTCTATTTCCTCTCTGAAGCACCTGGCTTACTTTACTTGTTGATGTTTTCATTGATTTTCTATTTCCTTTTGGAAATGAGATGAGGGCTTTTAAAGAGGTCACGCTACTTGGCAAGAATGAGATGTTAAGTTGTGAGGGGTTCCTAGGGAATTTCACCATTAAACTTACTACTTTTATGTCCATGTAAAGTAAAGATTTTTTTACTCTACATTGCATACCATGTTGCTGTCACTTTATTTTACATTTGAGTGTGTTATGCTACAGATTAACTCTGCGAGAAAACTGTGATTCTTGAGTCATTGAAATGTATCACTGCGTCAATCTCTATCACGGTGAACTCTCAAAGGGAATAGCCTCAGGTTTGGAAGGTAATTTCAAGTCTCATAAAATATATACACAATCTTGAAAGTTGTGACAATTTAAATAACATAGATGTATGAATAGCTCACATATCACCTCTGAGAGTAAACAATCATTGGCATAATTCAAGTAACTATCATCTTCATCGCCCTAATGGGGAGGAAACCTCATCACTTACTTGAATGTGCATTTCTATCTTAAAGGGATGACCAGATCCATCTGAGTGAGAAGAAAAACTAGGCATCTAAGTTTGTAAAATGTACAATTTTGCTACCCACCTAAAATCAACCATCCAAATGCCATCCAGCACCAGCCCAACATACCAGAAATACCTGATGTTTTAAAGCTGCTGTATGAGGGACATAACCATCCATCTTCTTCTAGACCTTATCTGTCCAATCTAGCAGCCACTGAACACTGGAAATGTTCTAGTACTAATGCAGATGTCCTATAAATGTAAAATATATACTGAACTACCAAAGAAAAGAATGCAATGTATTACACCAATAATTATATGGTCACTATATGTTGAAATAATACATTGAACATATTGGGTGAAACGAAATACAGGATTAAAATTAATTTTACCTGTTGTTGTTTAAATCCTCACCCGAGGATATGTTCTATTGATGTTAGAGAGTGAGGACAGTAGAGAGAGAGTAACATCAATCCCTCACTTCCTGCAAGTGCCGGGTCAGGGGATCAAATCCGCAGTCTAGGTATTGAATCGGCAATCGTTTGGGTGAAGCAGATGATGCTCTGCCAGGACTGTTTTTATTTTATTTTATTATTTTTTAATATATTTTATTGATTTTTTACAGAGAGGTAAGGAGAGAGATAGAGAGTTAGAAACATCGATGAGAGAGAAACATTGATCAGCTGCCTCCTGCACACCTCCCACTGGGGATGTGCCCACAACCAAGGTACATGCCCTTGACCGGAACCTGGGACCTTTCAGTCCGCAGGCCGACGCTCTATCCACTGAGCCAAACCGGTTAGGGCTGTTTTTATTTTTTTAGTGGACCCACTAGGAAATAAAAATTAACTAGGTGGCTTGCATTATGTTTCCATTTGACAGTGCTGCCCTCGAGTCTCTAAGCTCTGCTCCTATGATAGCTCTTACGACAGAGAGGGCTCTTACGGCTGAGCCGTGCTGACCTTCCCGCGGACAAGGCATCTCAGATCTGCCCAGCAATGTTCCAAAGCCATCCCAGAGGTTTCCACGCTTTGTGACCTCTCCAGCTGTCTTTCTTCTTAACATCATGGAAATACTGAGTCCAGATTTTATATTAGTAACCAAAAACATGAAATTTAAAAATCAAATTATAACAACATTCGCGTTCACTGGCAGGAAACATTAATATTTATGGTATGTGGCAATGTAGGAGTATACCGCATGCATACCTCTAGTTAGTTCTCAATCATTTGCCTGAGGGCCTATGTTATATCATAGAAAATAACTGCGTGTACAATGCATGACTAGAAAACAAGAAACAAGATTTGTGTATCTTAAAAGAATATTCAAGAGTAAAGATTCCAAATAGAAACTTGCTTTGCCAGCTTTTTGGCAGGTGGTAAAAGCAACAGATAGCAATAGTCAGTCATTTAGAAATGGGGTGGAAGAGCAGGAATATAATTCAGAAGAGGCAGCTGTAACCTAGAAGCAGATGGTCCACCTGCCTACAGTCTGCTTGGGGAGAGAATTGAGGGCATCAACTCACTACAGGGAACCATCAGAGGACACACCCCGTGATGACTACCAGCATCCTATGGGGTTTTATTTGCTTGCTTGTTAGTTTTGTTTTATAGGGGAAGGGAGATTTGTTTATTTCTTTAATTATGATGGAGGATTTCAAGCTCAGCTCAGATGCCCAATCACTGTGATGGTGGAAGGAACTTTGCAACAAGAAAACTGAATAAAACATGCAGACTCGTACCACAAAAGAGATGCTGGTTTATTTCACACTCGCATATACCAATTGCCAGTTTTCAGTTCTGAAATCTAAATTCAATCTTGACATTCCTGCCATTAAAAGGAAAATGGGATTAAGTTTTACTCTGAATTTTGCTTGTCAGTACCCACATTTGCTATGGATCTCAAAACTAAGAACCAAAACATGGTCTTCAACAGGTCACACACCAAGGTCAACATAATGTGCCCTATGACATCATTTCCTACCAACAGTGTATTTTGTGATAAAGCTGTTAAAACTAATAACTCTATCACGAATCTTAAGTGTATGTCTGAAGTCTTATATCAATGAAAAAAGAAGAAATGTGCTCTCTTCTTATTCCTTCTTCATTGTAAACCCAATCAAGCTGTAACTTGAATCTAATGTCTTTGTACTATGCACCTGATTACTTTGGGATTCCCTCCTCCCGCTCCTCTCCCACCCAGTGACCTCTTTATCTTTTTTAAAAATATATTTTAATTGATATCAAAGAGGAAGGGAGAGGGGGAGAGAGAGAAGAACATCAATGATGAAAAAGGATCAGCTGCCTCCCTCATGCCCCCTACCGGGGATAGAGCCCACAACCCGGGCATGTGCCCTGACAGGGAATTGAACTTTGACCTCCTGGTTCATAGGTCGACTCTCATCCACTGAACCACTTAGGCCAGGCTCTTCCTCTTTTATTCACAACCAGTAGCTAATTCTCCAAAAAGAGTGGTGTGGACTACAACATGAGGCTCTGCCTACAGTGATCTGGTTGACTGGTCAACTCCAGAGACCTGATTTGGAGACTCTGGCCAGGAAAAAGAACAATTGGTGTAAAGCGATTCTTACTGCCAATGGGAAAAATAAATGTTTTAAAGTGTTCATAAAATGAAGGGGGAAAATCCCACTCTTTAATCACCTCCATTTTTACACACTGGGAAAATTATATGAAAAAGGTAGAATTACATTTTTGCTAACATTGCAGGCTTCCAAGGTCAGTAACAGAAAGAGAAAGGACAGTGTTGTGTTTGGCTATGGGTTGAATATAGTCTGACTGCCACAGAAAATGTCTTATCTTCAGGGGTGCAAGCATTCCCTGACGTAAAGAGAAAGAAGCATTTGCTTTTTAGTCCTCCAAACTTTTACATATTCTTTACCTTGAAAGTAAGCCTTTAAAATATCCAAAAATGTGAATTGGGCCTAAAAAGTAGTTCATAGATTTGAATAAAGTAGTAAATGTCCTTTTAAATTTATGTCCAAATCCTTAATATCCCTGCACCTCTCAGTTTTCCTTACTGAAAATAATAATAATTAAATTTCCATGCAAATAAATAGTACATAGAGGATCAGTTTAAAGCACATTTAACTTCATTTAATATGAGCACAATTAACGAGGAAATCATCTGCTGACCTGAATAAATCAATCTTAAAACACTAACAATAAAGGAAAAATTCAATAGTAGTTTGCTTACCGCAAAACTAGCACATATTCAAATAAAAGGGCCTCCAATTTAACTCCCAGGGTCTACTTTATATATGAAAAAAGTAACCTTCACTTAGACTCTTATAAATATTTAGCCAATTTGCTTTACAAATGATTCCTTTAAGATCTTTAGAGATCACACAAGTAGAAAAACCCGTCTTTCCTTTTATTCCATAGCACTGAGCAATTCATTTTGATATATACACACACCTAACCAAAGCACTAGAAATATGTATCTGAAACCGGTTGTCAATCACAGCCTCTACAAATCTCTGAGAGGCAACCTGTCAGTTTTCTAAACATCAAAAATAATCTTCCATCACAGTGCCTCAAAGTCTACAGAGCTGTGCACTCCAGAAATGCTAACCCACCGTGAGGTGCAGAGACTGAGTCTGTATTCCGCCTGGATCGATCCAGGGTTAGGAAACTCGGTGCCATGTTAGTGAACCGATGCGTTTTGACTCGGCCATTCCCCTTCAGATCCAGGAGTCACACTGCACAGGAACATGTGGGCTTCCTGTCAGTCTCTCGCTGTGGGAAATTTCACATTTTCTTGCCCATTCTGTTCTTCTAAGCATAGTATATTACCTCAGCAAAAATAGCATGGGGATAAAATGTACTTTAGCACATCTCCCATTTTACATGTTAGAAAATTAAGTGCAAAAGGATTATATTAACGCCAAGAGGCCAAGATCTCATGGTTCATGGAAAAGCCAGGATTTCTCATGCCTAAATCATAATATTCCTCTAAAGCAGGGATGGGGAATGTCTGGCCCACGGAATGAAAGGGGCATTCCCCTTTACCTTGAAAGGCCAGCAAAATCATTTGGTCTGGCCTATGGAGGCATTAGGGGTGAGTTAATGAAATGTTTGGCCAAATATTGCAGGCTAATATTTAAGTTGATAATTTTGTATGGCCCTCGAATGATGGTATAAATATCCAAATGGCACTTGGCAGAACAAAGGCTTCCCACCCCTGCTCTAAAGCATGATGCCACCTGAGGAGTTAGCTGCATGGCCTAGTGGAAGTGGAGATGCACAGAAGAAGAAGAGGAAGAAGAAGGTGTGGATTCCTGGGCAGGTCCCGAGGCCATCAGATCCGGATTCCTGTCATTTACTACTTAAAGCTGTGCCTCTTACAGTACTGGGTTATCACAGTATAAACTCAGAAAAGACCATGAGATGATGAAATCTGGGGTTATATCAACTGCTCAACATTATACTCTTTCCTTTGTCAGGATTATTAAAGGTCAAATGATAAAGAATGAAAATAAAACGGATTGTTTGTGCTGCCTCTTGGTGGCAAAATAAAATACAGATCTGTTGACTTTTATCACAACATCTGGAGTCTTTGTTTTAAGCTCCATTTGATTGAGTTAGTGTAAAGCTCTCTGATGGAAGCCGATTCATGAAGAAGCACAGAAATGTGGGGCAGTGGCTTGTCTGAATAACGGTGGAAAAAAGATCTCTAAGTATTGTTGGGGACAAACTGTCCTTAGAGATTGTTTTTATTGGATAAATACCAAAAATAATTACATCTATTTATATTTTCCATATTTTTCTGATAAATATTTTAGTAGAAGGTAATAAAGTCTAACAACTAGATTCCTTTCCTCAAAGCGTTATTATAGATGATGCAATTAAAAACAACATTAAAATTGGACTTGGGGTCAGGTGAACTGGGTTCTAGATCTGGCTCAGTCCTGGTTCATACTCATTCAACCCCCTTCGTTCTTATCTGCAGAGCAATGGTTGAAAACCAGATGAGCTCAAAGATCACTCTGCTGCTACAAGATATAATTGTAACACAGTGATGAATAGAATACATTTATTCATTTGTTTCACAAGTGTAAGTAAAAAAAAATATCTCGTCTTTGATTCTGTCATGGTCGATTAATAAGAAGGTCTTTCAAGGGAAATGTCACCCTGCTGTTAGGAAAGCAAACACCACACTCAGAAATTAAAACACTGGCTATATTTTGTCTCTGGATTTTGATCTCCAAATGAAATAGCAAAAAGATCCTTGTCCACCAAGAAATTACCTACAGTATTTGCTCCTGTGGCCCTTATTAATGTATCGCTACAGGGGATAGACTAAGACCTGAGTTATTTTGACATTTACAATAAGGTTTGTGCTTGTGAACACAAGCATGCAACACATTAAAATGCATTAGCATATTATAACAGATTAGACGCTCGCAATGGGCAACGGCAGTTGGTTTTGTAACCCCATTGGGGAAAAAATCTAAGGGCAATAACGATAATAATCTCAAATCACAGAAAAGCCTTTGAAAGTGCGTCCTTGGTTTTATAGCACTGATTTAGGAGGAAAACGTGAATAACAGAGAGAAATATTCCATTGGAGTTGTTTTTAGGCCACTCATCAGCACTGGAATACACAGCCAGTTTGCCTCATTAATTCAACAGGATAGCTCAAGACTGGCTGACAGAGGTGTCCAAACAAAAGAGACACCTGAGCTGGAGGAAACCCGGAGATGCATATGAATGTGTGCTTCCCTCTGACAAGGGAAGTGCTAATAGATTACTTCTTCTTGGGTTCAAAAAGATGTACATGCACACTCACAATAAAGAGATGAATAAATTAGCTTTTTGGTATAGTAGGTCCTCGGGTTACGTCGGAGATCCGTTCCTACAGTGCGGCGTAATGCAATTTTCACCGTAAGTTGGAACCCATCTACATAAACACCTACGTCACTCACATGGAGCACATACACAGCAATAATGAAGTGAAACAGTAATAAAACATTTTAAATAAAGATAACAATTCCTGACCTTTACTTGTGGTAAATAAATAATAAAAAACATAAAGCACATATGTAGATATGTTGAAATGACGACACTTTTTTTTTATAAATAAACTAGTGACCCAGTGCATGAAATTCATGCACATTAAAAGGGAATTAATTAGAGGAAATATTTTAATATCGCTATTTGCCCTTTTTCTATAATAGAAGTGTCAGAGATGAAAGGAAATTAGTAAAATGTATATGAAAATCTTCCTCCTGTCAGAGTCTGGGGCGCACCAGGGGAACCAGAGTCAAGTCCCCGCCCACCCACGTGCGCCTCAAAATCGTGCGAGACCCAGACTCAACTGGCCCCACCCCCATTGGGCTAGATCCAGACCAGGCCAGCCCCACCCCCATCAAGCCCGCCAGGTGGGGGGCGTGGCCTCAGGTCCCCTGGCCTGGCACCGGGGCAGGGGCCACGGCCTGAGGTTCCCCAGCCTGGCACCAGGGGGGATGCAGCCTGAGGGCCCCTATCAAGCCCCGCCGGTTGGGGGGTGAGCCCTGAGGTCCCCCGTCAAGCCCCGCTGGGCAGGGGGCAGGGCCTCAGGTCCCCCGGCCTGGCACCAGGTCAGGGAGCGTGCCTTGAGGTTCCCTGTCAAACCCCATGGGCAGGGGGCACAGCCTGAGGTCCCCCATCAAGCCCTGCATGGTAGGGGGAATAGCCTCAGGTCCCTTGGCCTGGTGCCAGGGCAGGAGGCACGACCTCAGGTCCTCTGGCTCAGTGATGGGTAGGGGGTTTGGCCCGAAGTCCCCCAGCCCAGCACCGGGGCAGAGGGTGCGGCCTGAGGTCCCCTGTCAAGCCCTGCCAGGCGGAGACCATGGCCTGAGGTCCCCCAGCCCGGTGCCAGGGTGGGGGCATAGCCTGAGGTCCCCTGTCAAGGCCCACAGCATCCTTATAAAAAGAAGCAATTATTATTTCCATTTCTCAGGTGAAGAAACTGAGACAAAGAGAAATCAATGAACTTGCCCAAGAATATACATGGAATAGGTGATAAAACTGACGTAAAGTGTGACCGCAGAGCAGTGAATTCCCTTGCAGCATCCTCATAGCACGTTGTCTGTCCAAACTCTCAAATACACAGCTTCACAGATGAACTCACTGGTTCCTTACAAAACCTAAATGAAAGGGCCAGATCCCAATAAAGTCTGAGTACAATGAGAGAGTGCAATCAACACGCTCTTCTAAGATGCTGTTTTAATTGCTCCACTGCCATAACAAAGCACCCCAGCTGGTGGCTTAAACAACAATGTACTTCCTTATAATTCTGGAGGCTCTGAGATCCAGGTGTTGGCAGATTTGGTTTCTTCTAAGGCCTCTCTCCTTGGCTAATAGGTAGCTGTCTACTCCCCGAGTCTTCTCATGGCCTTTCTTCTGTATGTCTGTCTCCTCATCTCCTCTTTTATTTTAATACTAGAGGCCTGGTGCATGAAAATTTGTGCACTTGGGGGATCCCTCAGCCTGGCCTGAGCCCCCTCACAGTCCGGGAGCCCTTGGGGGATGTCCACCTGCCAGCTTAGGCCCGCTCCCCAGAAGATCAGGCCTAAGCTGGCAGTCAGACATCCCTCTAGCACAGGGGTGGGCAAACTTTTTGACTCGAGGGCCACAATGGGTTCTTAAACTGGACCGGAGGGCCGGAACAAAAGCATGGATGGAGTGTTTGTGTGAACTAATATAAATTCAAAGTAAACATCATTACATAAAAGGGAATGGTCTTTTTTTTTTTAGTTTTATTCATTTCAAATGGGCTGGATCTGGCCCGCGGGCCGTAGTTTGCCCACGGCTGCTCTAGCACCTTGGGAGCCAACTCCAGGGAGCGGGCCTAGGTCATTAGTCGGATCTCCCACCACGACCACTGCGCTCACAGCCATCAGCCCGGCTATTGGCTGAGCGGAGCTCCCCCTATGGGGGTACACTGACTACCAGGGGGCAGCTCCTGCATTGAGCATCTTCCCCCTTGTGGTCAGTGTGTGTCATTGCGACCGGTCGTTCCTGGTCTTTCCACCTTTAGGGTCAATTTTCATATTACCCTTTTATTATATAGGATATTTTTATTGATAACAGAGAGAAAGGGAGAGGGAGAGATATAAATAGAGATATAATTATATATGATGAGAATCATTGATCGGCTGCCTCCTGCACATCCCCACACTAGTTATCAAACCAGCAACTGGGGCATGTGCCCTGGCAGGGAATCGAACTGTGACCTCCTGGTTCATAGGTTGATGCTCAACCACTGAGCCACACAGGCCTGACTCATCTCCTTTTTGTATAAGGGCACTAGGTATATTGGATTAGAGTCCACCTTAATGACTTCACTTAATTAAAATACAGTAACATTGTGAGTTACTAGGAGTTAGGACTTCACCATACAAAATTTGAGAGAACACAATTCAGTTCATAATGACTATTTTTGTTAATTTTCATGAGAATTCACACAGGTCAAGAAAGTGAAAAAAGCTGCCGCAAAGATAATGTAAGTAATTACTGTAATACTTATTAAACCTTCACACTTCGCACAGTTCTATACTAACCATCCCTGAAAGGATTATGATTTTAGCATGCATTAATGTGGCTATTCTTTGAGACTGTCCAGGTGCCTAACAGTCTGCTTGATGGCATGAAAAATATGAAGAAATGTTAACAGCCCCAACCTCTAGGTTGAAAACTTTTTGTTGGAAAGAAAAGAAGCCCTAGCTTGTTTGGATCAGTGGATAGACTGAAGGGTCCCAGGTTTAATTTCAGTCAAGGGCATATGTGGGCTCAGTCCCCAGTGTGGGGCCGGCAGGAGGCAGCTGATCAATGATTCTCTCTCATCATTGATGTTTCTATCTCTCTCCCTCTCCCTTCCTCTCTGAAATCAATAAAAATATTTAAAAAAAGAAAAAGATATGTGTAAACCACCAAAACAAAAGCACAAAGCATTACAGTAGATGGCAAAAAGAGTTTATAATTACAAGTAGGTGAAGAAGAGAAAAACACCATCTGAACTTAGAGACAAGTTTGAGTTCTAGAGAAGATATCAGGGACTGGGAAGGCTTCAGGGGGGCGGGGGGTGTCCAACTGGATTTACTGCCTCAAATGGCACAACATGGAAGGAACAAAGAGAAAAGGAGAGAATTTAAGGAAGAAAAATCCAGAGGAATGGTCAAAATGGAGTGAGAAAAGGTTTACTGAAATGCAGGTTTCCATAGGAAAGTGATAGAAGTTGGTTAGAAAGGTAGATTGGAAGGATTATATATTTCATCTGCAGTTACCCAATCATCAATGTTACTATGACGTACAGAAGAGAAAAGCAGGGCCACAAGTTTGATGATATGTCGACGGTGCAGTGTAATAAGTAGGGAATAAACAGCAGAGAGGAATTTGAGGAACTTGAACCTTCAAATTTCAGCAAATCTACAGTAAAATGTGGATATTAGGACAAATATATCCTTGAGAGATCTTCATGTTGATTTCCACCCAAACCAAAAATAGAATTTAATAATTTTTTAAAAACATGTCCATTTTTAGCTCTAGATTATAAAGGCTCCATTTTTTTTTTTTTTTTGGTTAATCCTCACCTTAGTATATTTTTTTCCATTGAATTTTTTTTTTTTAGAGAGAGAGTAAAAGGGAGGGGGTAGAGACAAAGAGAAACATCAACATGAGAGGGACACCTCGGTTGGTTGCCTCCCGAACACACCCCAACCAGAGCTGGGGAGCCTGCAACCAAGATATGTGCCCTCACCCCAATTGAACTCGAGACCCTTCAGTCTACTGGCCAACTCTCTAACCACTGAGCAAAACCGACTAGGGCCCAAACCCTCTTTTAAATGCCTTCCACACAACTTATCTTCCTGCTAGGGTGTATGTCTCTTCCATTTCTACCTTAGGGCAGTAAATGTGACTCTGATTGTCAGGTTGGGACCCAGTTATTTCGCCTTGAGTACATATAGAATCAATAAGTGAACAAAGCAACTATGTTAATTGCTTACTAAAGCATTTCAAAGTTAGGAACTCTAAATGAACCTAGGAGAATAACTTACCGATGTCCAATCAGCCAGAGTCAGTGGGATACAAGGGAAAGATTGTAGATTCTGAAATCACGCATATCTTGTAAAGAAATCCAACTCCAATTCTTATATCTGTTTGATGTCGGGGAAATAAGCTTTCTGAGACAGTTTTCTAGTCTGAAAATGGAAGGAATATTTAACTCACTGAGTTGTCAAAAATATCAAGTAATCTGTAGAGCAATCACAGTGTGTGATATATAGTGGCTGCTCAAGAGATACAAACTCCCATCGCTTCCTCCATTCTTTGTGAGCAATCTTTGATAAGAAAGAGGAAACAAATAACAGGTGCAGGGGCATCTGAGAGAGAGGATGAAACGTAAACAACTCATCAAGGAGACGTGGGGCAGTGGCACGCTGGTGCACTGGATTCAAAAACTAGAAAGCCCTGTCTTGTAATGCTTGTCAATTTCCGTGTGGATGCACCACTGTGGCTAATTTCAAGCTGCCAATAGTATAACTTCCAGTTCTCAAACTTCCTGAATATTTAACCATCTGTTCTTATTTGTTATTTTTTAAATATATTTTTATTGATTTCAGTGAGAAAGGGAGAGGAAGAGAGAGACAGAAACATCAAGATTGAGAGAGAATCATTGATTGGCTGCCTCCTGCACTCCTTATGGGGATTGAGCCTGCACCCCAGGGCATGTGCCCTTGACCAGAATTGAACATGGGACCCTTCAGTCTGCAGGCTGATGGTCTATCCACTGAGCCAAACCAGCTAGGGCAACAATTTGTTCTTAAAACTGTACTTGCCGGCTCCACCCCACAGGAAAGGGATAAGTAGTCTTCTCCTCAGGCATGACACAGGCTCTGCTGTCCGTGTCCTATCTTGTCTTGCAAGCACCGGTGTAGGGGGTGGTTAGCCTGAACTCAGAATAAGCCACAGTAAATGTTGTTGATAGTTGGGAGGCAATACTAATAGCTGAGCAACCATAAAGTGCATATTGGTAAATGTAGAGATAAATAACAAAATAGTTCACGAAAATGTCCCAGAGGTATGTCCTCAGCACCTTGGATAGTGTTTGGCATGTAATTTTGCTGTCCATAGTTACTGGTTGAATATATTGATTAGCTATATTCCTTTTATTGTGATTGAAATCACAGTCAATGTGGTATTATGTTTTCAAACAAGGAGAAGTTTCAACTGTAACTGACACAGCAATAGCCTGTGGACCAGGGGTCCTCAAACTACGGCCCGCAGGCCACATGCAAATACAAATATTGTATTTGTTCCCGTTTTGTTTTTTTACTTCAAAATAAGATATGTGCAGTGTGCATAGGAATTTTTTCATAGTATTTTTTTAAACTATAGTCCGGCCCACCAACAGTCTGAGGGACAGTGAACTGGCCCCCTGTTTAAAAAGTTTGAGGACCCCTGCTGTGGACACTCAGCATAGCAATCTGAAAACTGGGATGATGGCACCTGTTTTGCAGGGCTGTGTACATGTTTGGCCTAAAGCCTCCTTGTCATGTTGGATGGTAAAGTATTTAAGTGTATGGACTCAGAAAGCTGAATTGTCTGGGCTTACACCTTGGTTGTTCTACGTATCACCTGTGTAAACAGTCCAGTGACAGATTCTCTGTGTGTCTCAGTTTTCTTACCTTTAAAGATACAAATGATAATAATACCTACTCACAAGGTTGGCTTTGGAGTAACATAATATAAATTTGGTAAGCTTTTAAGAACAGTGTTTGACACAGTTTATGCTAATAATAAACATTACCTATGCCCAGCCAGCATCGACCTATGAACCAGAAGCTCACAGTTTGATTCCTGGTCAGGGTACATGCCTGGGTTGGGGCTCAATCCCTAGGAGGGCGTGTGCGGGAAGCAGCAGATCAATGATTCTCTCTCATCATTAATGTTTCTATCTCTCTCTCTCCCTCTCCCTTCCTCTCTGAAATCAATAAAAATATATTTTAAAAAAACATTACCTATGATTATCTGTATCAGATGACCAACAAATGTCTACTCACAGAGATTCCTCTGTCTAAAGACTCACACTCAATGCCAAGCCTTTAGGCCACCATACACACCTTTCCCACCTCTTCCATCATCTAAATCTGTCCTGACCTTGCTGGATCAACCTTCAGTCCAGCTCTCATGGCCTCCCATTTTCTTACCTCCTCTAGCAAGAATGCTTATGCCACATAATTAGTCACTCAATTATATATTCCCTTGTATTTTTATTTCTTCTTGAGAAGGGGAACTATGTCAGATACTTATCCTAACTAGAGAATTGTGCAGGAAACATGGTACTTCCCCTAGTAAACTAGGCATTAATTGATTTCTTATTTAGAATTAACTTTATAGTTATGATATAAATATTGACTTTATCAAAAGAATCTTTTATTTGCAACTGATACCACCTGCATCAAAATGTCAGCCATGTAAGAAAATACAATTAAGAGATAATATTTAACTGCTTAAGATTATTATATCATTCACTGTAATAGTGTGCCATTTGAATACAAGATATGTGTAAAGTTTTACATTTGAAGTCTATTATCACAGAATCAAATTCATTACATTATGATATAAATTTATTTTAGAAAAGGTGGAAATTTTACAGCCCCAAATGCAATGAAATTTTATAGCCCCAAAATGCCACCTTTGCTCCGATTTAAATTGCAACATAAGAAAGAAACAAAGCAACACCCTTAACTGGATGTAAAGCACAGATTTCTTCTCTGTCTGATGGGGATGAATGGAGTTTGTTTGCCCAGCCTCTAAAGTCTTCAGAACACCACCCGGGATCATCTGAGAACATCAGCCGGGATCGCCCGAGACAGCAGGAAAACAATTAAGAAGGAGTAATGTGCTCCCAGGGAGCTCTGCTCTGCTCTTAGCAGTGAGCTAGTGCTGAGGCAGAGCGCCCGGGGAGACCACTCCTGCCCCACGGGCGCATGTGCGGTTGCTATGTGAGACACACGGCAATGTTTGCCAGTCTATTTGCAGTCTAAAAGTTAGCTGTGAATATTTTTTAACTCTGTTCGATCCCATGAGACTAGTCTTCTGCCTGCATTTGCCATACCAAAGAAATTTTGTGACTGAAAAATTAAGGCTATCTAGACCTGCAAATGTCACAGGTAATGTAAGAAAAGTTAATGATTTCAACATTTGTAAAGTTAGACTAAGACCTACGAGGGCTCCTCCACCAACGAGTCCCTGAATTCGCTATCTAGGGTATAGCATTTCCTTCTTTTTCTTTAATTCCTGTCTGGGATGTACTACCTTTCTTCTCTATACAATCCCATTTTTCCAGGAAAGCACTGACATAAAGCAGGTAGTAAAGAAATGTTTGTTTCTCTATATCCTAACCTTTAAAACAGAATAGCAGATGCTGAAACAATCACAAACTCTAAACCAGACCTAAACTAAACCCAAAATAGGTGCATTTGCAAACTTAAACACCCAAACACATACAGAACTTTTAAAGATTGGGTTGGATGTTAGACGCTTATAAATTTTAATAAGTAATACTGACCCAGTTGGATGCTGAGAAGAAAACATTAAGAAACCTTTTCCTGGTGGCAGGATCCTGTGTGACGGGAAGCATAGCCACTGACTACCCAGCGTGACAGTAGGCCTCTAGCGACTAGACTATAGTCCCCTGGTATCCTCAGAGCCAAGCAGAGTGCCTGGCTCTCAATAAATGTTTATTTTATTTTATTTTATTTTATTTTATTTTATTTTATTTTAAGTATGTTTTATTGACTTTTTTTTTTTTTACAGAGAGAAAGGGAGAGGCATAGAGAGTCAGAAACAATGAGAGAGAAACATCGATCAGCCGTCTTCTGCACACTCCCTACTGGGGATGTGCCTGCAACCAAGGTACAATGCCCTTGACCGGAACCGAACCCGGGACCCTTCAGTCCACAGGCCGACGCTCTATCCACTGAGCCAAACAGGTTAGGGCTTAATAATGTCATTAAACAATTAAAGTAGCCGAAACCCGGTTTGGCTCAGTGGATAGAGCGTCGGCCTGCGGACTGAAGGGTCCCGGGTTCGATTCCGGTCAAGGGCATGTACCTGGGTTGCGGGCACATCCCCAGTGGGAGATGTGCAGGAGGCAGCTGATCGATGTTTCTAACTCTCTATCTCTCTCCCTTCCTCTCTGTAAAAAATCAATAAAATATATTTTAAAAAAAACAATTAAAGTACAGTTGATTCTTGAACAATGGGGTTAGGGGTGCTGACCCCCCCCCCATACATTTGAAAATCTGTGTATAACTTTGACTCCCCCAAAACTTAACTCTGTATTAATAGCCTATTGTTGACCCGAAGACTTACTGATAACATAGTCAATTAACACATATTTTGTATTACATGTAATATATATTATAGTGTTGCAAGAAAGTAAGCAGGAAAAAGAAAATACCATTAAGGAAATCGTAAGGAAGAGAAAATACAATTACAGTGTTTATTGAAAATAAAAACCCACATGTAAGTGGACCCTCGCAGTTCAAACCTTGGTTGTTTAAGATGCCTGTTAGGACCAGGCTAAGCTTCACAGGGGGAAAGGGATGGGATGGAGGGAAGAGGGACATCAGTTTAACACTTGTCTCTCTTTTTCCCTTTATTTCTCATTCCTCCCTCAGTTCTTTGGCTTTTTGACTTTGCTTCTCTATTTTAATGGCCTTTGCTTCTTCTACTGCATCTCATTGCTCCTCTTTATTGATTATTTTCTGCCTTTAGTCACCAGTACCACTAACTCCATTGTCTTTAACTTACTATCTATAATAATAAAAGCGTAATATGCTAATTAGACCGGACAGCCCAACGACCTTCCGGTCTTTCTGGATGTCCTTCTGGGCAACCTTCTGGATGAAGCCCGGGCTGCAAGGGCCAAGCCTCTTGCATGGATTTCGTGCATGAGGACTTTAGTTAATTATGATTTGGTGCAATGCCTTGAAGCAAAGTGGCAATGCATTGCTCTCCATGGCCTTTTCGGTCCCTCAACAGCCTTCAGTAGAGATGGAGGAGAGCATCGGAGAGGTGTGCGGACAGCAGAAGACAGACCCAGAGCAGTCCACAGCCAGGTGTGTGAGGAAGTGCCTCTCTCTCCGGCAGGAAGGAGCAGTGGAGAGGAAGTGAGGAGACCTTACACCAGTCATAACCCGTTTCCAGAAACAAACCTGGTTCCACGTGGTACCAACACACTTGCAAAGCTCTGTGGAGGGACATCTGTTACAGGGGCAGCCCTTTCAGCAGTAGCAACACCGTAGTAACCCCACGAAGCTTCTCTAAAATGTAAAATCAGGACAGCGCTGTAGGTGAGATAACGCTTCTCCCTGGTGAAACTCTGAAGATAGGCTCTACCTTTACAACAGTTTGCCGGATGGATTTGATAGGTTAGAAAAAACATGATTCTAATTCCCAATAATAAAACGCTCAACATGTACACTTTGTACTGAAATGTAAGACACATGCAAGAAAGGGGACCCGTCATATGTACACAGAGGGACAACCTTTAACAGATCACATGTCTAGTTCCTGATCAAGAAACAGAGCATCATCAGTCTCCCCCATCCAGTTACAGCATGGCCCACAAACTTAAGCATTGAAGTTGTCATGATATGGAATTAATTTAAGTAATGCTTACTTGAAAATAATGATTTGGAAATTATTTAAAAATATCTAAAGTTCCATATTGTTTTCCAAAATCCTGTAACATAAGAAAGGGCTAGATGAAACCTCAGTTCGATACCAGATTATGAGGGAAGAAAAGTCCTGGGAGATTTAGATGGCCCAGTTACTTGACTCAACTTCCACAAGAGCTGATGCAATCAATCCCAGGCTGTCGTAACAGGAGTAAAATTCCCAAGAAAAGAAATCCTCACACACACACTCTGACACCATCACACCCTTCTCGGCACGGCCCAGCTCTGACTGTCCCTGAGAAGAGACCTGTGTGAACAAGGCTGGCTGGGGCTGCATCACCTCATCGGAAGATGAGGTCAGGGTTCCCATAGTGAGTGGTTGAAGAAACAGAGGATTTAGGGCTAGAGAACGGTGTTTGGGGAACATGACAGCTGTCTCCGAATATGTTCACAATTGTCATGTGAACGGTGTAATGGATCTAATCTAAGCTTTTCTTGAGGGCAGAACTTGCAAAAATTAAGTAACAAGGAAAAGATTTTTGTTAAATATTTTAAAAATCGCTACTAATCATTCCAGTTGTCCGGCAGCGGACTCTGTTGACTCGGAAGGCAATTTCCTATTAGAATAAAAGTTAACCTGCAGGAAAGTAACTTTCTCCAAATTTAAGAAAGTTCTACCCAACAATTATAATTTTCACCAATAGAATTTGCTGACTCAAAAAGGCAATGAGTTACATCGTTACCAAATATTCTCAGAGAGGGAAGACCTTGTTGAGGGACATTTCTGCCTCCCCGGGGGCAACAGACTAGAGTACAGGACTCTCGGGTTTCTTTGAATTTTAAGTTTCAATGACTTGATATTTCCCAGTCATTGAATAAGTTTTTATAGTCCCTATTTTTTAGGAAGGCTGATACTATGTAATTACACTATCTTTTAAACCTCAGGTATGCAGTGTTTTCTTAAATAACTGAACCATCCTGCACTCGAAATTGGTGAGCTGCCGAACGCTGGCCCCTTGTATAACCAGGATGACCCACACCGTGATGCAGTAACCCTCTCAGTGGCTCTACAGAATGAAGGTGGTTACTTCCCTACTGCGTGCCCAGTGCAGGCAGGCTGTGTGCATATAATCTCCACGTCTCCCTCACCCCTGGACCCAGGTTGGCAGAGCAGCCACTCTGAGTCATTGCTGGCGATTATGTCAGCGGGGAAGGTAGCAAAGGGAACTCACCCCAAGCTTCCCCCCAGTCGGCACGCACACAACTGCTCACTCCTCATCGGTTAGAGGGCGTCTCATAGTCAGGAAGTTTAGCAATGGGTCAGGGGCCTCTCGTGTACACGTCCTCTATTTTGCCATATTGCTTGAAGTCAGGCCTCGTCCCCAGTACGATGATGTCTGCTTACAGATGCCGCTCGGGCCAGAGCCTCCCTGGATGACCCCTCGGACGTCTCAGGCACCTGAGCAGCACAGCACACCTAAGACAGAGCGCAGCCCAGAGCTGACGGTAGATGAAAGAGACCACAGATCTGCCACCGGTACCTTTTACTCATGTTCGTTCAGTGTACTAATGAGAGGTTTTACTTATCGCTTTGGTGTTGTTCAGTGATTGCAAAGGAACTTTTTCCTCAGAAATTATGATGTTTATGTAAGAACTGCATGCTAATAGATACAAATCTTAAAACGATTACATTTGATCTGCTTCACAAGAACATGCAGCTAAGCAACACACACACACACACACACACACACACACACACACGATAGAGGCCTTACTGCTACAGAAACAAAGAAATTAAATCAACTTTCATATATCATATATTATGACCCTTCTCCCTGCCCCCGCTTCTATTACTGTGCTCTTCTATCTGGAACTATAAAATAAAATTTAAAATTCTCCCCAAGAATGTCTGTTTTTATTTCACCAAAATTCCACTTTTGTGGGCAACAGACTAGGTGATGTGACTGAGCAGTGCTGACCTGTCACGGTAATGACACATTCCACACCCGGGACATGTTCGTAAGTGGCCTTCCCAGGAAGGTGGCTTTCATGTCGGACTTGAATTCCTTCTCTATCATTTCACCCAGGATGACTGCCTCCAACAGCTGCCTACTTCCCTCCGCCTTTCCTTCCCCGACTCCTGTGGGCCTGGAGAGGCGCTCCTCTCCTGGTGTAAGGACCTGTCATTTTAAAGGGAACGGCCCAGGTTCTCACAGCCGGGCCCACTGAGAAGTGGCAGCTCAGACAGGTCTAGTTAACACACCTGTGTGAAGTGTCCCCACTTGTCAAGAAGGAGAGGAGGTACAGGGACTTAGGGATGGACAATCACAGCGCCTGACCCCAAGGAGGTGACAGTCCTGCAGGGGAGACTGGAAACCAACCATGCTGTCACCACGGAGAGGCTCACAATGTAAGTGCGTTTCCATCTTTGTGATTGCATTGCCCTCCAGTATTTCAGCTCACAGTCCCCATGGGAAAGCAGTTTGCATCGGCTCCCAAATGCCTGTCACAGGACTGGTGCTGACTGACCCACCTCAGGTCCCAGTGGGGGCTCCGGACAAATGTAGCTTTTCAGGACCTTTACCAGGAAACTGGGATCTGTTCATCTGGACCAAGTCCCCGGGGTCTATAGTTATTCCAAAGCTCCCCCAGAGATTCTTCTACGCCAGCGATTTTCAACTGGAGTGCTGCAAGAATTTAAAGACATGCAATACCTGTCTATTTAAAATTAGATCATCAAATTTAAAAAATGACAACAGCCAACACAACAATAGCCGTCCGGTGTGAATGAATCAAAATTACACCTATTTTTTTTGTCAGATCAACAAAAATGTATGTTTTGTTGTGCCTCAGAATTTTAGTAGTTAATGTGTCATGAGGTGTAAAAGGTTGAAAATCACTGTTCTACACAACCAAGCTCGGAACTCCTGTTTTAGAGCAAATGGTGAGATGGCCTCTCCTCTTTAATAAACAATCACATAAGAAAAATATCGCCAATGAAGAATGTTTTAATAAAATTAGTAAGAGCGTGTCAGTGTATTCCTGCACACCAAGCATCAGAGGTAACCTGATGGTAAAAACTGTAAAAATGGGGCAACGGCTGACTGAGTGGCAGTGACCACTACGAACCCACATCAATCACTACCAAAGCAACATTAAATGAGTAAATGTTTACGTAAAACACATTTTAGAGGATTACACAAAGTGGGTGGAATTAAATATAAATTTAACCATAAAACCAAAGGGAATGGGAATTGTCAAAGGATAATTCATCTGTCCTCGGAGTTAGGAGGCTCATCTAGAAGGCAAAGCACCCTGAATACAACGGACCAAAACGGATAAATAAGAAAAACAAGAAGTAATCAAGTTTGAGAAAGAGTCATTTGGGAGAGCTAAAAAGATTATAGAATGACGTGAAGGGAGTGATACATCAGTCAACATACCCGGCGACAGGTAAGGAACGGGAGACTGTGCGGGAGTTTAAAGTCCGTGCTCCGGCATTTTTCAAGCACCAGAGGGGCTGGTATGAAAATTTATTGGGCCAAAAGACAATGCATATGCCTCACACATAACCACACAGCTAAGTGGCGTGCCCGGGCTAACTCCCAGAGCTGAATATGGGAATTCAAGTAGCAAAGTGGGGTTTGGGAGCAGATCATCAAAATTCTATTGTATGCCGGGCCCCAAGCCCTGGGAATAGAGCATGCATTCGCAAAAGAAAGGAATTGCAAATATTACATACAAACTGGCTGATGCTGCAGAACTGGAAGGCGTCAGACAAAGAAGGAAGACAATGAACTCCATCAGCTCATAAATAAACGGGGAAACTGGGAGTCTCCACAGTGTCGGTAACTGTAAAATCCGTGGATTTAAGGCCTAGGTCAATATCAGCAGAGCTATATGATGTCAGGTGAGGCTACTACACGAAAAAACGTAAATAGCAATTCATCAGAAACAGAGGGGAAAAAAACCACAATGCACAATTTCTAAAACTCAAAGCAGCCAAGCAATTGTGGGTTTGGTGAGACACACACTTGCAATTTACGCAGAGTTCCTGAAGGAGAACAAATATTCCAGAACAGAACAAATGCTGTCCAAGGATGAGAACACGATTCACATTGTGAGCAGGTTTAAGAATTAAGTGTAGCTTTGGAAAATCGCGGACAGTTTGGGTCATCTCATTAGGGGATTGGTCACAGTCGATTGCGTGACATTTGACACTAACTGTTTTTAAAGCACAGGCCTGCTTCTTCTATTATTAATTTCCACCTAAGGGCAAATGCCAAGCGAACTTACTTTAGCTTCTGCCTCCTGCTGCCATTTCGACTGTCAGAAACAGCAGGAGTCAAAAATGAGAAGCGCCACCTTTTGAAAACTGACAGCTTTGTGCAGTCCCAAATCTTAGGGAAAGGATTGTCACCTGGGCCTCCCATGGCCATTTTGACAAAGGAGCGCGTTCTCCCACATCCATTTTAAAATGGCAAGTGGAGACACATTTGCAATCGGCTAAACTATCGTGGGGCAGGGAGTCGCTCAGAGTCTGTTCATCCGAGAGAAAAAAATTAATAAAAAAAAACACCTTCAGAAAATAGATTTTTTTGTTTGACCTTTAATGTAATAAAGAGAGTGCAATTTACAGTGTGAGAGGGCCCATAATAAGCCAAAATGATTTTAGTTCAATTTAAAAAATAGAGAAACTGTATTAATTAGCTCTGTAATTAGTGGAGAAGGTAATTAAGAAAAGAGCTCTGAAGGGGTCGAGATGCTGAAATAGATAGAGTGGACAGCTGCTTCAAGGTTAATGGTTACAATCCAGGATATTTTTTTTAAAAAGAAAACGTATTTTCAAGCATCAGAATCCAATGTTGGAAAAGAGCCAAAGGGATCCTGGAATCATCTCTTCCCTGAGAGTGTAGCTGATACGAAAGAGGCAAAGAGGGGAGGGGTGACCGGGAGGCGACTCTGGAGGCCAAATGTGGGGGCAGGAGTCTGCCAACTGGAAGGAAAAACACATCCTTTTCTCCTTCGGAAAACTGTTGTCACAAAATGTAAGCATTTCGAAGAAATACAAATCACCATAATCACTGACCTTATTTTATAATAAAAGACACATTGACCACAGTTCTATCTTCACGCGAGGGGATCGGTGGAGACGTGGGTGCTATGTATGAAGCCCTGCGTGGCCCCCAGCTGCAAAGGAGCTGTCTGGATAAAGGCAGAGGAGAGGCGTCGGCACCCTGAACATCTGCCTCCGCTTTGTTACATCCACTGGACCGTGAGGACCCAAACCCAACTCTCAGCGGCAAGAGTGTAGACACGGCACTAAAACAGGGTGTCCCAGAAGTGTACACACTCTTAAAGGCTGGTCGCTCAATATTCACTCCTTTTCAGGTTTAACTGATTTGAAATAATGGGTGAAGCCAGAGTAAGCTTCGATCAAAGAACATTTATCCGCTAGTTTTTTATGGGGATATATAAAAGATAAAGTTTACGGCACAAAACTGGCAACCGTTGACGGATTGAGGGCACACAGATACCGAATGAAATGATTCTTGATGTTTGCGATTCCTTTGCTTCATGTTATCAGCAGGGCCTGGACTATAACGGTCATCAGTTTGAAAACAGGCATTGACAAGAAGTTATTCATTTCTATAGGTTCATTTAAATTTTGAAAATGAAGTGTATGTTAATAAACATTGACTTTATAATCATTCGAAGTGTGTATGCATTTTTGAGACACCCTAAATAAGATATTCTCTAGTGAAATCCAAGGGAACCCCAGTTTGACTGGGTAATATGGAAAGATGGCAAAGACAACCTTCCCCCCCTTCCAGACGTGATATGGACTCAGATGATGAGAGGTGATGAGCCAGGACGCCTACAGGAGCAAGAGCCACCCTCCCTCACAGGAAGTAGCCTCTAGTCCAGTGATGGCGAACCTATGACACGCGTGTCAGAGGTGACACGCAAACTCATTTTTTTGGTTGATTTTTCTTTGTTAAATGGCATTTAAATATATAAAATAAATATCAAAAATATAAGTCTTTGTTTTACTATGATTGCAAATATCAAAAAATTTCTATATGTGACACGGCACCAGAGTTAAGTTAGGGTTTTTCAAAATGCTGACACGCTGAGCTCAAAAGGTTCGCCATCACTGACCTAGACTGAGGCTGAGCAGTGGATGCAGCACCGTGCAGAGACCTGCCACAGGTTATCTTCAGAACTTGGCTAAGCAGACGCAGGGTTCCTTCCTCTGGGTCCCTGCTGGGCCTATTTTGAAAGGACAAGCTGGGCGTCTCTCAGTAACTCAGGTCGTGGCCATAATGATCCTAGTGGTAACTGGGGTCACACCTGGACAATTGTCTGGGCACTTTTCTTCCACCATCTTCTTCCACCTGAGGAACTTCTGACCACCTCCGGTCAGAGCAGCTAAACAATTCAGGGTTTAAGTTTTGCTTCTCAGTTTTTGCATCTATGCATAGCCTAATCTTGGGCTTTTAGTACATGAAATAAGAGCCACTTTTCTGATAGCATTTCCCCTAACGGTGATCAGACCTGAGTGCTAACTTAACTCTCCTTTGCCAAGATGCTTTGAAGGCAGACTAGTCAATCTGAAATTATGGCCTTGGAGTGAGAAATATCAAACACAGGTCTTTCAAAAATCTACCATTCGTGGGGAGAATAACTTCGGAAAAATCAATTAATATATTTTATCCTAACATGAGGATACGCCAAACAGCAAAGAATGGGGGAAGTAAGTTATAGAAAGCACTTGGTCCGCAAGCTTTAATACGCCTTCACTTACAATGCTGATAGGAAGAAATCATAAACGAGGCCCAAGGAGAAAGAACAGACCTCTTCATACGGGACACCAAACACTCACTAGTAAATTAATTTTTGTTTTCGTTTGCTTTTGCCTCAAGCACCTGAAATTGAAGTAAATAAAACTGATAAAGCTCTGGCCCCTCATTCCTACCCTGATTCCCATATTTTGGGCTGCTTTCAACCCAGATACCAAGTTTGGCTCTTTCAAGAGTAAGGAGTTAATGAAGGCTCTTGTGTATACCATGTAATTCTGTGTCACTCTCCCGCCTCCCTTTGGCTGCCTGCTTTGTGGACTGCCCTCTCATGACCTACAGCCTGCATGCAGTCTTGGGCTTTTGGTAGATTGCAGAGCTTTGACCTTCTACTGCCTCTGACCTCTAACTTCTTGGCCCACCCTCTTTTCAACCTGGCCCCCAGTTTAATTCTGAACCTGGAGCTTGCTCTCAGAGTCCCAGTTTCCAGAGCAGCTGTTGCCCCTGGATCAGTCTCACAGCTCAGTGGATGCTCAGTGTGGGCTGACGATTTAACACTCAGAATGGGCATATTTGTGTCATGATGCCTGAAAGATTTAAATATGCATTTCATAGGGTATGCAACCAGGTTTTATGAGGGGGGGTTTGTTCACTTATGACTACATCATGCATTATGTGCCTCCTGTTTGACAAGATGCAATCAATTCTGTGTTCCCTTTTGGCTAGTTCTACATCTACCCTGTACATTGGAGTTTCTTTAAATATGTGTTCACCTCTTACTTTTTTAGTAATACTACAAATGAAGCAAATCACCCCTTTTATTCTTGATAGCCTTCTGCAAAGAAAAATGCAGTATCACTCTTTATTGTTTTTCTAATTTTCCTATTCAGATGATCTAGAATGTGATATAAGTCAAGTGTTTCTCACTGTTTCTAGTCGCTCCAGTCTCCTGAAGTTGCATTGTTAATGCTCACCAATGACATTTTATTTGTCTTTTTTATTCCTCATTCTCTGTATCCCATACCAGACCATAAACACTGAACACACCCAAGCGGGGCGGGGGGGGTGGGGATAGGTAAGCAGGATGAGAGCAAATATAGCACAAGTTTAAGGAGTACAGGAGGCTAGATGATTTCAGTCTCAGAGCAATTCATCCTGAGCACCAGATAAACCTGTCCATCAAACATTTTCGGTGAGTAGCACATTCAAGTTGCAGGTGGACAGTAAAGCCAAAACCCACATTAGGTTCAGAAAATAAAGGAGGTTGAGTCCAAGAAATAATAGATTACAGAGTTAAACAAGATGTCCCACAGCAGGCTAAAAGCCAACATCTGAGTGTCCGCAAAGCGCAAGGACCTACCTACAGCTGGGTGAAGGGGGCTTCCCAGTGCCTCTGCCAAGAGCAGGAGCCCATCCCTGAGCCTATTGGTGGAGGCAGGAGTGAAGAGCTAACGAGTAAGGAATTAGGGGATGAAAAATAGCAACACATCCTGACACCCCCTCGCAAGATGCTAAAGAATCTGACCCTGAATTATATCTTAAAATATTTCTTTCCTTTTGTCTAAGACATGTTAATTTTTTTCCAATCCTGTTTATTATTTAATCTCTATAGTCTTTGTAAACCATTCTTTCCCTTTCTAAACACTAAATTTAGACCAGAACTTGGTTCAATAGATAGATAGGTAGGTAGGTAGGTAGGTAGATAGGTAGATAGATAGATAGATAGATAGATAGATAGATAGATAGATGATAGACAGATAATAGACAGATGATATGAATATAGATGATACAGATAGATATAGATGACAAAGTTTATACAGAGATAAGCATGTTGCTACACAGGGAGTTAAAAGCTTACACATATACAAGTATGTGTCTGTATATATGTATATATAGGTATGTAATATGAATGAAATGTATATTTGTGTCTATATACATTTTACATATGCATGCACTATAATATGTTTACATTGTATATGAGTGGTCGTGGTGTGTGGGGTGTACTCTTACCCTAGAATATATTATCTACTCACTATAAAACTGTGACATACTCACGTAGTTAAAGTGACAGGATAATCTTATCACAATATTACCAGGAAGGCACAGCACGATCTTCATAAAGAAACAGAACAAGGGGCACAGGGGCTTTGGCACCAGGGAAATGGAGTTTGACTTCTTCATGTTTAACAGCTACAAATGCCTGAAAACCAGTGCCCCTCAGTGAGCCCTGAAAGTAGCTCTTCTTCCACACTTCTACATCCTGACCTTATCCTGACTTCATTGCTGCAGAAACCCATCATTAGCCTACCACACCTGCCCACCTACATAAAAAGGGGCTGTCTTAGATTTAAGTCCTTACCAAGACTTTCATGTCGTGAAATGGCTCTCAATTACTTCATGTGGAAGAAAAATGAATGTCTGGCTAGAACACAAGGGCCAGAAATGACCTCCACCAACGTTAATGTTGGATGTTTACAGAGACCACCAAGTGGAGTCGATTGTTTTTAAAGACAAATAAGTTTAACATGAATTTCATCATTTTCTCTGGAGGTTTGAATTCACAAAGACAAGTGTCGGGTGTTAAAGAGAAAAGGCTCTTAATAATCACTTCTAAAAAATCAGTAGGTGGTTGTGCTGTAGAGATAACAAAAATATAACCTCAGAACAAGTGAGAAAAGGAGTCAATGGGTTCTTCTGTACAGGGACATACAGTGAACCACTATACTGACTTCATTATTGTTATCACTAACAGGAAAATGATGCCCGGTCAGTTGTCAGGGATTAAAGTCTCCAAACTGTACCCTAACTGGTTTGGCTCAGTGGATAGAGCGTCAGCCTGTGGACTCAAGGGTCCCAGGTTCGATTCCGGTCAAGGGCATGTACCTTAGTTGTGGGCACATCCCCAGTAGGGAGTGTGCAGGAGGCAGCTGATCGATGTTTCTCTCTCATCGATGTTTCTAACTCTCTATCCCTGTCCCTTCCTCTCTGAAAAAAAAAAAAATAAAATATATATTTAAAAAAATAATAATAAAGTCTCCAAACTGAGCACTGTCACCGTCATCGGAATCAAGGACCTTGAGTTTGCCTTTAGCTGTGACGCTTAACTACCACGGAGAGAAGGTCACGCCATAGCCCAGCCCTGGCTTAACCTTTTATAAAATGCAATGGTTATGCTACCTACTCAACAGCAGTTCTGATATTTAAGCAAAGTGACAGAGACAAAGTCCTTAAAAACTTCAGGGCAGTAGCTGCGGTCCAGCTCTGAGCCCAACACATGGTCTAACCTCTCTGAGTCTGTTCTCCTCCCTCAGGGGAAGGAGGCAGTCCACCCTTCAGCCACTGCTTCGCAAACTGTCAGCCAAGTCCCCCTAAGACCAGAAGAGGTTGACCTGCACCCACAGGGATCGAGTGGACACGTGGAAAGGACCACTGCAAGCCTAACATTTCTTTGAAGTTTTTAAATTCAATGTTATGTTTTATGCAATGAGTACATTCTCCTGCAGCACAGGAATATTTATTTTTATTTTTAAAATCTTTACCCCCAAGTCTTGCAGTCATATAAATTCCCCAGGAAGAAGCATTTTCCAGTGAATCACTGCCTGGAACGTGTGCCCAGCTGGAGAAACGGGATATTGTGTGGAGCTTCAGCGGGCTGGACTATAGTAACCAGGACATCGTCTTCATTCCCTGCACTCGGCCGCTGTACTGTCCCCATCAGAGGATTCTTGGATCACTTACCCCTGTAGCTGCGCCCCTTCTCCACTCCCAGGGAGGACGCAGCCCACAGGAGCTCTTTGCAACGCACACAATTCAGCCCAGTGTCAACTGACAGCAGGGTCTCAGGTAACCTAACATCTTTCCAAAAAAGTGTGTTCATATTTCCATCTGAACATTCTAAGGTTACTTGGAATGCACCAACATTGTTTTAAACTCAATTTCCATATTTAGTGGTGAACTCACAGACGATGCTCAGCAGGGGCAGGGTTGGGACGGCCATAGCTCGGATTATGTCATCTAAGGATGTAGAACCTGATTTGTTGTCTTTAGAGAGTGCATAAATGACCATCATCTTGTGTGTTCATAGATGTTTTTGTCTGGATCTAGACTCCAGATCTAGTGTATAAGTTTAGGTTATTTTCAACATACAAATTAAATCTATAAAAATACGTGGGTAATGCTGTCATTCTGTATATTAGTGACCCCATTTTTTATGTCTTAGCTGTAGCATTAAAACCGTATACCTCTTCAATGCAGCCTCCACGTCTTATGCAACTTCACGCCCTGCCCATCAGTTGGCAAGCAGCCTTGTCCATAATAAGAGCTTGAAAAAGGTTTGTTTAATGCACGAGTTATGGATATCTCCATAAATGTCCTCACAGAATTAATGACTAATTTTCTCTCACAAAACATTTTATGGACATTGTGATTTAACCCTGTGATTGTAATCTTCATAACAAAAATGTTGAAATCAATCCAAATTTGTTTTTCTGAAGTTTTATAATTTATTGTAATTCTTTATGTCTGGGTCATTTGAGCTAAAAAGGCTATATATTATAACAATTAGTAGAATCTTGTCTAATGAAAAGAAATTCTCACTATCAGAACTTTCTGATTTTGCATTTAAAAAATCAGTAAATGTTTTCAACTCAACACATTTTAAAAATCAGTCGTCTCGTAACTAAATCTAGCATGATCACACAAGGGTGCAAGCTGACTCATGTCCTGCTCCTGGCTTCTGGTGACTGCTGTTTTATATGGTAACAGTGTGACTTCTTAGTAGCAAGCTATAGTAATTTATATATCTCGGTTGTTATTGGCCTTGACTGAGGAAATCTGGGTTCATTATTTAAACATCAGATATCTATGTTATGATGTATTCATGATACCATTTTTTTCTCTCCCCATTATTCTTTAAAACTCAAATAATATCTTCATCTTTGTTCTCTTCTTTGCTGACTGCACCTCATTTTCCAGTTATTTTGACAGAAGTCAGTTTGATTTAAATTGTTGGTAATAACTCTTGGAAGGATGCTATCTAAATGAATAACGGAATAACACCTGGTAGCTGTCTCTGGAGAATAGTATACCTTCTTAACAGAAAATGTCTTTTATTTTTAAACTATTCCATTAAAATATTTAATGTTCTTTAATAACTTCTATTTCAAAAGGAGAAAGATATTAATTAGTAGGCACATTGAATTATATATACCTTATTTCAAACAAGTTAGTATGTTCCCCACCTTCCAAAGACCAAGAATTTTTTAGATCTGCTAAAAGCAAAATGAAAAAAATAATATGAACTGTCAATTTTTAGAGATGTGCACCAAAAACAAAACAAACAAAAAGTCTAAACAAGTACCAACCATGCCCTGACAGTTAACTCAGAACATCCGTGGCAGGGATCACTTGAATTTTCTTCTCAATGTTTATGGTTTTTAACAAGTAATAATCCAAATTCCACTACTTCTTCCCTTACTCATATTCCAAGACCGCACCCCGCACCCCAAGACTCTGCCCACTTCTGCTGGTCTTGGAGGACATCCCATATTAGTTTCTGAGAAGCACCCTACCTTTTCCAGGTCTGACACCCCTTGGTTATGTCCCTGTGCCCGAAGCCACCTGGGAGCTGTGCCGGGGGCCTAGGCCGTGGGCCTGCTGGGGAAGGAGCCAGAGCTGCCCCGATGCTGCATTTTAGAAGCAGGTGCACTGACTTGGCACTATTTATGTTACAGGTCGAAAGAAATGGGGCAGTGTCCAAAGACATCTCGGTGCACATTTTACATTAGGTCCCCAAAATGTCATTTTCTTCATCATTCTGCAGGTGACGGAGAGCTGGCAGGGACATTGGGAGGGGACACCAGAGCCCCCTGTCCTGGTCAAATCTTGGTGGACAGAAATCGGAGTGATTACCTAGTACTCGTGAGTTTGGGCGCACCTGGTAAGCAGGGGTTATAAATCCTCATCCGTGCAGGGGGGCCGGAAGCACCCACTGTAGACAAGTCTAGCGACCTGGCTGAGGGGGGAGCTGAGGGCCAGATAAACAGCAGCTGAGAGTGAGGCTCGTTTCCTTGGCCACCACGGTCACTGTGAAGGTCCAAGCACTATTTTAATTGCCACAGATGACAGCAGACGGAGTGGATGGGCCCTTCCAGCTCCTCGTGGAATTTTCCATCTTTGTCGCAGGGTAATTATGTCAGCTTCCTCAAATGTGAGCTCTCCTCAGTGTTTATCGAGGTGAAAAATTGGGTGCACTTGAATACCTCCGCCAAATACACTGACGATTCATTCTTCATGCAGTTTTTAAACTATAGCCTCAGTATTAATAAAGCTACTGTAGTAGGATACAGTTACCTTGGATGTATTTGTCCATGTTATAGGGACTATAGTAAAACAACATAATAACTTATTTTAAGTTTAATTCTAATCAAAACCATTTACATAGAAACTGATGTGGTGAAAATTCCTAACATTCAGGACCTTTAAAGAAATGAAAAGTAACGGATGTTAAATATCATTCAGCAGATTATGGCGTTTATATGAATAAAGAGAAATATCCAGAAAAATGTAAGTGAACAAAATGCAATGAACCATCTGAAACTATCCAGATTAGTATAGTTTGTCCCAGTGAACCTTATGGCAGGGTCTTTTCAGTGCCAATGTCAGGAATTTTTTATTTTTTATTTATTTTTATCTTTTTAAAATATATTTTTATTGATTTCAGAGAGAAAGGGAAAGGGAGAGAAAGATAGAAACATCAATGATGAGAGAGAATCATTGATAGGCTGCCTCCTGCACACCCCCCACTGGGGATCGAGCCCACAACCCAGGCATGTGCCCTTGACTGGAATAGAACCTGGGACCCTTCAGTCTGCAGGCTGATGCTCAACCACTTTGCCAAACCAGCTAGGACTGTCAGGGATTTTTAAAAACTAAACCTGAAAGAGGTAAATCAACAGCAAAACTTCTACTCAATGAACACCCAAGAGAACTAATGTCCACCTTTATTAGCTTGCCATATAACAGAAGGCAGGTCTTGGGCACCATTCATTATCTTTTTGGTGAAGCAGCTACAATCAGATTTTAAGGAAGCTTCTCCATTCAAAACCATACTTTGCATTTTGAGGATACTGTCCTATTGCTCCCTCCATACCTTTGCTCCCAAGAAACATGCCACACACATGTGGGGAAGGAGGGAAGCCTTCTTTTAGGTACTCAGGGTAGCTGGAAGCAAACTCAGTGTGAGGTCAAGGATTAATTGGCAACATCCCAGAAAGAAGAAAAGACAGCCCCCCCTCAATTTTTGCAAGTGCTTATTTTTAAATACACTATTGGCACTGCCATAATATATATACAGATTTTAAAAATTCTAATTCTGGGCATCTGATGAAAAGTATTAGTAAAAAAAAATTCAATTATAAGTTAATATTTTTTTAATTGCAATGAACTCCTTTTGTGTGTTCTGAAAGATTTTTGTCCTTGAATAAATTACATGGCACATTCATACTAGAAACGGCACTTTTCCTCGCTGATAACACAAACCAAGTCTCTTTTGCTGATGCCTGGCCTCGAGTGGGAGATGTTCCTGGCCCCCGAAGGGGAAGAAAGGAAGCGGCCGCCGCGGGACTGCTGTCTTACAGTCTGAAAGTGCCCAGAAACAAAGGGGACAGTGTCATTGTTTTATGATTTTTCAACTCTGCTGGGAGGCTGCTCTAGTCAGTTTCAACTGCAGGGGATGCATTTGATGGAATCTTAAAAGCAGCTGAGTGATATAAAGTGTTGACTTTTATCCTTCCCTAGCATGAGTTGCTTATTCTTTGAAGGATCTTTACCTGGGAAGCTTTCAACTCCCATTGTCATGCAAGCCTCCTATACCCAGAGATGAAACAAAATTAACTTTTCAAGGACATGGTGGTCTGGAAAGAGGAAAGCTATTTAGCAACTAAACATGAATTCAAAAATCTAATCAGTTCCCAAACTAAATTTCAGTGTTGTGAACAACCTATTCCCTCACTTATATCTATAACAGTGATGGCGAACCTTTTGAGCTCGGCGTGTCAGCATTTTGAAAAACCCTAACTTAACTCTGGTGCCGTGTCACATATAGAAATTTTTTGATATTTGCAGTCATAGTAAAACAAAGATTTATATTTTTGATATTTATTTTATATATTTAAATGCCATTTAACAAAGAAAAATCAACCAAAAAAATGAGTTCGCGTATCACCTCTGACACGCGTGTCATAGGTTCACCATCACTGATCTATAAAGATTGTATGTGAAACTCTACCAAAAAAAAAAAGAAAAAAGGAAAAGAAAAAAACCCTGCAAAACAGATGATCTGCAACATTTCAATTTAATGAATCCTGAAAGCCAGGTATAGGTGCCACAAAGTTTCTACAAATTTCTTAATTTTAAGTGTGTTATGCTGTGCCTATCATTTATCTCCATGAATATAAATTTCCTCTAAATAGAAAGAATTTCCTCTTTTCAAAACTTTGATTTTAAAGCTCGCATTACTGAAATTCACATGTAGTGTAAAATTAACTGGAAAATTAATTTCTTCAATCAACAGTTTGAGTCTGTTAGTAAGAAGCAGCTAAAATTGAACAATACTGGCCTCTTCATAGAACTGTAATTACAGGTATATGTGTAATTATCCACATGTTAATTACAGGTGAGAGACTGAGGAAATGTGGGTTGTTCAACTGCTAAAAGCAGACACAGCTATTAACATCTGAAGAAGAACAATAATAATAAAAACATTTTAATGTAAATGTAGAGCAAACAGTAAGACAAGGCTTTGGGCTCTTTTGTACATTCAACCTATATTTATAAAATGCCTCCTCTAAAATGCTCTCCGATTACATTCACTTAGTTACCCATTTCCACCTCGTGAAGTTCACTAGTGCATTATTTTTTATCAAGTCTTAACCCTTGAATCTACTACTGAGATGCCTTAATGGACTATTGACGCACACCTTTTTTATCTCTATAGTCCCTGTTAGCAGAGATGGAAATTAACAGTATATACTCCAGAGTGTTAATTTATACCACTGTATTATTTTATGTCATTGACTGATTTGAGGACTTGATAGGCAACCATGCCTGAACCCAGTTCCAAGAAACAAACCATCACTTTTATGAGCAGATGAGATTAAAGGGTGGGCCTACTTTTCCAGCGAGTTTCTGACCTGGTAGAGCCAGAACCCAGCTGTCGGGGTCTCCGCCTGGCCTGTCTTCCATGACTCCATCTGCCATTAATTGTCCATACAGAATAGAGTATCTATAGTGCGCAGTCATTTACATAAATTATCTTTTTAAAGAATGAAGTAGAGATTATTGACCTTAAGCGGAAAGTAATTGTTCATTATTAGGTGTCTGCTCTTCACATTATCATACCGGGTGGGGCAAACATAGGTTTACAGCTGTGAGTACGGGAAGCAAAGAGTTTATTCTTATTTTATTATTTATTAATTATTGTGTTATGTTCCATACAAACGACTGTAAACCTATGTTTGCCCCACCTTGTATTCACCAATGTCAATTTTTTTTAATCAAATTTTAATTTCAAATAAACCCAACTTCCACATGGATGCTTGGCTTTCCTTTGTCTTTCATTCCTTCTTTCTCCCTTCTTTCTTTTCTTTTCTCGTGTTTTTTGTTTGTTTGTTTGTTTTTAAGATTTTCTCTTTTATTTTAGATGTTTGCTACCATGGCAGTTTTTCTGCAGTGGCAAATCAGATGGGATGAACAACTGGTAGGCATGTAGACACAGGCTTTGTGGGAGGGATTACATACACATACATCCGCCTTTGTAATGTTCATTCCCCTCAGGTAGTGAGGTCTCTGAAAGTGAACTGAGGTCGGTGTCCGACCCGCCAAGTGCGCACTGCAGACACATTAAGCCTGCTCTTTTATGTCAGGACCAGAGTGATTTCAGACAGTGATATCTCAGCCTGGCCAACATCCCCGTTATTCCTGTTGAAACCTGAAAGATGCATTTACCTCCTTCCTCTTCCTCATCTCCCAGAATTAATTGATCCTGTAGGCTTTCTAATTTTTCCCATGGATAACTTTCAAATAAATTCTTCTTTTCCATCTGCCTCTACTTAGTCCTAACCTTTCTATCACTCACCTGAATGATGGCAATATATTTTTAATTGGTCTTTTTTGCTCCCAAAGCCTCACTCCATACTGCTGCTAAGATGAAGTATCTAAATTAAAAATCTGCTAACGAGCCTTCAAGGCCCCTTAAGAACATGGACAAGCTCCTGGCTCCCTCGCACAGAGTCCTCTGGGCTCTCCCTTTCCAGTGCCTGTTTCTCACCATCTCCCCACCCCAGCCCCAGCGGACTGAGTCCACTCCAGAAACCCTGAACTACACGTCATTCCCTAAACTGATGCCCTCCTGCTGGACTTCACCTGGTCACCTCCGCAGCCTTCTATACAACTCAGCCCTGGCATCACTTCCTCCAGGAAGCCTTCCCTGCTTCTCAATGTGGAGCTAAGTGACCTATCTTCTGAACCTAGATAACTCGAAGCATGACTCTAGCAACATAAAAGCACTATATTGGAACCATCTATCCATACGTCTGTTTCTTTGAAAGCTCCATTCACAGCAGAAAAAGGTTTCCTTAAATGTGGTTGGTATTCATTGAAGGTGTATCTACTATTATCAGCAGTTAATTCATTAAGAAGGTATGTCTTAATGAAAACATACCTGGGAAAACATGTCTTGAAAGATTTTTGAGAGGAAAGATCATATTCAGACAGGAAAAGAGCAGGAGAGATTTCACAATGGCAGCGGTGCCCGGTAGGAACATCACAACGTGTGTGAAATCCAATAAGCAACTGTCCGTGAAAGAACATGTCAGGAAAAGACAGCCAACGTGAAAGTGAGAGACTTGTAAGGCAACGTAATGCAGTCCAGCTTAGCAGAAATGAAACACGTGGTTGGTGTAACAACAGGGGAAGTGAAGGCTAGAGCAACAGGAGGGAGGGTGTTTTTTTTAAATTATTTTATTGATTTTTTACAGAGAGGAAGGGAGTGGAATAGAGAGTTAGAAACATCAATGAGAGAGAAACATGGATCAGCTGCCTCCTGCACACCCCCTACTGGGGATATGCCTGCAACCAAAGTACATGCCCTTGACCAGAATCGAACCTGGGACCTTTCAGTCCGCAGGCCAATGCTCTATCCACTGAGCCAAACCACCAAACCAGTTAGGGCAGGAAGAAGGCGTTTTTTGTGTGGTTTTTTTTTGGCAAACTAGAGATATTGACCTGTAGTTGGAAAAATAATAATAGGTATTTATTTGACATGTATTTTGTGTTATACACCCTTTTAACCACTTTAGATGTGCTCACAATTAATCCATTACTAGGAACTATAATAACTCGATTTTAAGGAAATTAGGGCACACAGAGGTTAAGCAACGTATCCAAGATCACACAGCTGGTTGTATAAAACCAGGATTCAACACTAGGCAATCTGGTTGGGAAACTCACACTGTTCAAAATTCAAAGGATTTTAAACCAGAAAAAGAGAAATATATGTAACAAAGAATAAAGAGAATAAATACTTCTGCTAAATTTTTAATGAGTGACCCATCAAACCACCTTTAACTCTGTCTTCTAAGCGCTCAGAAGTTGGTCCCTATACTAAGACACGCAGACATACATCGGTGAGGGAAAGTATCGGCATTCTTGAAAAGTGCTATTATCATCTGTGGATACAAGCAGGCGTAAGCTGCATGAGCAGACGACTCAAATTCTCACCATCTCTGCTCTTACTGTACTTGCCTCCTGCCCTCCCTCATAGACTCGTAGGAGAAGTACTCTGCTGGGTGCTGAGGAAGAGAACACGAGACTGGACGTTCACACGCACGCTGTGTTAGAACCACGCAGAGGTGGATGGGCACAGCATTCCAGGACCACCAGGGAAACCGTGGCTGGGCTATGAAGAAATTCACCTTCCCAGCGGCACCAGTTCCGGCGTGGCCGAAACACTGCCCTCCCGGGTGTGATGTACACTTTAAAGCATCCAGAATGTGATGCTAAATACACAGGCCTTGGGACCAAGCAGCGGAGGTGGCATCTCTCACTCCTACACCCAATTCCTTCTCATCATATTCTTGCTTCCCATCTCTGAACCATTGGCATCTTGATACTCAGAGGTTTTAGTATCGTGGCATAGACTGACCACTTCCCCACGACCAATGCCCCATTCTGCCTGATGATAAGGGAATGGAACACCCTGAGCATCTGTTTATCACATGGCCACCCAGTTAGAGACCCCTAGTGCCAGTTTCCCACTGCATCTGATACAGTCATGTGATCACGTCCTAGCAAATGAGGTGTGAGCAGAATGAGGCATGCAACTTCCAGATCATATCCCTGATAATGGACGAGCTTGAACTTCACTCCTTTTCTTCCCACACTTACAGAATTCACGGGGCGGATGCACGTGAGCCTCTCTGGCCATGTGGACAAGACCCTAAGGCATAGCAGAGCAACATGACAGGAAGAGATTGATGGGATCCTGGAAAAATCTCATTAAGCAGAGGTTTTATGCCCTGGACCACCTGCCAACTCTGAACGCCTGTGAGAGGGAAATAACCAGCTTGCCTGAGCCACTCTTCTTTTCAGATCCCTTCACTATAGCAGGTTAGCCTGTCTGTGGCTGAAACAGCACCAAAGGAGAAAGACTCGCAGCTGAGAAAATAAAACGGTCCCGCTGCGCCTGCAGATGAGAGCAGGTCACTCGGCGGTCCACGTGCCACAGGACCGACACAGGGAGGGGGGGCCTGTGTTTACTGGGGTAATTAGTACAGTTTAAGGGGAAATAGAGTAACTGCTATCTTGTGAAGATAGAAAAGAATATGATTAAAAATCTGGGGATCCTACGGGTTACCTCCAATTCTATGACCGGGAAGAACTGAGTCACCCACAGAGAATAAATCCTGACTTCTTATTGTCATCTGAGGGAAAAGGCAGTTTAAAATGGGTGGTGTGATGGTTACCTTTATGTGTCAACTTGACTAGGCCACAGGGTGTCCAGAAACTGGGGCAAACAGTATTCTGCCTGTCTGTGAATGGGGTTTTGGATGAGTCAGTAGACTCAGTGAAGCAAATGGTACTCCCTAATTTGGGTGGCTCTCATCCAATCTCCCTGACTGGAACAACAACAAAAGTGGACTCTTTCGTTTTATAAAAGGGAACTTCTCCTGCTGGACTGTTGAGCTGGGACATCGGTCTTTTCCAGCCTTCAGAGTCACACTGAAACATCGACTCGTCCTTGGCCCAGAAGCTGCAGGCTCTCAGACTGGGACTTATACCATCTGCTCTCCTGGGTCGGCAGCTGGCTGCCTGCAGGTACTGGGACTTCTCAGCCTCCATAATCAGGTAAGTCAATTCCTCATAACAGCTTAGATAGATGATGATAGATGATTGATAGATAGATAGATAGATAGATAGATAGATAGATAGATAGATAGATAGAACCAGATCATACTGGTTCCTTTTTGCTGGACAACCCTGGCTAATACAGGCAGTAAAGGGAAGAAGTTACAAATGCCTCCTATGTTCTCATGAAAGTTGTAGAAAAATAGGGCTGTGGAACTACCAATATTTCAATTGCTGCAGTATGAAATATTCCTTCTTTATCCTTCCTCCCTTTCGCTACTGCTTTAAATAGGATCTTCCATTTTGCAAGTGGTTCTTAACTTTCATAATGTTGTCCACAGCTTACAGGATGGCAGGAAGGAAGGGGTATCACCAGAAGCAGGTGTAGGATGTAGCATATTTTGGATCTCCCTCTAGATAGAGCATATTTTGTTGTTTGTACGAGACAGAGTTGCATTTTGTTAGGGAAGAGCATTTTCCTTTAGTGCCTATTATTATTTTATGGAAGTTTGAGAATGGGAAGCATGGAATGTATCATTATTGACTGGACCAAGAGCACAGCCAACATGAACTGGTTCACTCAATGTTGACCTCAACGCCCTGCTGGAGCTGAAAATCCACACCCTGCCTCCCAGACTGCCTTCCACCTACAGCTCTCCATGTCCTTTAAGGTATGCCGATCAATTGATATACCTCATTCAAGATTATAAGTAGGAACTGATGTCTGTAGGCCGATGCCGATCGCTCACTTAGCTGATGCAGATGACGGTAGAACCAAGGATTCTTGAGCTGAATCTGCAGTGGTGCATCCTGGTACAGGATGTCCTCTTGGACAGCTTCCTGACACTGGCAAGGCAGCAGCTTCTGCAGACAGCCACTGGGATGGGGTGTCATTCATGGAAGCCCAACTCTGCACTTCATTTTCATAGTGCTGTGTCTCTCCTAGGTTTGTTTCTGCTTGTATGTTTATAGAGTTTAGGTGTGGATACCAAGCAAGTGGCTTTATAATAGTACTATGATTTTTGTTACCATCTCTCCTTTTTGATAATTTATTGACTAAGTAACTTATATTAACTAAGAAAGCTTTAATGTCAAGATTTCTCTACATCAGAAGTGTCAGGTATAGAATTGAAAAGAGAGATTCGGGCTATGACAGAAAAAGAAATGGTTGAAGTTAGGAAAATGGCTACAAAGTCCAAGAGAAGACCACAGAGATAAGAAGATGGCCCATGGTGGACTTTTTGGAATAACAAAGGGGGAAATTAATAGTAACAGCTCAAGCACAAGGACTATCAAATGCTGGGTGCAGAGAGCCAGAGCGACTGGTTCCTGCAGAAGGGATGGGGCACTAGTGTTGGGTATCAACCACTTATCCAGGAGGGTGAACCCTGAGAAAGGATCCCTGCTCATATTACCATGCAGTCACGTGTGACCTGCAAGACTGTAGGTCACTTGTTACAGAGTTATGATGGAAGGCAGATTACTGAGGGCTAAAGAATGAGAGGGGATAAAGTAGAAGTTGAGGTATTGAAGCTGGAAAATTTTTCTCTTTCAAAAAGTTTATTAAAAAGGAGCGCCGCAGGTCAGTTCCCTGGGGAAATAGCATGGCCAAAGGAAAAGTTCTACTTCGTTTTTATTTCTAACTAGGAGATGTGGGCATGTGCACAGACACAAAGGAAAACGGGCTGCGGTGGGGAGGGAGAAGTTGAAGACGCAATTGAAGAGTGGATAATTAATTTTTAAAAAGGGTTCAGAAGTAATAAGGAAGAATTAGGATGAGAAGCTGAGGTTATGCAGATAATCTAAACAGAGACAAGAGAAATAATAACTTCCTCCAACAAAAATTCACTTACTTTAAAGGTTTAAAAAATTAACCAATGAATCTCTTAGACTATGTCTCTCTACTTTGCTCTCAAAAGGAATACAGGAACATAACTCTGTTTGTCGTTGTTGTCACAAAGATGCTGTGAGGTTGTGCCTCACCACTCACCCCTGGAGAGGAGAGTTCATGGCTACTCTAATTACAATTCAGAGCCACTCCATACCTTTTTGAAACACTGAACTGAAGAACATTTGCATCTAGAATGGACTTTGCAACAGAATGTTAAATTCTTTCCTCTTCATTTAAATTAAGGTTTTAAAAGAGGTCAGGCACAATATAAGCACAGAAATTCTAACTGAAAAACAACCATAAAAAAAAGAAAGTGTTTTCTCTTACAAATACACTTCAGAAATAATTCACATAAAGCATGTGGTTCAAGGAGAATTTTCTAAGTTCACACAAGTTAATTGGCAGTAAAATCCCAATTTTGTGTGATGGATGGAACTGATCTGGGCAAAACATAATACAGTTGACCCTGGAACCACATGGTTTGAACTGCGTGGGTCCACTCATACATGGATTTCTTTTTCAATAAATACCTGCATTGTTTTTCGATCATTTGGGAGTGGCAGATGCAGAGGACGAGCTGTATGCATTGATCTACATCATTTGATGCATTGATCTACATCATTTGATGCAGGGAACTTGAGCGTCTGATAGGCATCCTGAAACCAATCCCCCATGCATGCCAAGGGACAACTAAATTTCTGGGGAGTCAAAAGTTGTGCAAGATTTTTTACTACAAGGTGGGCAGGCACCCCTAACCACTGTGTCAAGACCAAATAAAATCAATAGTATCCCTTGTTTTAGAACATTATTTCCCTCTTTACATTTGGAAAGATATAGGTTGATGATCCTTACAAAGTTCAAAGTGCACTTTCCTTTACCTCATTTCATGACCCATCCTTACGGTTTAGTTGTAAGTGAATGATTTAGAACATAACACAGCTTCTCATAGGGCAGAAATACTCTCTGAATCATACTTTTGGGGCCTTGGGGACAAAGAAGCCATTGTGTTAGGGCTTCCCTGAGAACTCTTCCAAAAGCTGTGGTCTTAACTAAATTCTCTATGAAAAGAAAGAAGAAGAAAAAAGCTGAGCAACAAGAAGCCACACAGGGATGGAAATGTTGGGAAGTACAGTGGGGCCTTGACTTACAAGTTTAATTCGTTCCGTGACGGAGCTCGTAACTCAAATTACTCGTATGTCAAATCAACAGTGAACGAGTGAGACACGTGATGCTGGGCTGATGTTGTGGCGTTCACTGTGACGTTCGCTGTGCCAACTAGCGGTGGGGTATCTGAAGCTGACTTGTAACCCTAATTTTAGCTTGCAACTCAAAGCAAAAAATCGGCCGAGAGACTGCTCGTATCTCGAAAAACTCGTTAGTCGGGACACTCGTAAGTCAAGGCCCCACTGTAGCCTCACGTGTGCCGAGTTGTGTAAGATAGGGCCACAGCCTGGCTGGCCTCAGTATGGGTGAAATATCGTTCCTTGTCTCGGGCTCAGTGAATGCTCCCTGTTCTGCTTAAGCCTAAACATTTGGTGCCTGGCCAACCTCACTGCTGCATCTGTTCTCTATGGGGAGGGGACGGGCTCCTTGTATTGTGGAAAGAGAGGGAAGCATGTCAAAGAGAAGCACTGGACTGGGGGATGGACAGCCACCATGAAGGCGGGTCTTGCTCTGTCCCTTCTCTATGGAAGTCAGCTGCCCCATCCAGTGCTCAGCTGTGTTGTGCCTTCCTTGCTGAGCCTGACACCGAGACACAATGATCAGAGGTATCTGGACTTCAAGTCCGGGTGGCTGGCACAGTGATGGTCTTTGCTGTCGTTCATGCAGCCAGAGCCAGCCCCTAGGACTGATGATTGGTGGCACTCCACTCTCCTGGGATTGACAACCAGTGCCCTGCACTCTGCTCCACACGAGTCTGAGGAAAGAAACTGTCAGCTCCCAGTGCGAGAAGTCACCTGTGTGTCAACCTTAAAGTAACCAGGGACCTTTGTATCTTTCAAAGACAGACAATGGAGTGAGAAAAAAATTAATTAACAATCCGACATCAGACACAAAATATCATTTGACCAAAGGAAGGACACTCAAAAATTGCCAAGTCTCTGGCGCTTTTAAGAGACTTTAGGTTCTCTGTTAATGAAGTGTATTGTATTTAGCATTCACAGGCTTAAAAAGATCAATTGTCCCAGTGATTGGCTACCTCTAAGATGGTGCCCCATGAAATCCACCTCCTGGCACTTACATTTTCTACCATTTATATGTGGCCTGGACTAATGACTGACTTTTAATGAATAGCATACAGGAAACTTGATGAATTGTCATTTCCTCAAAAAGTTGTGACTGCCATGTTGGCACCCTCTCTCACTCACTCCGTCCTTCCCTCTACAGGGAAGCACATTACCATGTTATAAAATGCTACATGAAGAGGCCCACATGGCACCAAACTTATGTCTCCATCCAACAGCTGGTGACGACCTGAGGCCCACTCAAGGATCACCTGGGTGAGCTTGGAAGCCAATCTTCGTCCTGTCAAGTTCTGGTATCTCGGCCTCCACTGACAGCACAGTGGCAGCCTCGTTAGATACCCTGAGCCCGAGACACAGCGCTAATCATGTCGGGGCCCGGACCCCCCAAGATGGTGAAGGAATAAATATTTGTTTTAAGCTGCTAGGTTTGGGGCTAATTTGTTACACAACCACAGATGACAAGTATAATCTTGAAATGTCTAATGTTACATTTGTCTTTGGGATAAGCAAGGTATTTTATTCATTTTTTTAGCAACTATTTGAATCTAGGCACCATTCTAAGTACTTTATAAATATCCATTCATTTAATCCTTATAACAGCCAAATGAGAGAGATTCTGTTTTTACCTTTTGTAGATGAAGAAACAGATTTCAGAACGATTAGGTAACTTTTCTAATGTTCAGCTATTTGAGTGGTAAAACGTAAGAGTCCAAGCTTTTAACTACTATGCTATGCTGCCTCAATATTTAGACAGAAACTCCCCCCAAATGAAATCCCTGCAACTGAAATATTCAAGTCAAATGTGAGGTTAGCTTAGAAGTTCCTCAAGCCAAGGACTCTATCCGCAGTCCGGCTCTCCCGTAGCACGTACCACAGAGCACAGGTTCAGAAACTACTGACTGGAAAGTATTGACTCGGGATTGTGACAGTAGTAAGGTCAGGCAGAGAAGATTTATTCTATGTGAAATGCAAAGCTTCACTGCAGGTCATCCCTATCGTTACTTCAACCCAGAGGGTAGAAGGAAGTGCAACCGTGCATTTACATATATTCCTTTTCTAGCTTCTTCTCTTTACTTCCACTCTGCACCAGTTGGAAGAAAAGATTTCTTAACTGGTCAGTGACAGAGTAATTTAGGAGCACGGGAAGCAACCCAGGAACACTGAAAGCTCCGCTGGGTGCTGTAAGACCTCACTCTACTATTAGCATTCGTGCTAGGTCATGTCTCCTGTAAATTCTTTTTTAAAGCCAAGAGAGCTGGTCTGGTTAAAGCCTCATGAGGTTGTTTCACAGTTAATACACAGAACCACTCTCAGTTGCAAGCATTGCCTGGACATGCATATGTCAGCGGTTCATCTCTGAGACAAGTCTCCCCACTCATAAATGCTCCTTGTCTAAAAGTGAATGCATGTACCTTTGGCTGTGATGTAACAAAAGAAAAGAAAACAATTAAATAGTGGAAAGTTCAGGGAGAAAACACAACGAAGCAAGAAGCCAAGAAGCCTGTGAGCTTAAAACAGTTCAAGGGAAAGGATGTCCCATTGCTTGGATCTGAATCGCTGGGTGACCTGCTTTATTTGGATTGCAAAGAGACTCAGTCCATAGAGTTGAAGAAGCTCATGTGTGCTTCCCTCAGAAAAGATGCAGACATGCTTGCTTTTCTTCTCAGAGAACGGGAGCAATTTCACAAAACAGAGTAGAGACCAGGGAAACTGAGAGGGGAATGGGATTGCATGTCTCCGTTCCACTCCCCGTAGTACCATCTGCAAACCCAAGCATCTGAACTTCAAGCTTCCCTTACTAGAAAGAGCTTGGAGATAAGTTCAGAAATTAACCTCAAATCATCTGAAAAAGAATAAGCTGATGCTTTGTCTTTCTAATGTTAAAGAAACACTATAGAAAAATACAGAAATGGGTTGTGTCTTAATCCGAACATAATTACCAGTGTATCTTGTGACTGTTTAGCAACACGCAGATTATTTTAATTATCATGAACTTCGAGTGAAATATTTCAAAGGGGTCCTAGTAAAGTATATTTTCACTTTCTATATTTACTGCTATATTTTGGCACATATTCAATGACTTAGTTTATTATCTGATTTTTACTAAGAAACAATACTGAGGTTACTCAGATACATTATTTTAAACAAGTAATAAACCTCCAAAGTGGAAGAATATATAGAAAAAGGGGGCGATCTGCTGTTAATAAAAATTCTGATATTCAAATGTAAACACTGCAGTTAGCTGCTAAGCACTTAGCTTCTTGTTTGATAAAGGTTTCCTCTATAGTAGCATTATAAATAACTAATATTTATAAATAGCCTCATAATTTCTGAAGTGCTTTTATATTTCTTGTAATCCTTACAAAAGCCATGTGAGATGTTAACTACGAGTATCTACTTGATAAATGAGGAAAGAAGCTCATCAAAGTACTTGTCCAGGGCGACCACATTTTCCAGTGTCAAATCTAATGTTTATTTCTCATTCCATGCTGCCTAAAATCACACAGCTAAGGACTGTCCCATGCTCAGGAGGAATAAAGCAGAGGTAGGTAGTCACTAAGAGTATATCCTTTTCTTAAAACAGCTGATACAAATATTTACTTCACAGGAAACTGCTATCACGTGCCAAATATGACTGATGGGTAAAAAGAGAGAATAATTACACAGACTATAATACATGTAAATGTATGTGTAGGTAGCAGAAAAACACACATTTAAAAGAAATAGGGAAATGCCAGTGGATAAAGAAACCGAAGTTTTCAGAAATAAATGCCCCTATTGCTGTTTCAATTTCCAGATATTGAAAAAAAGTGGAAATGCATATTAGTGATTTCTTTTCAAACAAGATTGACATAAATATGATGATCTGAGAATTTATGGCAAAAATAATACCTGTGAAAAATGATAAAATATTTTACTAGTCTATAAGATATCCTCTACAATAGAATAAATTTATAAGGAACAAAACAATGTTTGTTTTTCTCTTCCATCAACAAGAAACCCATGGGAGGATGGCTATGATGATCCCAGGCATAGGAGAGCATGCATATAAATTGGTATGCTTTTAAGTAAGATTTTTATCAAATATGTCCATTTTAAACAGGAGTCCTAAATACTCCAATGCTAAGATCTAAGTCCTAATGTTAGAATGCCGAATGGCTTTTTAAAAATCCTGGCCAAGCCACGTAGAACACACAGAAAGAATACAGCAGTATTGAAAGAAAGCAAATTAAACGAGCCTACTTTAGTCTTGACCTAAATTCAATGACAGGTCTGATATTCTGAATCTGCCCAGGAAAAAAATATATTCTACAACTGCTTGCGAGGCTCCGAGGCATAGTGATTTATAATAGTAGTTCTGAGCAAGTGAAAACCCAACATTTTTGCAGTTGAACAAAATTGGGCTTGGACAATAGGGAACCCAAAACTCATTTGGATTCACGCAGTGTTTCAAAAACACATCGCTAGGACCTCTTACAATCAATCCCAGACCTAACTGGCAGCCAGAACCAAAATCTCCAAGTGGAGTTGTGCTTGGACCAGGCTCTGCAAGCTTAAAATCTCAGGGCTGCATACTTGTGCAAGCTCTCTTTTCCTTTTCCAGTGGGACACCTGTGGGGAGAGAATTACTGTAATCCAAGGAGGATATCATAAAGCTAGGAAGTTTCACTGCCATCTGTGACACTGCATTCTAACTCTGTTTCTAAACTAATTATACACAGGTTTTCCCCAGTAGATGGACTATAATTCAGGAAGAGCGGCCATCAATTAACGTTTACACTGTTTGCACAGATAAGAGAGTTGGCCATCGGTTTAGCGTCGAAACAGAAAGAGATGAAGATCTGCAGGCACAGAGCTTTAGGATCTGCGTTACGAATCTTTTTTGTATTATCTGATTGTTGTTCAGCGTTTCTGAGACCTCTGAACCCAGGCCTCCAACATCACATCGAAGCAGATGCTCTTCCAAACTAATGGAGAAAAATACTCACCAATAACTAGTCAACTTCATGATTCTATTCTCTTTCTTTCCTTGGTCCATAATACCTATTTATTCCTAAAATATTCAGGCACAGATTGAGCCATGTAACTATAAAAATGATAGAAAGGAAAGAATATCTAATTTCTGTCCCTTTATCACAGAAGAGGTTGCAACAGAACTTAACAGGAACAAGACTGGGTGAGGGGCAGCCCAGACTCATAAAAGTCAGCCTGATCCTCCGTGGGCAGAGGCTCTAAGCCCTCACAGGGCACAGGAGGATATCAAAGCTCCTCGCCTGCACTCAGGAAATCCAGTTAGCGTCACCCTTTAGCCTGAACACATGGTTTGAATACAATAGATGGTTTTCATTTCTGTGTTATAAAGTCAGATGGTATTTTGGGATTTGACCCAACTATTCTAAAATTTTACACTTTTCCATAAAAGCAAACTGATAGGCATTTTTTCATTATCAATGCAGGTTTACTTTTCTAAAATTTAAAAACACTTCACCCCCTAAATTAGGCTACATAAGTAGTGGTTCCTTTCATCCTTTTTCTTCCTTATCAGAAAACTGTTATAATTTGATTATGAAATCAGAGCAGACTAGTTCATGAAGTTACACGCAAGCATGGTGATTGTAGCCTGGGCCTTGGAGAGTCCTATGTGCAAATAGATTATTTTATAATAAAGATGAATTTGATACCGATGGTTAATGTAGTTATTTTTCCTATCAGAACTACCATGGCATTTTTTTTTAGTGATGGCTAGATTGATATTGATATCCAAAAATCTTTGCTCCAACATTTTTGCTCCTCTGGCCTACTTCGCAGAGATCCTCAAGTTAAAGCTGTATACATGCATAAATTTCATGTTTCTGTAGCCAAATAATATCTATGACTTTGCCTACAAGCCAGTGAATAGGAGTCTTAAGTAGTTGCCAAAGTGGACAAGTGATGACACACTTCTGCAGATCTATCAAAAGTGCTGTGCGCCTTCCGTAAAGGAAGTTCCCCATGAAGGCCTGGGCTCCTCACACCCCTCTTATTTGGCAGAGAACGAGTCTAAAGATGTGGAAGCGCTATGACAGCCTCTGGCTACATGACTCTGCCCCAGCCTGGTCCATTTCACTGGCACCACATTCCCAAGTACTGATGCTTAATGCAGTTATTTTTCCTATCACAACTACCATCACATTTTATTTTAGTGCTTTATGTCCACCGAAGTTCAATCTGTATAGATTTGTCAAAAGAAAATATACCACGTGAACTTTATTTCATGTTATCTGCTATGATGGCTTTATTTTCACATGGGGACTTAGTCCCTGTATTTTCCTTTAAATAGCCTAACGAATACATAATGTCATAGATCATTATCTGAAAACAACTCATATTTTGATGCCCCTGTGGTATTTGCCCTGTCATTCTTTCTGCTTGGATTGCTCGTCCCCGATCTTTACACATGCAAGGTCTTGCAAGAACCAGGTTATCTGCTAAGTCTTCAACTGCTCTAGACTCGTGTAGCATTTGGGGACCACACTTGCAGCATGCATTATTTATTATATTTATTTGGATAATTATTTTCAAGCTCATTATATTGAGCAGGGGTAAGAAGAGGGGTGCTATTCTCTCATCAGCAGTAGGCACTAAACACACACCCACTAAGTAACCCTGTGTTCTGCAATTAAGAGAAAGTTTACATTTTAGTATATATTTCTAAGTAAATGCCATTAATTAAAAACTGTGATTTTTTTCGGGACAAAATGACATCTTCTTTTGTGAATTTATTATAAGCAGAGAAAGTGGTATTTTGTATTTAAAATCAGTGTTAGACATCCAAAGTTGTGTTAAAACTGAATACCAGAAACGGCTGCCCAACCTCTGAAAATAAAAAGAAAGCAAGTTTCTTTTTCTCATGATAAGCCAGTGGGTCAGGAGCAGCTTCAGAAACAGCTTCTACTTTTCTTTCAGTTCCTGCCATCCCTCCTTGCGAGTCAAAGGTTGTGAGAGTAAGGAACATTCATCCCCTCCACCTCCTAATTAGGGTTGTTTGGAAATTTTCTTGTCCAACTCATTCTCCCCTCCCCCCCCCCCCCGCCCCGCCACATGTACAAGGTTTTATTCTATGCACACTCCTTTTTTAATCCACAGATAAGGAAGTGAGTTTTAGTCTAAGATGTCTGCTTTTATAAAAATCAGAATTATTTATTTGCCAAACCCTGAGAGATCACCTTATCTAAATGAAATCCTGTTTCTTTTCATTGCTTTATTCTTGAAATTGGCGTCTGAGCTTTCTCAATTAATTTTAAAAATTTTAATTTGATTTCCAAGCAAGAAATTCTTATTTTCCTTCAAATTCATCTGTCTTCTTAATCTTTTCCAGAATCTATTAGTAAAAGGCTGGACTACCAACCTTGACCCAGGAATAATGAAGCAACAGAGGATCTGATCTGAGCTCTCGGTTTTATGCCAGTGAAAACGTCTGATTTCATATTGTCTATATTGCCTAAGTTATCTATAATGCTTAAATTCATGAATAATAATGCCCATTTAATATACATTTACCTACTCATTTTTGATGCCTTTATGGAGGCTTCCAACAACTATGCAAAAACAGTCTAAGACTTCAGGTAAAGGGCATGTAAAATTTTTCTGTACAGGACTGGATAATCAGTATTTAGGCTTTGTGAGGCATACAGTCTGGGTCACAAATACTCAGCTCCCCCATGGTAGCCACAGACAATATATAAACTGGTTTCCAATAAAACTTGCTTTCAGACACTGAAATTTTTATTTCACATAATTTTTACACATTTCAAAACTTCTATTTAGAAATGCAAAACATCTATTTAGAAATGCAAATACTACTCTTAGCTCATGGACTGTTCAACCCCACCTTTTGGAAAATAAGAGAAATTGGATTTAGTATCTGTAACTACTAGGAGGGGAAAGATATGCAGAGGAAACAGTAGGCTAAAAGGTAATATAAGAAATGTCCAAGTTGTTAGGAAAGGTCAAAGGTCAAGGGCGTATGAATAAAATTGCATAAAGTATCATTTCAAACATACTCTGATGGTTAACTTTAATGTGGGGCTAACTGTACATGTAGTGCCACAAATAGTGCCACCAAAGAATTTTCAAGTCTGCCTGTTAATCAGAAGCAGGACACAATCTGACAGGAGGAATGGAGATAACTCAAGAGTGCCATGTCCGAGAAGAGGAGGAAGCAGGCAGAGCAGGCACCAAAGTAAACGTGCAACATAGTAGGAAATGAACCCTAAGGCTACCACTCTCAATAGATTATAAACATCAGAAGAGTGTCCAAGGAATTGATGCAGGCAAAATGAAATGCAAACCAGTGGAAAGCATTCACACAAAAATAACAGCCTCTCTATAGTTTCCTAAATGAAATAACTTAAAAAACAATAACGATGCACCCATATCCTTCTCCAAATTGTTAAATATGCCAGATTTAAATAAAAAAGATAGTTCAGTTATACGAAGATGCTTGATAGAGAAGCCAGGTCAAACAGTACAAAATAAGCTAGATGCATACCATTGTTGAAAGAAATCATACTGAGGAGAAACGGATTTGAATTATTTAGGGTAACAACCAAGTCAAAAGTCAGTCCAACCACACTTTTCTTTCTGAGATAACTTACTACTGCTTAAACTCAGTTGTGCTGTGTAGACATCATTAACGAGTAATTTATTCAGATAAAATCATTTGCTCTCCTAGAATACTGTTAGTTAAGGCTAATCCAGGATGATTTTCATTCACTATAAATGTTGTCTATTTGTGATTTCAAACTTATTTCAGGCATATGACTGGATAGAATAATTAGAAAGGGCTGTACCTTAGCAAAGGTCAAAATCAGACTTTTATCAACCTGTGTTTTGACTTTCTCACCATTTATAGTGAATATTTTTCTGTCTCCAAGCCAACACCAACAGTACCAAGGTTGATAATTCTTCTCCATGTCAACTCAACATTTTTATGCAGCCATCTTTGAATTCTACACTTCAAGAATAGCCTACACGTGGATACATGGAACAGACTGACAACTGTCAGAGCGGAGGGGGCTTGGGGGACTGGATGAAAGAAGGTGAAGGAATTAACCAAAAATAAAACTATACAAACATAACACATAGACACAGACAACAGTGTGGTGATAGCCAGCGGCAAAGGGGTAGAAGTATAGGTGAAGGTAGGGAAAGGGGGGGAAAGAGACTTTACTTGGGGTGATGGACACACAATACAGTGGGCAGATGATGTTTTATTGAGTTGTACATTTGAAACCTGTATGGTTTGGAGAACCAATGTCACCCCAATAAATTCAATTTTTTTAAAAGGAACAGCCTACAACAGCTGAGAATAGCTATTCTTTGCCCTTTCCCATTCTCCACACTTATAATGTCTCCTTCTTCTTCAGTTGGGGTAAACTTTTGCAAAATAAGAACAAAAAGATCTAACAAAAAAAGTAATTGTCCAATTAGATGTTATCAAAGCCTAATTAGGGGAAACAGAGTATACCCAGTGACCTAATTCTTAAGGGGTCAATTGGGAGTGAATAAGAGCCTAAGAATACAAAAACATCATGTATTCCTCTAAATGCAGCACTTGCAGAATCTTACGTGTTAGATCTGCAGAAGTACTTCCTTTTAAAATAGCTCTCTATAGAATTTAAAGGTTTAAAAAATCCTGTAAATCAAACAGATTTCTCTGTTAGACTCTGTATATCACCAGTTATTTTGCTATATTTTATGATCCTACAAATTTGGGTTAGATTATCAACACCAATAAATTCGTGCATTTACTGATCCTTCCAAGAGAAAGTGGACTATTATTATAAAGTATTTATTTACAGAATCTGGTTCCTAAAGGAAATTTCATACAGATCCCTAATACACCTTAAGTAACGGTTACATTCAAGCCCTGGACTCTGGAATAAAGGAAAGGAAATAGCATTTAGTGAGATGTTACCAGGTGGGAGCCCCAGGACTCAGGGGCTGCATGTATGTTTCAGCATATGATCCTCTCACCCCAGTTAGGTGGATGTCGTGATGATTTACAGAGGCTGGAGACTGAATTTCCAAGGTCATCCAGCTACTTACTGACAGTGGTTAGTCGGATGGCTCCCAAGTCTACATCAGGGGTAGGGGACCTTTTTTCTGCCAAGGGCCACTGGATATTCATAACATCACTTGCAGGCCATACAAAACTGTCAACTGAAAACTTAGCCTGCAATCTTTGGTCAAATATTTAATTAACTCACCCCTAATGCCTTGGCAAGGCCAGACCAAACCATTTTGTGGGTCTTATGCAGCCCGCGAGCCAGACATTCCCCACCTCTGGTCTACATGCTTTCCACCACAAAAACACTGTTTCTTTTATTTAATTGAAGGTTAAAAAAATAAAATAAGCTTTGGATAAAAGGGAAAAAATAGCTTTTCTTTGCTTAAAACCCCACCCACCTTTCTAGGCCTACATCAAATAATTCTTCCTCCATTCTCTTCCTCTTCTCTGAGTCACTAGCCAGAAGTCTTCTCTCCCTCCTAATACTCTCCGAGTATTTTTTTCAATCTAACAAAATCATTAATATATCATATCCATGGCATGACACTAAACACCACAGGGTCGCTCCTAGGGTCACAGACCTTTCACGCCTGTTCCTTTAATTTATTGGGCATAATGTTAACTAATCGCATGTCCAGGAGAGTAGTCTAGCCAGAGCTCAGAGTAAGAGCCTAGGATTATTGGTACTGTCTCTGCATAGCTAATTCCTATATTTAATACTCTTTCTTCCTCAAAAGAAGGAATTTGGAAGAATGTGTTCAAAATAATAATAATAATAATAATTCAATAAAATAATAATAATGGTTACTCACTCCCCATACAAGATTTTCTCTAAACATATTTTGAAAAGAAAATGAAGTATTTACCTACACACACCGCATTTTTTGTGTGTGTTTAAATTAGCAATTGCAGCTCCCAGAAGTAAGTTCCATCTAGAGGAAAAGGTTAGTTTTTCAATCAGAAGCCACAAGATAGAATTAAGTAAATCTGTTAGAAAGATTAAACCATTTTATCTCGATATTGGCTAAATTAGTTGACAGGTAACATCCATTAATATAAACCATAACTCTATTCTGCACAGTAATTAATATATCTGAGAGTTAACTGCTTTAGATAAAATTATGTACAGAGCATTCCCTGAGGAAAATATTGCAATAAGTTATAGTAAAAATCTAGTCCTTTAAAAAGAAATAAAGATTAATTCTATGGTTCCATACAGTTACTTATATACAGGAATGCCTGAAGACAGTGGGTTAGTCTAATTTTTTGAGGTCCTTTCCTTCCTCAGGATGTGAGAGAGGTCAAGGCAGGATTTTAAGGTCCCTCTGAAAACATCTGGAACTAAGAAAGCAGAGTGCTGAGCACAGCAGGGATGCTGTGGAAACCTGTTTCACATACCTACAGCGAGGATGAGGCTGGTCACCACTTGCGGTCTCAGCCTTTACAATTACCTGGTTTTTCTTGTCGTTGTTCAGAGAGATGAGTGAAGCCAGGCTGTTAGACTGCAGATTGTCCCTGTAAACAAATAATGTGAAGAAGATTAAAAAGCTTCATTCTCTTTAACTATTTTGTTTTATATCCTCAAAAAAAAAATGAAATGACCGAATACATTTTTGTTCAGTTTTATTCTGGCAAATGCTCTAATTGAAAGTGTAGAACCAACCAATGGCACCTCTACTTAAAATTTATTCTGGAGGCATATCTCCAAGGAGCGATTTCTGAGGAATAATATGCAGCCTTCAATTTACTTTATCACAGCTGGATATGAAGCTAAATCCCCGGCTGGAATTTAACTACCCAGAACCAAGCACCAGATGGCTTATCTGTGCCTCAACCCAACAGCTGGGTCCTGATATGCACAGCTGGTGTTCACATTCCAATGACAATATTTAAATGATAACATTATGTGATGTAGAAAAATGTGCTTGGGTAGCACAGGTCTTGAAAAATAGATGGCACAGTTGCTCTTAATGGTACACACACAGCCTCGGTGACTGAGTCCCATTCCCTCGATTTGTGTGGATGGGCCATGGCTGCTCTCTGAGTTTTCTGCCACGTGGACGCATTCCAGTGCCATTCATGTTGTGCCACTCTCTGTCCATAAGGACTCCCCTGGGTACTCACCATGTTAGAATTTCCTTCACATAAAAATCAGCACAACAGAGTTTCCATTGTGAAGCTAGAGACTTTTAAATTTTTCCATAATTAATAGATAATGCATTCTGCCAAGACGGAGGAATTAAAAGGTATTTGGTAGAAAGCAGCTGCTATAGAAACTCTTCAACAATTTGGGAATGTTATTCATTTCCTAGTTGAGCAACAAATATCACCAGAATAACAAACATAATAACTTTAATACCAAAATTCAGCACTTGAAAAATAAAAAAAAAATAAAAATTAAAAACTCCAGGAAGGGCAACTGTCAAGGAAAATGCATTTGAATACATTTCAGACAATAAAAAATCAGACATATTCCCTATGCTGCTGTTCAAACTTTGATGAATGTATACTCTACCCAGTGACTCAAAGAAAAGTTATCCTTAATATATATCCAAAGTAGTTGTAGATATAAGAAAAAGCATGTTCAGTGGTAAGGAAACTTGGATTTATATTTCACTGCTATTTTCATAACTGAGTTTAGTCATGTCATTTAACTTCTATAAACTTCAACTCCTTCCCTGCTGAATGGGAGCCACAGATGAGGTTATGTTTGAATGTGTCCTGTAAACTGCTATGATACAGAAGAGGGTGGTGGGACTATTTTTCTGTTTGTTTCTCTAAGGGACTCAATCAATCATATTCCTCTCCCTCCCCAGGGTTCTGAGTGAGCTAAAACATAAAATCCAGGCGTGGCCGACAGAGGCCTAAACATCACTTTCATGGTTAATAAAGACCAGGTCAGAGGGTATGCCTCACAGTGAGAGCCAACGGGTTTCCTGGCAGTAACCCCCAATGCCAGCTACCTAGCCAGGCATGAAAAAGCAGGCCAAGGAGTGGAGTCCCGGTGAGCAGCTCAGGCGCCCAGGAGAACGGGCAAAGGTTAGCATGCGGCATTCAGTCTTCCCACATGTATCAGTCACTCAGAGTAAAGGAGTAGAGTCCAAAGGTTCAACGAATACTCTCAGGTGAAAGGAAACATAAGGGTTAGGAAAAGGATCTCTCCCTAACGATTCTCAGCTCCTCTTCTCTCCCTTCAGTGACCTAAACATTAGTGTCTTGGAGGCGAGGGACCCAACTCTCCTCTTTGGAGGAAGACACGCAGAGCAGCAGGAGCGAGACTCTACTGTCACCGAGCCAATCTCTCAACAGCAGCAAACACTCCTGTGAACATCCTCCAGATGTCACATCATTTTCTGACTTGTCTTCTACTTAGATGTTACCTTTGTTGAATTCACTGTCTTGAGAAATAGCATTTCCATCCTACCCAAACCACGATCAAGTCTATAGGTTCATCCTTCAAAACCACTCTAGAATCTCACCATTTCTCATCACCCTGACTATGAGCACCCATCCGAGCAATCCCATACACTGTTTTATGTTCCTCTCTGGCTTCTACTACTTGTTAACATATTATATATTTGTTTAATGGTTTATGTAAGTTCCATCAGAGTAGGAATTTGTGTTTTGTTCACCACTGTACCTATACCACATAAAAACACGATACAAGCAACCATTTAATATTTTTGAAAAGAAGAAAATGGGAAATGAGAGAAGAGAGGGAGGGAAGGAGGGAGGGAGGGAGGGAGGGAGGGAGGGAGGGGAGGAAGGGAGGAAAGAAAAAAGAGGTAAGAAAATAAAGAAAAAGGAAGGCAACAGTTATTGGAGTTTCTAAGGCTAAGGACATCCCAGATTGTAAATTTGCCCCTCTTTAATTTGAGGATTGAGTGTGCCTTTGAAGCCAAAATGTAACAGTCAGCAGTATGTGAAAAGGGATTTCTTGCTTATTAGAGCCTCTTATTTTCCAATTTTCTAGCCTTTGCCATTGACATGCACTAAAATGGGCACTCTGCCTTCTCTAGAATTTCCAGCCACTCAAAGCCTTCCTTCCACTCAGTTGAACTCTCCATTCTTCATTAAACACACACACACACACACACACACACACACACACACACACACACACATACACTCACACACTGACCAGTCTGGACTTTGCCACTATTGGCAAAACTGATAAATTTCCCATCAACCAAGTAGACTCCCTCCCAAGCAGCAGATAATTCTCACTTTTTACACTGTAATTTGGGTGCTTTAAGATCTTAGAAAAAGGCAGAAGATTGTGATTAATTAGGATTCAGCAATACCAGGCTATTTGACTTCAAATGGATCTTCAGCTCCTCCATCTTTATTGTTCACCGAATGCCCATCTTTATGGGACTTCCTGAGATGAATCTTCTAAAATACCTCACCAATTTCTAGTCCCCAATTCCATTTCAATTGTGCTGTAATCTTGGCATATGATTTTTACTACTCCTAGAAGATCAAGATTATCAGGTATTAAGTCCCCCATTTTCCTTTAATCTCTTATCCTCCAAAATAACCATCTTTTGATCCCAGAGAGAGAATTGCTCTTTTCCTTTCAATCTCCCACTAAGTACCATAGTCAAAATTCTGATGTTGAATAAGGCTTCTTGATCCTTGAGATATAAATAAAACTGGCTCAAACTCCAAATTTACACTCTAATGAAGTTCAAAGTCCTTCAAAAACTTTCCAGAAATTTACTAACGTCTTGAATTTTCAAGGTTCCCCAGTATCTGACCGCTTTCTGTGCCTGTTATTCCTATTAGGTACTACATTCACCCAGAAGTGACATCCAGACCATTCCTTCAAAAAAAAGGGGGGGGGGGATGGGGATGGGGGGAGGAGAAAAAAATGTTGTGTGTTGTAGGCTTTACTGAAAAGGCCAAGTGACATCATTCTGACCAATGAGAATGAAGTACAGTGGGGCCTAGACTTACGAGTGTCCCGACTAACGAGTTTTTCGAGATACGAGCAGTCTCTCGGCCGATTTTTTGCTTTGAGTTGCGAGCTAAAATTCGGGTTATGAGCCAGCTTCAGATACCCCATTGCTAGTTGACGCAGCGAACATCACAGTGAGCGCCACAACATCAGCCCAGCATCACGTGTCTCACTCGTTCACTTTTTGATTTGACATACGAGTAATTTGAGTTACGAGCTCCGAGCTCCATCACGGAACGAATTAAACTTGTAAGTCAAGGCCCCACTGTAGTAATCTTCTGGGAGGGTCTGGGAATGCTTCTGCTTTCCTGTTACAAAGGAAGAGGTGTGACTGATCCCACATGGCTTGAATGTGGATATTCATCTGGAGGAACAGTCATGTGACCATAAGGCAACAGGTAAGTTCTGAATGCCAACAGCTTTCTACCTCTTGTTTTGGGGGAAAATGTAGAACCCCTTTGCTTTAAACCACCACTAAGTTTTCTTTCATTTGATACAGAAAGCACTCACTTAAAGCTGATACAAAATTTGAGAACCACAGTCGTCATAACCCTAAACCTATGAAATTCAGAGAGTTAAAGATGTACGATCTAAGCCTTTTCTGTAAGAGCAATCTGGTCATCAGGGCACTTCAACTAGTGAGTGCTGTCCAGGTTTCAGGATGAGATTAAAAGCTGCTCACTTCCCAGCTACTTGATTCTGTACCAAGGAGAAAATGATAAAGATGGCAGGAGGGTTGAAAACCCCTTCCTCAGAATGAGAGCAAAAGTGGTACCATGCCCCTGACTCTGAATTTGCCCAGAATTTGGAGACCTGCCCAAGCTCTAAGTCTGCCCTGACTCTTCAGAAACCGAAATGTTAGTAACACCTGAGCAATTCAAGAGTCCTGAATTCCTAAAGGACCTCCATTATAAATGCCATGGAATACCTGACAGGTTACTTCTGAAAATGTATTTACATACAAAGACCTAAACTTTAAAACACAGTAGAAAACAATTTTTGTTCATTCATAAAGAATGTTACACTCCCATTAAAAATGATGCCATATGTGCAGTTAGGGGGTTTCTGCAGTGCCCACAATATTTAATTTGTTGACATGAGTGGTAATTATTACCTGGATGTTCATTTTATGCAAAATTCTTTAAGGTGTATATTTGTGTTTCCTGTCCTTTTCTATATTTACATTATATTCCACAATTAAAAGGTGTTTAAAATAATCTAACAAATATTAGTGACATGCAAAGAAGTTAAAGACATCTTTTTTTAAAAAAGCAGTTTACAAAACAATGTGTATAATGTTGAGATTTTTCACCAAATAGAAACATTAAGAGATAGGTGATCTTCAATAAGGCTACAGTACTTAGAAATTGTTGAACATGTACATGTTTTTAAAAAATGGGAGGAAAAAGAATACTAAGTCACATGTAAAATAATCTTCCCCTTTAAATCTTTGCATGAACCACTGGGAAATAATAGACTAGTTGAAAAGTTATACATGGGATACATTTGTTCATTAGAATTTTTTTCCTTTTAAATCATAATCAATAATTATTATTTTAAGTGGTGAGAGTACTTGCTGTAAGTCATTGTTATTTTAGAAGTTGGCTTTTACTGTGACACTAGTTAGCACCGTCAAAGTGACTTTTAAAGTTAGGAAGATGTGACATTGGTTTTGTTGCCCTAGGCCTTTACTGTCGTGATGAATCACATTCACAAAGACATCATACCCTAGAAACAACTGTCATAAAAAGCAAGTTCCACCATGTAAAATGCTCTACTCTGTCCTCCTTACAGTAACTTTACTGTAACAGTGACCCAGTATTAAAATTACAAATTGAAAATATGTTGCACACAACTTATTTGAAATTACCTAATAGGCCAATATTCAAATATACAATCTTGGTCCTATAAGTCACCAAGATGACTCTTAAAGGTTAAAAAGTAAAAAATGAAATAAATCGTGATTTGAATCTTCTATCAATTTGATAAATGATTTCAGGGACATGAACCAGAAAAAAATATTCTAGAAAGGAAGACTCCTTTCTTTTCTCATTTAGAGAATAATACGATAAGATAACACTTATTTCTGTATAATTACTTTCATTACAGTCAGAATGTACAATTAGGTAGTAACATCAAGTGTTCCCAAATTAATGAAAAATTTATTTGAAAGAGAAACAGGGAACCACAATGCTCTAACATTCGTAACAATCAGTACTCACAGTTTTCGAAACTAACAAGAGCAAATGCCAATCAAATAACTTGTATTTAGATAACCCAGGTAGTAGTTCACTGGGGAATTTTTGAAAAAAAAAATTATTTCAATGCCAAGTCACGTTTACAGCTTTGAACAAGTAGCAAAACATGGGCATGTTTCTCAAATGGATTTCACAGCATCAGTGCCAAAGCCAGAGGGGATGGCTTAGTTTTTTAAGCCTCGGATTTGAAATACCTAGACTCCCTGCAACTACAGCGTTCAATCCTCTGTGGAACCACAGCTTCAAATGCTATCAGGACAGACTCACTCTTCATCCTTCTGAGACTGATAAATTGAAAGCCGTGAAGTTTAGAGAAAATGGAGGGGAGCCTGCCCCCTGCCTCACTCCACACAGGCAGGCTCTATTTGTAACATCATTTAAGCTTCCATCTGAGACTGTCTCCTTGGTTAGACTTGAGGATGCTGTTTTTGAAACATTCAGACATTTCACAACCCTGCCATGGGCCATCTTACAGACATTTAAACCGAATTTTAGACAGCTTAAAGTAGACAGAAAACATTATTTTCAATTCTCATTTAAGATCGTCAAGGAAATTCTAACTGCTCACTTTAAAATGCATTATAGGGAAGGGGGAGGCAGACAATAACCAAAGAACTTACATGCATATATGCATAACCCATGGACACAGACAATAGGGTAGTGAAGGCAGGAACTTGGTGGAGGGGGCAATGAGAGGAAATGGGGGACATCTGTAATACCCTCAATAATAAAGATAAATAATTTAAAAAGAAATAAAAAATAAAATGCATTATAGGCATCTGGCCAACTCTTTATTCTTCCCGTGGAAATTTCTGAAACTCAACTTGATTCCTTTTGGCTGCTTTGTATGTTTCTGGACTGCCTCCTCCCTGACAGCAATAGATGGATGCTTTGGTAAATTCCAATTAAACAACAGAATTCTATTTAATATGCATAGTCCTCTACTAGTCTCTCACATTTCCTAACTCATTCACAAATTTTATAAGATAAGAAAAAAGACTTGTTTTATCCATTCTATAGATGAGGAAAGTGTGGCTTATGAAGGTTTTACCAGTTAACCACAGCTAATACGTTCTTGCCCTACATTGTAAAATCCAGGCCTTGAGAATCCCCCTGACGTATTGGTAGTGATGAGTAACTTCTATTTAGGAATATAAACATTTTACTAAAGAAAGTGTGTAATACATTCTAAAGTTAAGTAAAAATAATTCATAACTAATTCTTTTGATTTATCACCAATGCTACATATCTGCTATGTATAATTAATGATTTTTAAAATAATACAAATTTGGAGAGAATTCTGGGAAAACTGTGGACCGTTTTTTTTTAAGGTCTACTACCTAATTGATGAACCGATGCCCCTTTTCATTTAGAATTCTCTCAAAATTATGCATATGCATCCAATTATATGTAGGCCCAAATGAAAACCTGAGAATAACATAAGGCCAATTCTAGGGCTAAAACTCACATTGCTCTCCAAGTTCTAGTCAAAGAAAAATTAATCCCATAAGGAACTCAAATACCCTGACTAATTTGACATCTTTAAGACCACTGTAGAGCTGACTTAAAGTTTAGGCAAACACGGTAGACCCAATGGGTATTTTAATAGGTGCTAAAAAGGTGTCAGAAAAGTTTGATTCCTCCTAGATGACTTATTATTTTATAGTGGGGCCTTGACTTACGAGTGTCCTGACTAACAAGTTTTTTTGAGATACGAGCTGTCTCTCGGCCGATTTTTTGCTTTGAGTTGCAAGCTCAAAAAAATTCGGGTTACGAGCCAGCTTCAGACACCCCACCGCTAGTTGGCGCAGCGAACGTCACAGTGATTTGACATACGAGTAATTTGAGTTATGAGATCTGTCACGGAACGAATTAAACTCGTAAGTCAAGGCCCCACTGTTTATACAAACTAGAGGCTCAGTGCACGAATTTGTGCACGGATGGGGTCCCTCAGCCTGGCCAGCGATTGGGACCAATGGGGGGGGGGGTGGCTGGCCTCCCCCACATCAGGGTGATTAGGGGGCCAGCCGGCCAGGGAAAGGGACTACAGGAGGTTGGCCCAGCAGCAAGCTAACCAACGGCTGATTCTGCAAGGAATAGGGCTCCCTCCTTCCTCCTGTATGGGTCCAGGGTGCGGGTGAACCAGATTCGGGGTTGTCAGGGCTCCAGCAGCAAGGTCTGAGTCAGTGCACATCATAGCTACCGCCCGTCATCCGGTCATTCTGGTTATTCTGGTCATTCGGTCTTAATGGTCTCTTAGGCTTTTATATATATAGATACCCTTGAGGAAGCTGACATATTGAGACCTTTACTCAAACATTTCTACTCTAGTACAATTTACCTATTTTCCTCTAACCAGCAGATGAGTTAAACTTCTCTGGTGGGAATTTTGATTCCAAGCAAGGAGAGCAGAATTTTGGAGAAAAGAGTGGACTTATTAGTATAAAAATCAATAATCAGAAACCTCATTTAAAATGAAGTCCAGAGGCTCCAGGAAAGAATTCTCATGCACATGTCACTCAACACACACTACTGACCCCAAGAGGAAGACATACACCTTACATCTCTGACAGGAAGTGGTACATCACTATCTCAGCAGGAAGCAAAGATTCCCCTAGCCCAGGAACAGGTCAGTCAATGGGAGACTGCCAGAACTCAGCAAATGAGAAACCAGTATACCTCCAATTTTCCATTTCCTCCAACGGACTCTTGGTTTACAGGAGCCCTGCCCCAGTCCTCCAAAATGCGTTCCTCTCCTTTGTTTTCCTGAACTTCAAAACAGCAATTCTTTGTTGTTCCTGAATAAACCCGTTTTGCTAGAGAAATTTCTGGGCATTTGTTAAGGTCCATAGTAGGCCAACAAAGTCCAGGCCCTTTTTAGCCAGAAGAAATGCAAATGCTTTCAGAATCAGGAAGCGGCTACATAGAGAGCAGTGGGCGCTGAGACTAACTTTTCATGTATTGTTTTGCACAGTTGTTTGCCGGACTCCTGCGCTTGTATCAAGAATACTAATGATGGGGGAAATGAGACATTTTTGGGGGGCTAGCGATCTGAATCTAGTCACTGCCCCTTTAATTATCTGGTCCTGCAAGACCTGTTGACCCAAAATACTACTCCCATTTTGGAGAGGCCATAAACCATGCCCAGACGGAGTTATCAGAGCTGGCGCCAGGCCAGGCCTTGAGATGTGGTCCCACTGCCCCCACCCCAGCACCTGGGGCTATTTGCAAAGCCCCGGAAGCCCCATTCCATATTTGGGAGACAAAGGGACCTAGAGAATATAAAGAGGGAAAGCCTCCTCCATGTTGGGGCTCAGGATTTGGAGAGATACAGACTCCCCTGAGTCACGGGACCGGTACATGGAAATGTCTGGAAATAACTGGGTTTTTCCTGTGCCCCCGGTACTCCTGTGTATTTTTTCGGTCTCCTGGTAAATTCTGCAACACGAGGCTTAGTTCGGGTGCTAATGACAATGAATTCAAAGTACAATATGTTTTGCTTGATTCCTTACCCTGTTTTGCCCCTCTTGTCCATTTCACTTGGCATGTTTATCCTGATTAACCCAAGCACAAATGACTTGTTTCTCCTCCAAAATCCCATGGTAGAAACTTATAAAACTTGTAACTTTTTACTAGCACTTCCCCCCTTGGATAGGCTGCATTATGCTATCTAAATTGTGCATATACTCTCCTAATCCGGGGGTTTTGTAAACCTCTCAACTCCTACCCAGTTAATGTTTTATTAGTCTGGGTAGATTTACAGACGCTCTTCAACATTACTTGATTTCGTGTCTTCCCTTGGCAACACAGGCAGGCATTTCCAGAGCCTCGAATGGATGATTGGCTCACGCTTGCCCATCGGCCCAGACAACCGAACTGCCACACAGGTTAGCTCTAACACACATTTAAAATCTTCATCCCCCCTTTTATCTGTGACCGTGAATAAAGGAAAACTCATTCAGAATGGAACCTGGAGGACAGGAGAGGAAAGCAGGCCTGCAGGTAGGTACCTTGCATGGTACAGCAGCAAAAGGGGAAGATTTCCTCTCCACCTGGCAACAGGGAGCAACTTCAGGTGTGGCAGCCAATCAACAGGGAGCAACTCCAGGTGTGGAAGCCAATCAACAGGAAGCAACTCCAGGCATCTTCTCAGGGAGCTTCTGTTCCAAATGACCTCCCTCCACGTCCTCTTTTCCTCTAAGGAAGAGCCTCCCTGGTCTTCTGGACTTGCCTGTGGGTCTTCAATGCAATTCCCTGCTATCCATCCCCAACACCCTTGGCTGGGCTGGCTGGGCCTCTGCCCTTTCCCTTTATCCGGGTTGACTCGGTCAGATGGTTACTTAGGACTCAGGGGTTCGGCCTGCAGGGTTAGGGCCAGGGGAGGCTTTCCGCCCCAAGCGCAGGCGGTCGCTCCCGGCGGCTGCAGGGCATCCTCTGTGCGCCTCGGACCCTCCTTTTCGCCAGGCGGGCGGCGGGCTGTAGGAGGAGAGGCCGTCCTAGGGACCCTCCGGCGGGGGAGCCGCTAGGGTTGGGGTCGGAGAAGCCAAACTGAATGGCTCCTGGGCAGCAGCGCCTGTGCCCTCAACCACCGCCCCAGGCCCAAGGCCAGGAATCGCGTTCCCGCCCCAACTTTTCATTAAACGGAAAAGTTGCAATCAAACTTAAAAAGTTCCTAAAGCCATGCCCCCCCGGGCTGCGTAATTTCACGTTAATTTTCCCACATGAAGCGCAATCTGCCTTCAACAAGGAGCAGAGCGAGAAGAACCGCAGCGTGTCAGCAGGGAGCCTGGAGCGGCCTCCCACAGCCTCCCGCGGGCAGATATATGTGCGGCGGGAGCGGGTCTCGCGAGACTGCGGAAGCTCCGCCCCCTCCCGGAAGCAGCGGCCCGGCAGGTGGGCGGGGCAGGCAGTCACGTGATCCACGAGCACCGGCCGCCGGGTCCCGCAGCCATGGCGCGGCGGTGGCTCCTGCTCTGCGCGCAGCTCCTGCTCGGCGTCGCCCTCGCGCGCAGCGCCCGGCCTCTGCCCCTGGTTCTGAACACGTGGCCCTTTCGGAACGCGACCGAAAGCAGGTGCGGGGCGGGGGCGGGCTTGTGCTTGCGGGCGCGGCGTCCGCCCCCGGGAAGCCCGTTTCCGGGGGTTCCGTGCACCGGGGCCCCCCCGAAGGTTCCTTTCAAAAAGAAACCCCCCA
>NW_005871357.1:463289-468206 GCF_000147115.1 Myotis lucifugus
CCTTCTGGAGTTTCCCAGGAAGAAGAGTGAAGCATCTTTTTGTTAGAAGAGTCTCTCTGCAGCCCACGAAACCAGGAGGAAAGCAAGTGTTCCCTCCAAACAAATGTTGTGTGTGTCCCGCGCTTCTGAGAGTCTCTGGGAAATACTCTCTTGAGAGTGGGTAGGCTCTCCAGGGCTGGGGGGTGGGATGAGGTGCTGAAGGGCACGAAACCCAGGCCCTCTGCCCTGCTGCCATGCGGCCCTTGACCCAGAGGGCCCAGGGAGGAAGGATGTTGAAAATAGCAGCCACTACTCTTTGAGGGCCTGCAGGGGCCTGGCCCCATGCCGGGCTATCCCCAGCTCACAGCCTAATAAATTAATTCATTAACAAGATAATTATAAATCGCAGAGTGCTATTTACTGGGAAATAGAGAAATATGGCTGGTGAGTAGGGGAGAACCCACGGAAAGACAACAGCATGCTGAGATTGGAAATGTGAGGAGGACCCAGGCGTGTGGGGTGTAGGGCGCGGGCACCTGCAAAGCCTGGCAGGCCCTCCAGGCCCAGCTGTCCTCAAGTTGTCCCTAGAGGAGGCGACACTTCTTGACGGGGAGTCTGGAAGGAGCTTCTCAGATTACATCACACTCTCCTAATTTTGGACCACAGCGTTTAAGCAGATCTTTTGATATTTTGTCCATCACTCAGTTTGTTTCAGCTGCTTGCCCGTTGCACACGCACACACGTGTCTTTGGTAAACCACTAAGGCAGTGGTTCTCAACCTTCTGGCCCTTTAAATACAGTTCCTCATGTTGTGACCCAACCATAAAATTATTTTCGTTGCTACTTCATGACTGTAATGTTGCTACTGTTCTGAATCGTCATGTAAATATCTGATATGCAGGATGGTCTTAGGGACCCCTGTGAAAGGGTCGTTCGACCGCCAAAGGGGTCGCGACCCACAGGTTGAGAACCGCTGTCTGCTAGAACCAGGGCATCTCTCTTCCTTCCTTCCTTCCTTCCTTCCTTCCTTCCTTCCTTCCTTCCTTCCGTCTCTCTCTCTCTCTCTCTCTCTCTCTCTCTCTCTCTCTCTCTCTCTCTCTGTGTGTGTGTGTGTGTGTGTGTGTGTAAAGTGTGTGTGTGTGTAAAGCTCCCTAAGTGATTTTCATTTACAGCCAGGATTGTAGCGGAAGTATTGCCGCCTCCAGGAAGCCCCCCTGATATACTGCCCTTGTCATGGGTGCCTATCCTCTGTACAGACCATCATCTGGTCATTTTCTCACTGCTTTGTGTGTTTCTTTCATTTCAAGACACAATACCCCGGAGTAATTTCAGACCCTGCCTGAGGTTGTTTATAGGACTTCCTGGGGGCAGAATTGGCTCCAGAATTTGGTGGAGCTCAGTTTGGACGTTGTAAGCAGTGAATGCATTCATAGAAAATGAGGAAACAGACCAAGAGGAACTAATTCTCAGCGACAATGAGGAAAGGAAGTGCAGGGGCCCAGGCAGGGGACAGTTCTGTGTATGGTGCATACAGCTTCTCAGAATACACTTTCAAGTTGGTGTGGCCAGTAGGAATACTTAAACTATTTACCCAAAGCAGCACCCACCCTTTAAGGAACGTGTGTTGTTGTTTTTAATTAGTAAAGAAATGGACCATTGAAGACTTGTTTGTTTTTGTTTGTTTCCTTTTCAATGCTAAAAGCATGGGCTCTGCAGCCAAAATGGCTGCTTTTGAATCCTGGCTTGCTACCTGCTATCCTGTGACCTGGAATAAGTTACTGAACCTCTCTGGGTCTGTTTCCTCCTATTTAAAGTGAGGATAATAATTGCACAGTACTTACCTGGAAAGCTGTGGTGAAGGTTAAGTGAATCTATGTGAAGCCCGCACTGTAATTATATGCTCTTGTGGTATTGTTATTGGGACTTGCTATGGTAGGTGCTACCCCAATAAAAGTATTAGTAATACATAGTTTTAATGATCTAATGATACATTTTTAAGGCTTTGATTTAATGAATTTTCAATGTACAGATAATGTTTTTAGCAGCTTCCGTTATAACTTTAAATTGAAGGAGAGGATTTTTTTTTCCTCACACTCAGTAGAAATATGTTTTAATAAGTGGGGGGGGGGGGAACCCTCTTTTCATCAGTAGCCAAAATCTTTGAATTCTTCACAGTAAGTAGTTGCCTTAATAATTTTGTCTATACTACTGTGTATATCACTCTGATTCCTTTGTCACATTTGATACACTAATTTAAAAGTTCAGTTTAACTTAGAGATAAATGTGAAAAATAATTTTAAAAATATGATTTCTCAAAACATTTCTGGTTTGTTGCATTTGGATTGAAACACTCTCTATTGGCATTTGCTGAGCAGCGTGGAAGATGTTAATGTGCGGAGGTTCCGCCCTGGATGCCGTGGAGACGGGCTGTGCGGTGTGCGAGCGCGAGCAGTGTGACGGCACCGTGGGCTTTGGAGGAAGCCCCGATGAGTTTGGGGAAACCACGTTGGACGCCATGATCATGGACGGGTAAGGACGCTCCCCAGGACCGAGGCATCTGCACCTTGTCTTCCTGCGCAGCCAACACCATAGTTGACCAGTCTTCCACTGAGAGCAAGATGGGTGATTACATAAGCTTTTAACTGGGAACAACCCCTAGCTTGTCACATGGCCTTTCCAAACACGGGGTTTTCCTCTCAATTAAAGCAAAGTCCTGTCGATCCTAGAAATATCACATGGAGGAAGGTAGGCTCTGGCACAGGAGAGCCCCGAGCTGCAGAACTGTGTCCCTGACCTGGCGAACAGTCATCCACCGCCATCCACAAATGCTGTGCTTTGCCTGACCTGAAGCCTTGACACCCCTTCCAAAGCCGCAGGAGAACAAGCCAGGGGAGACCGAGAGTCTTAGTGCTGTGCGAGTTTGTGGGAAACTGACTTAATTTGTCTGGTTGTGGGAATGTGGGTGAACTTCATGGATGTGCTGTGACTTCTGCATTAAGTGGGCGTTTATTCTACAGATGACTGTGGCTTAAAGTAAAGCAGTGCTTTTTTAATCTATGAGTCTGTGGACATGCCGTCATAAATCTCACCGCATTGTTTTCTCTTGCAGCACCACCATGAATGTAGGAGCAGTAGGCGACCTTAGACGAATTAAAAACGCTATCGGCGTGGCACGGAAAGTCCTGGAACACACCACACACACACTTTTAGCGGGAGAGTCAGGTATATTTTCACTCTACTGAAGCGTCTAATCTTCTGTCTGTATTTGCTGTGAAAAACAGACTCAGTATGAAACAGTGGATAAAAGCTGACCCAAGTTCAAATCCCAGCTCTTTTACTTAATACCTATTTAACTTTGGATTTGTTACTTATAAATTCTCACTTTCTTCACCTTTAAAATAGCACTTTAAAAAGTTGGTGCATTGTCTGTAAATGGGGAATTGCTGGCCTGAAAGAGGACTCGGCACCAGTTCTCTCCCTGAAACACCTTTTAGAGGCGTAAGAACTGGGGAGCGTTATTAATGTGAGACGATGGGAACAGACGGAGCTTTGCTATGGCACTCCCAGTTCATACCAAAATCATGCAATCAGAACTAACTTTTAACCATGGATCAGCTCACAGCTCCAACAGGTGGTGTCCAGTTTTGTTGAAAACCACCTGACAGGCGAAGGGTCTGGTCTCCGTGGGCTCCCGTTATCCCTGCAGTGTCTCCAAGCTTTCCCACGCTGAGCACCGCGCCCTAGTCAGAGCAATAGGATTCTTCATAGGTGGGAGGCGTGTCTGCTTTTCTGGAACGTGGAAGAAGGGAGGCTGTGGGGAAAGGGAGGAAGGAAAGGACAACCGTCATAACACATACCCCAACGGCCTCAAGCAGATCGCTTTTGGGAAGGACACACGGAAGCTGAGGTCGAGAAACTGATGCCCTTAAAATTGTTCGTGTCTGAAGCCTCCTCTGTGTCCTCTGGGATGGTGTACCCCACGGAAGAGACGGCTGAAGTACAGCACTTCCCGCATGTAGATTTTATTTAGAAGACGATCATTAACTGACTGACATTTTTCTCTTCTTCCCAATCCCCAGCCACCAAGTTTGCGGAGAGTATGGGCTTTGTCAATGAGGATTTGTCTACCGATACGTCTCGAGCGCTGCATGCAGATTGGCTTGCTCGGAATTGCCAGCCCAATTATTGGAGGGTGTGTACACATACGCGTGAAAAGTAAATGCTTTCACAATATGAAGTGATCTCCCTTCTGCTCTCTGTTGTCTACCTGGGGCCTAAGGCGATGGTTAGCACCCTGGTTACACAGATGGATGATTTAAGTTTTTAAGTTGACTCCCGGCTTCGGTGTTTCCGAAAGCCTCCTTGCTGAATGTCGTCAGGAGAGAGCTGAATAGTTGTCAGACTTGGAAGGTTCCCTTATGGGGAGAGGGGCCTGCCTAGGTCGGAACGGCTCTGCTTGTATTTCCTTAGAACAACAGTTTCCAAGTCTAAAACATCAAAGTTTGGAAACCATTGGTCTAAAGTATCCCTTAGCTTGTATCCCTGTGCAGTTCCCCAGGATCTCGCCCTGGTGGGGCTGGAGGCTCTAGACCAGAGGTCCTCAAACTTTTTAAACAGGGGGCCAGTTCACTGTCCCTCAGACATTCCACACATGTGCACTGCGGGCCCGGGATGAGTTGGCTGCTAAGCAGGACAGGCAGCGGCGGCAAAAACACCCAGTGGGCCGGATAAATGTTTTCGGCGGGCCGCACGTGGCCCGTGGGCCGTAGTTTGAGGACCCATGGCCTAGACCAGTGGTTCTCAACGTTCTGGCCCTTTAAATACAGTTCCTTAAGTTGTGACCCAACCATAACATTATTTTCATTGCTGCTTCATAACTGTAATGTTGCTACTGTTATGAATCATAATGTAAATATCTGATATGCAGGAATGTCCTTA
>NW_005871357.1:468306-488705 GCF_000147115.1 Myotis lucifugus
CAGCACCAGAGGCTCCCAACCTAAGTATATAACATTATAGCGGGAACACCGAAAACATTTATCCGGCCCGCCGGGTGTTTTTGCCGCCACTGCCTGTTCCTGCTTAGCAGCCGACTCGTCCCGGGCCCGCAGTGCGCATGTGTGGAATGTCTGAGGGACAGTGAACTGGTCCCCTGTTTAAAAAGTTTGAGGACCTCTGCAGACTTTTAGATATGTAGTATGTTACTCGTGGGGTACTTGATCTGTCCACTGTGGGGCTCGGAGCCTAGGTCAGTCTGACTTTGCCACTCAGGGTTTTACTGTGGGCTGTCGCAGTCGCTCATCTGTCTCTTCCCCAAATCCTAATTACCTTTGAGGGTCCCAGGAGTGTCTGGGGTTAGTGCTTGATAGAGGCCACTGTGTAAAACCAGGTCAGGGGGCCCTGAGCGCACTCATGATATGACATGAGAAGTCTGCTTCTCACTGTAATGCTAATCCATGTGTTCCACCTAACTTTATGAATTTGGGTTATTTTCTTGAGCCTTTGAGATTCATAAAGGAATCGGGGAGTAAAATTTAGACTATGTTCACTTGAACCTGGCTTTGAAAGAAAGATGGTTTTAAAATTGAGTTTGCTTTGAATTGATAATTCTTCTTTGGCCCAGGGAACAAATCATGAAATTTAGAGGTCAGGTTGCAGACCTAATTCTGTTGAGGATTAATATCAAACACAAAGTCTTCACTTAATGTCTGCCATTATGCTGAGAATTTTAGGCACATAAAGAGAAAAGCCGGGGATCTTTTCCAGAATGAGTAGATTTTTCCCCCACATTGTGTAAGTCTGAGACCAGGAGGTACTCAGTAAAATTATATCCATCTGTTCACAGAAGGCTCAGTTAATCTTTGGCTTTTAATTCTTATCTTTCACGTACCAGATGTCTTTTTGAATTCTTGCTTAAGTTCGTGATTGTACGTAACTACTTGCCGATTTCTAAAATCGCCCTTTCTAAGAAATAAAACTTAAATCTTGTTTACAGAATGTTATCCCAGATGCTTCAAAATACTGTGGACCTTACAAGCCACCCAGTATCTTAAAGCAGGATGGTTCTGCTTATGGAGAGACAGGAGCTCATTATGGTCATGACACTATCGGTAATTTGCCTTTGATACAGTTTTTGTGGTTAAAGTTACGCCATTTTTAATTGCCTTTCTGTGATTCTTAACTTTTTCATCCCTATTCATGTGGCAGAAGGTGGTTTTGATTGTTTTAACTGTCCAGTTAGACTTTAAAGATATGTACCTACATACAGCGCGCGCGCACACACACACACACACACACACACACACATACACATTCTTTCCTTAGCATCTGTACACATTTTGACACGTTACCTTATACACAACCCTAATATCTAATGACTATTCACTTGTGGCTTTTTAATGTTTATTTCTGTTTAGCTCTGTAATAATTTGACATTTGCCACATTCACGTGATCTTTCCAGGCTATGATGTTGAAAAATTCTATTAGTCTGTGTTAGTGATTTTCTCTGGAATGACCTTTGAAAAAGCCTTGAAAAGTAACTGAGGAAACTGAAGAATAAGAATATGGGGTGTCCACCAGATGATGCTGTGAAACCAGCTCATTAAAAAGCACAAGTTATAGTTGGTATCATCTGCAGTATTCCCAAATGTCCTATTTTCTTCTACCTGAAATTCACGAAAGAGGAAATTTACATTACCAACTGTTCAATTATTTGGTTATATTTGAGGTAAACTTTATAGTTGATACCTACAAAGAATTTTTTGTTTTAACTCCAGGCATGATTGCAATCCATAAGACGGGACACACTGCTGCCGGTACATCTACTAATGGTATAAAATTCAAAATACATGGGTCAGTGTTTCTAAGAGTACAGCTCTCACAAGTATACACTGAGTACAAACCCGTATGTGCTTGCTGCTTTGGGAGGTGCAGAAGCAAAGCATAGCCTTACCTTCATGGCTGAGATGAACAGTTGTGACAGAGAGTAGATTAGTGTCTGCCAAGTGCCAAAGGAGAGGGAGGCCCTGGGTGCTTGAGAGTTGGGGGCTAGGGGTGAGCCGATTAGGCTGGGTAGCAGGGAGGCCAGTAGGGAGATGCTGGGAGCTGAGCCTGAGCCTCGGGAAGGGAAGGGAAGGGGACGTCCGGGTGAAGGCACTGACAGGGCCAGAGTCCTTCACACAGTGCAGGGCCCCCGCTGGCTGGAAGGGAAACTGCGTAATGTCGGGGCAGGGGAGGAAGACGAGTCAGATTTCAAGGGGTCTTAAGTGGGTGCAGGATTTATGGATTTTTTTTTCAGAGTAATAGAAAAGCATTGACGGGTTATGACAAGGAAACACTTCGGTACAGTTTGGGCACATTAGCTAGAAAGCAGAAGTCGATAGTAGGTGAGGAAAATGAATGTGAACCTGTTGAGGTAATTCAGAATGTAGATGACCAAGGATGGGAATAGTGGAATAGTCACTATAAGTCTGTGCCATCTTGATAAATAAGCTGGTATCTAATTCTTAGAGAATTAAGGGAGGTTTGTGGAAATCCAAGTTGAAACTTATGAAAATCCTTTTCTCTGTGTTCTGATGAAGAAATTACTTAAAACAGTTATCCGTGGCTAAGTGGAAATATCTACCATTATTGAAACAGCTCATAAAGACCAAGGATGGGAATAGTGGAATAGTCACTATAAGTCTGTGCCATCTTGATAAATAAGCTGGTATCTAATTCTTAGAGAATTAAGGGAGGTTTGTGGAAATCCAAGTTGAAACTTATGAAAATCCTTTTCTCTGTGTTCTGATGAAGAAATTACTTAAAACAGTTATCCGTGGCTAAGTGGAAATATCTACCATTATTGAAACAGCTCATAAAGTAATTTCATTTTTCCACTGATTTCCGGTCCTAAATCACTATGCTGTGTCCTCCCACAGTCGAATCGGAGATTCTCCAATTCCCGGAGCCGGCGCCTATGCTGACGACACTGCCGGGGCTGCCGCGGCCACTGGGGATGGGGACATACTGATGCGCTTCCTGCCCAGGTGCGACTTCCCACCTTTGTGACTTTCTGACACCCTTCCAGGAGAATTCAAGGTGGATCGCAACGTTCCTGCCACGTAACCCGAATGTGTGTTCAGGAGCTTCTGAGAAAGTCTGCTCACAGCCCTGTCCCTGTCTCGTTGATAGCATAATCACTCAAACTAAGTAACCCTGGTCCTCTCGAAATAAAATAATATTTCTCACTCAACTTCACAGATGAGGTTACTTATGATCCATGTAAACATGTAAGGCCATGAGTACAGGAGCTGTGGTAACTGATGATAAAAGTCAGAAATGCAGTCACTGTGTCCAACCCCTGGAATATAATCATGATCAGGAGGTGCTTCGCACAGGCCCAGTGTTTTTCCTATTGATTGTGGCCTGTTTCTTAAAGATGACCTCTGTCCTTTGTGACCTCCGGCTGTTATTACTGAGTAACAGTTACTCCAAAATAATAGTCCTCCGAACCTGATGGGCGGATGAATTGACAGGCATCGTATCAAGGTCTGCATGCGTTTTCTGCTGCTGCCACCGCCTGTTAATTTATTCAGTCAAACTTGACAATTTTGATAGTTTTAGATTCCTCAGTTAAAGTAACTAAAGTTAGAGTTAGTTTAATTTTTGATTCTCAAGTATTGCCTCTGTTTCAATCAGCTACCAAGCTGTCGAATACATGAGAGGAGGAGAAAGTCCCACCACAGCTTGCCAGAAAGTGATTTCAAGAATCCAGAAGTATTTTCCAAAGTTCTTTGGGGCTGTCATATGTGCCAATGTGACCGGAAGTTATGGTGAGTCGTATTTGGGATTTGTCTTTGTGTGAACTTGCGAATGTTGATGAAAACATACCCTTTTAAAAAAAATATATTTTATTGATTTTTTACAGAGAGGAAGGGAGAGGGATAGAGAGTCAGAAACATCGATGAGAGAGAAACATCGATCAGCTGCCTCCTGCACACACCCCACTGGGGATGTGCCCGCAACCAAGGTACATGCCCTCGACCGGAATCGAACCTGGGACCTTTCAGTCCGCAGGCCGATGCTCTATCCACTGAGCCAAACCAGCTACGGCAAAACATACCCTTTTGAACATCTGGATGTATATTATTCCTAGACAATGGAAATGGGGGATGTTGAGTAGGCACTGGGCGAATGTTCACCGAGGATCTGTCAGGACCCACAGTGTTAGCAGTACACGTGGGCCCTGCTGCGGCTGATGGGGCTGCGATGCGGTCTTCGCTCTGAGTCCTCTGCCCTCTGCCCTGAGGGCCCTTCTGCTCAGTCCGTGCTGAGATGGGCGAATCGAGTCCGATGCTGTTGTTAACTAGAAATAGAAAGGGGTAACTTACCTTCCCTGCTTCTTCCCCATTCATGATTTAAATGTCCTAGTCATTTAGGTCTTCTTGGGGCGCCGCGGTACAAAACATAGTAGTAATTAGTAAGCCTAAGAAGTTAGCGGAGCTACTTTTGTACTGAGCAGGTCCTTTGCTTCATTTAAGTTCTGTCGGAGCCTCGCGCGGTTTCAAAGCGTTTCAGGATCAGCCGCCGCGGCTTCTCATTAGTGCGTTTCCCGATGGGGAAGATACACAGCTGACTGATCAATATGACTTATTAGGTTAGACTGCTTATTACTGAGCTTTGATCTTTTACTTCCCACAGTTCTGTATTTGAAAAACGTGTTTGAAGAATTCCTTACTCTTTTCTTAAGTACTGAGATAAAAAAGTCAATATAACTTATGGGAGGGAAAGGTTTTATGTATAAAATAAGTCGGTTTCATTGATTTCCTCTTAAAAAGTAAACCTTAAAAGGCTCAGAGTTGGATTTAATAGGATGTAAAATGATGATGATATAATGATGGCTGAATTTAAAATTGTAGGTGATAATTATATAATTGTAGATGAGTCTAGTCCAGTGGTTCTCAACCTTCCAGCCCTTTAAATACAGTTTCTCATGTTGTGACCCAACCATAAAATTATTTTCATTGCTACTTCATAACTGTAATGTTGCTACTCTTATGAATCGTAATGTAAATATCTGATAGGCAGGATGGTCTTAGGCGACCCCTGTGAAAGGGTCGTTCGACCGCCAAAGGGGTCTCGACCCACAGGTTGAGAACCGCTGGTCTAGTCCCTTATAGTGAAAGTGATGGCATTAGGAGGACACCCTCCACATGTCTGTGCACAGGTAGGTAGGGCGGCTGGAAGCCACGTCAGTGAGATGAACTTGATTAGATCAGAGTGTCTTGACCAACAATTCTGCACTTTCTATGGGAACAGAAGAGCAGGAAAGAACAGGGAGCCTGGGGGGGGCGGGGGGGGCGTTCTGGGTGAAAGATGGGCACGTGCTAGTGGCTGGGGGAATAAAATGTTTAGATACCCTGAAAAATACTTTTTTTTTGCTAAGGAAAGAATATGGAAACAGTAAATAATAGTAGCATTTTTATAGAGCAAAAAAAACAGCCTATATTCTGGGGTTCAAAGAGATGGCTCACCCACAGGTCCCTTCCTCGGGGACTGTCGATCTGGGCTCTGAGGCAGACGATGCAGCATCCCTCGCGTGGCCTAGTCGGACAGCAGGCGGTGTCTGTATCCATGGTAAACAGGACCATCCTGTAACCAGGCGACGTTCTCTTTCTCGGCCACAGGTGCTGCTTGCAATAAACTTCCAGAGTTCACTCAGTTTAGGTTCATGGTTTATAATTCTCTCATGGAGCAGCCCGTGGAGGAGAAAGTGGACTGCATCTGAGCCACTTCTGTGTCAGCATCTGGATTTGGAGGAGAGAGAAGCAAAGGCCGGAGGTGACTCGCAGTCGCTGCGCAGTGGGCGCCTGTTCTAAGTTCTCTGTAAAATAAGCACCAAAATAAATGTTTGTGAAGCAGCCCCTTCGCTGTCCACGTGTGAAATTGTTGTTCTCCTTTTATTGAAGCTTTGTGTATTGCCTGAAAATGAATGTGCACCTGTGTGTATCTTTTATATGTTTACATTGTGGGTGATATTTGGATTTCTACTCAGTGGTTTAAGGCATTGTTACTTTGAGGATTTCTTTCCATAGTGATATCTTAAAGCCCTAAGACATCGTCTATATTTGGAGATTTAAAATAATTAGATTATCCACGTTTTTTAGACCCAAAGGAGAAAGTAAGGGTGAGGCCAAGCATGATGAGTCCTGATTGGATTTCAGTGTGGCCCAGCCACGTGTCTCTTCTGACAGTTTCAGTTTTGCAGAGTCTCCTCGCCAGTCTGAAGAGGAAAGGATGCGGGTAGTAATGAAGGCGCTTTTGCTTTGCGCGTGTTGGAAAGTCCAGCCACCTTCTGGCAAGCAGTCCTGCTGGTCTGCTCCTCTGACAGGTGCTCGGTGCGGGCAGGTTCTCCCGGTGGGAAGGTCCCCTAGCCACAGAAATGTCTGCTCTTTCAGCTGCTAAGATTTACTACAGTAATTCCTTCTGAGAACGATTTAGGGAATGTGACCTCGCCCGTGGTTTCACTAATCTCCTGTGCTGAGGTCGGTGTTTGCAATTAGAAATAAGGCGTCTAGCTCAGTCTGGTTTCCCTAAGCGCCGGTCCCTGTCCGGCCGGTAACTGTACAGAGGTGTGTGTGTGCTTTCTCAGCACCTCTGTTCCTTCAAAGACGTTACCTTTACCATCCGCAGTCGGTCAGGAAGCTGTATGTCCAATATTGTCCTCAGGTGTCAGTGTATCTGTTACGTTTTTTCCTTTACTCATCGTAATATTTAAAGTTTTTTCTCATGTAGGGCTAGAAAGCTGTAGTTTTGAGGATGCTGTTAGCTCCCTTGTTCTCAGACCATGCTGTGTCTCACTGCCTGGGAGCCCTCTGCTCCATCCCCAGTCAGATTCTTCATGAATGAGAACTTGAAAGCTGGAATTAGCAGCTACTAATGGTTGCCCGGAAACTAATCCTATATAATAAAAGCCTAATATGATAAGTGTCCGGTCGTCAGTTCAAGCACTCAAAGCATAATATGCTAATGATATGCTAAGGCCGCTCAACAGCTCACTATGATGTGCACTGACCACCAGAGGACAGATGCTCCAACTGGTAGGTGAGCTTGCTGCTGGGGTCCAGCCGATCAGGACTGAGCGAGAGGGGCCAGACACGCCCTGGAGCCCTCCTGCTGTCCCTCCCCAGCTGGCCAACCTCCAGTATCCCTCCCTGGCCCCGATCATGCAGATGCTTTTTCTTTTTTCTTTCACTTGATAAAAAATGTTCTTTTTTCACTTTGCCTACTAAGGGAAAATTAAGTTGTCCCAGCAGCCCTGGCCAGGTAGCTCATTTGGTTAAAGCATCATTCCAATATGCCAGGTTGTGGGTTTGATCCCTGGTCAGGGCACATACAAGAATCAACAAATTAGTGTATCAATAAGTGGAACAACAAATTTATGTTTCTCTCTCTCTCTCATCAATTTAAAAAATAAAATACATTGCCCTGGCCCCATGGTCGGCAAACTGCAGCTCGTGAGCCACATGCGGCTCTTTGGCCCCTTGAGTGTGACTCTTCCTAAGCCTTAGGAGTACCCTAATTAAGTTAATAACAATGTACCTACCTATATAGTTTAAGTTTAAAAAATTTGGCTCTCAAAAGAAATTTCAATCGTTGTAGATATTTGGCTCTGTTGACTAATGAGTTTGCCGACCACTGCCCTAGCCCACAGATAGATTAACCAACTTTAAGAGATTCATACAGCATTAACATTGTCACCTAAATATATGTATTCACACACAGTGCATGCCATCTGATTCGCTTCTCACCTCTTTCCAGCTCATGCCTTCTAGCTGGAACATTAGGCTTTAGTTTGAGCATTATCTTAGCTCAGTTTAACAGCAACACTTAGGGAAAGGCAGTGACTCGTATCAGCAATAGCAAACTTTCTTTATTATCACCTCCAGAGACAAACTTCACTCAAGGGTTTGGGATTTTTAGCACAATAGGCAAAAAGGAAAAACCTTTACCGCAAATTATGTAATAAAGAATTTGGTAATTTCACCCTGGCCAAGTGGCTCAGTTAGTTGGAGCATCATCCCATACACCAAAAGGTTTCAGGTTCGATTCCCAGTCAGGGCACATACCCAGGTTGCAGGTTCAGTCCCCTGTCAGGGCTCCTACAGGAGGCAGCCGATTGATGTTTCTCCTCTGTCCCTCTCCTCTCTCTGAAATCAATAAAAACAAAGCCTTGGGTAAGGATTTAATAAAAGAAGAATTTGGTAAATTCATGTTCTTATATATCCCTAGAACAAGATTTTTAACCACTTGACTTTACATGGGGCAGAATGACTCCGTATGGGTGGAGTCATGTTTTACTAGCCCCATGTAAGCCATGGAGTCCTGAACCCTGTTCAGCCAGCAGCTGCGGCTCCGCCTCCCCTGCCCCTGGTGGGACTGCTCTTCCCGGCCCCCGGGATCTGGTGCAGCCACAGGACTGGCTCTCATAGGAGTTTTAAGCAGAGTGAAGGGTGTGAGACCTTCCTGGGCTTTCCTTTTCCGAGCATGACCACCACGTGATGTGAATGCCCCATCCACCTGAGTCCCCACGTGACCATAACGAGTGGACCCCTGACAGTGCACAGTGGACACAGGCTGGAAATAAGCCCGTGTTACTGTGCGCGCCGGCACAGGCTGCCCTGTCCTGATTGATGTACCAAATACGCGCGATAGTTTAAAAGTTTGTGGAGGTCATTGACCTAATGACAATGAACTCTCTGAAGAACAAAAGGAATTTAAAAAGCAGGTAAAAAGACCTAGAAAGATAGTGGTTAGAAATGAACCCAAGGGTAAAGGTATCACTGGGTAGGAAAGTTAAGGGTGCTGGAGGAGTATAATAATAGTCTGTATTAATTGAGCACTTACTAGTCCCAAGCACTTTTGCATGTATGATCTCATTTATATCTGAAGCCAGTGAGGTAGGTAATGGTACCCTCAGTTTAGATATTTCACACGTAGTAGCTGCGATCCTGTCCTCCATGGATGGTGCTAGCTTTTTCTCTGGACTATCCTTTCAAGAATGTTTCTATAGCAGTAGGCTTGAAGACTGAGAGAGTATCGGCCTCCTGGGCACGGGGCAATTTATTTGCTGTTCAGTATAATAAAGAAAATCTCTCTTTTTGAGCCAAAGGTTTGTTTGCAGCCTCCTTATAAAAGGTTTGGGTTTCGTAAGCCTGCGGTTCCCCAGACCCGCCTCTCTACCCCCAGGGCACCTAGGAGAAGCCTGATGTGAAGAGCATGCTGCTGGCTGTGCTGTGAGCAGTGAAGTCCTCTGTATCTGACCTAGGTGTCTCCTGTCTTCTGCCAGCTTCCTGTTCACTGGTGAGTAGGGTGAAGTCTCTGGCTCTTCAGAGTTCTTGACTCTGCCCACAGCAATTAGTAAGGAGTCCCTGGTTTTGTTATTATTCACTGTACCTGACACATGTGCGGTAAAACAGGGTAGGCCTGCAGGTAAGTTAAAGACAGGAATAAAGACTTCAGTGCAAACCCTAACACATGGCTTAGCAAAGGCCAAGGACCACCCTCTGAGGTTGTCCACACAATGAACATGGAATTCATTATGATAAAATCTCCCAACCATCCATCACCCTATCGAGGAATCCCATCTAAAACACCTGAACACTAATCTCAGTCCTTTGCATGAAATGATCAGACGGTAACTAAAACAAGCATGTCAAACTCTCGGCCCGCATGCGGCCCACAACGAATACCAGCGGCCCAGCCAATGTAATGGTATATAAGAAACGTTTTAATAAAAATGTAACTTAATTTTTACAACATCCTATTATACATAATTATTAATAACGAACTACAACGTTCGCTAATGACTGATGACTATAATCGTGTTGCATTCATTTCCCTTACGCGCCTTACGCACAGGCGCACCATTTCCACTAACACTAACAGCGAATATTTTAGCAGCCGATTGCCACGTCATTAGTCTTGGACTGACTTATTTGGTGTGTGCAACAGGAAATATTTCGCTTTCTGAAAACCAGGAAAAATAGGTTTATTTGCGTTACGCTTATTAATTCGTGCAATTATTCAGTGTCTGGTAAGTTAATATTCAAGAAAAAATTAATTTTCATTAAAATGTTCTATTATTTTAGGTTAACGACTACTCATTTATTTCAGCCCTTTGTATTCAGCATGTTTCTATGAAAATTGAAGCTTTTGTTTTTTTGCAGCCCACATAAACTTACACCTTGTTTATTTGGCCCATGTTAGCCTTTGAGTTTGACATGCTTGATAATAGAATTCAAATGTTATCAGGTTGCATTACTAAACAATGCATACCAAACAATGGATAGGAATCTCAAATGATACTTAAAATTTCCCCCCCTTGTTCAAACTTTTAACATCTTGATTTAATCTTAAAGAATGCTGACTTGCTCTAGCCGGTTTGGCTCAGTGGATAGAGCGTCGGCCTGAGGACTGATGGGTCCCAGGTTTGATTTCGGTCAAGGGCACATGCCCAGGTTTCAGGTTCGATCCCCAGTAGGGGGCAAGGGGTCCATGCAGGAGGCAACTGATCAATGATTCTCTTTCATCATTGATGTTTCTCTCCCTCTCCCTTCCTCTCTGAAACCAATAAAAAAAATATTAAAAAATAAAATAAATGACATTCTTATTTTAAAAAGGATGCTGACCTGAAGGTTTTAGAAATATACATGTGTGCTGTATACACATAAACAAAAAATAAACAAACTCCAAAAACATGTCTATTTCCAATATCAGCAAGTGATTCCTTTGGTTACAGAAGGTAAATAATGGGCTATAATGTAGTCTTAATTGAGATATTACACACAGACTATATATATTGTTAAATCCCATAGTTTTTAATTGTTAAACTTCTTTTTAAAGTGTCATTACATCTGATGCTTGGTGATTGAATTTGGAGCTAAGCACATAATTGAACTCATTTAGTATCTTAATCATTTAATTAAATTCATTTGAAAAAAAACTGGCAATGTAAATATATGTCCTAATTGCATGCTAATTACAAAGATAAATTAAGACCTATTTATGCCACTTGACTATCATTTTTTGAAAAAGATTTCTGGATCCTTTGAAAAGCTTCCAAAAAGGCATATTTAAAAATTTTGCTTGTTTTCTTGAGTGTTATGCTATTTATGTTACTCAGAATACTTTCAGCCCCTGACTTAGGAAGTTAAAAAGATGCAGTAATTAGGTCTACGAAAAATGCGACTGTTTTCGGGTTCTATGTGCTCTATGATAGATGTTTCTTGTACAACCCAGGGTCAGCCGTAAGGAAGTGCCGTCTCTCAGTATTTGGAGAAAGCATGCCCATTTGGAGGATAAAATAATTGTCGCATTTAAAATGGGTATAATGGAAGCTAAAGTTGCCATGATCAACCTATTTGCTTCTGAGTTATAGGGACAGGAAGCCATTCATAGTTCTAAGGCATGGACCGTGCACTAAAGAATTGGTGATTTAAACCTGTGAACTTTCTGTGCTGTGCACTAGATGTGGTTGCTCATTTAGTTCCTTTAATTAAAATTTGCTTATTGTAAAGTGGATGTTGACATGCAATGTTTATAAGAAAATCCTATTAGGGTAAATGTGTAAAAGCCAAGTCTCTCCCAATTGCCAGCAATCTATCTCTTCCTAACATGCAAAACCCTTACGCACCATAAATGTCAAAATACATCTTTCCATTCCTAAATAAAGCCAGTATCATTTGTCTTGTTTTCTTGTTCTGTTCATTGTAATTAAGGCCAATAGGAAATTAAACCAAAGGCAAGTTCGGAATAAAGGCAATATCAGACAATCCAAGTTCCAAGTTCACTCAATTTAGTTCTAATAAGGCTACAGCAGTGCTGTATAGAGCCTGCTTTTACCAACAAGGCCAATTGTTAAATTATTAATACCTTGAAGGTAGCCAAGGTGGGAGTATTTGTGCCTCCCATGTCAGCAAACATTACTAATTAGGGCTTGTTTTTCCTCATGGAGAGAGTTTCCCAGCACATATTGACAAAAAGTGTTTTGAGATATAGTAGGATCTCTCTCTCTCTCTCTCTCTCTCTCTCTCTCTCTCTCTCTCTCTCTCTCTCACACACACACACACACACACACACACACACACACACACACACATCTTAGAGAGTAACTGTTTGTGTTCACACCCTGGCTCTGTCACTTAGCTGTGAGCCCAAGAGCAATTAACTCCCCTTCTTTGTGCCTGAGTTTTATCTTCTCTAAAATGGGGATGATGATGATATAGTACCCACCTTACAGGATTGGGGGGAAAAGTGAAGGTTGGTAGCTTCATTGTTTCCCAGCATCCAGTGTTTGGTTAATGAGAGGGTGGGCACTAGGCTGATCTTAATTCCTATGTGCAAATATGATCTTTCTATTTGGGAGTGTTTAGAAACACTAGTCTGGTTTCTTGCTGCAGTCTAGGTAACTGTATCGGCCAGCCTGTTCCTTTCCTGTGCTTGCCATGGCCTTTGAGTTTCTGAGCCCCGGTGTGGAGGGGGTGTAAGGGGCCCTTCCGTCCCTTCTCTGTGTGTCACACTTGGAGATGTTACAGCTGAGTTACACCAGGCGGTCAGGACACAAGCTCCCAGCAGTGGTGACTCGGGATTCCACAGGGAAGGGAGGGACAGCGTGGTACGTGTACCGCGTGTGCACAAGTACCTGCATCTTCATACGCATCCGCTCCGGGGCTGACGGGGAACAGCAAGGAGCTCCCCCGCAACCATCTTTGGGGTTTACACTGGCTCAGACTCAGCTCCTCTGCTTTCTGGTTACACCTTAGGCTCTGAATCTCTGATCCCCACGTTCCCACAACAGAACCAGAGGGTAACTGGAGGCTGGCTACCCTCTGTGTGCTCCCCAGACCCACATCAGCAGCGTGATCTGGGAGCGAATTAAGAAGCAGAACCTCAGATCAACTGAACCTGCATCTTCACATGATCCTCGGCAGCTTCAGCCACAGGTTGGCACCTGAGCAGCTCTGAGCGAGATAACGCCTGGTCTCTCCCGGATGAGTCAGCCTGGTGAGCCCGAAAGAACGTGACCTTGGAACTCGACAGCCCTGACTTGGACTTCTTCTTCCGCTACCACATTCTCTATGCGCCTCTGGAGAAACTGCTCAGCCTCTCTAAGCCGTTTCCGCATGTCCAGGTGCGGCTGTGAATGCGTGCTGCATCGGGCTGTAGTGTGATCCTACGTTAGGAATCTCCCACCACAGTGCCTGGCGCACAGCGGGACCTGGGTGTCTGTGATTCCTCTCCCTGGCCTGGTCCCTCTCCAGAACCAGTACTCGGAATCCTGCTGCCAGGAAGTAAGAAGAAAATACAAGAAAATACACGTAAAGTAGCAAATCTTGCAAAAGTAACATCGTACTCTAAAAACTAGTCATTGTCAGGTGGCAGTGAACACCGTGCTGTGCCATATCCCCGAGAAATAAATAAACCAGCTTCTTCCTCTACAAGGTGTCAGTTCAACTAGAGAGCTAACATTTTTGTTTTACAAATTATCCCAACGAGGCTGTTGCTTGGGGCAAGAGGTCTGTATCCCTGAAGTATTGTCTCAAAACAGGGCTACCGTGGACCCAATTACCTATTAAGTGTTTTCCGTCTTTCACAGTAACCCTGAAGAAATTTGTTTATTCTAAAGAGTTGTTCGGGGACAGGAATGTCTCCCAAGATATCTTTTTTAATGCTGTTTGTTCCATTGTGTTTTGAGGTGATATGCTTTGTCTTTGACTGAATATGTTATTCTTCAAAAACGCTCACTTATCCTCAACACGCTTCATTTTGAATTCAACCACTTCGTGACTTTTCTGTAAATCTTTCATGAACAAGGTCTCAGGTGGGCCCTCTTTAATTGGTGAAGGGTTATCAACAGAGAACACTGCCAACACTCCCCACGGCACTGCTTTCAAAAAATCACGGCACCAAACTTTTCCTGAGATGAGCCGTCTGGACGCAGATGAAAACAAATCATGCTCCCAGGCCCGCGGATGCTATTTGAACCCGACCTGTCAAAACAAGGAAGGCTTTCAAGTGCTCCATTAGCGTCATATTCTAGCCCGGCTCTGTTTTAGAAAACAGTTGTGTGTGCTCTGATTCTGACAAAACTGCTTGAAAAAAAAGGAGTTTGGGGATCTTGGCTAATAAAACATTCTTGTAGCTACTTGTATTTTTTCATGAAGACTAACAGAAGGTGTCAAATGCCAAGGACTCTGAAGGGTCGCCTCTGTCATCTTGCAAATCTGGACAATAATTTCATGATCCAGTGGGAAGAAGGAACACAACACACACACACACACACACACACACCGGTCTCAGGAATACCAGTTCCTCTCTTCTCTTCCCTTCTTGGGTTCTTGTCTAGCCCAGAGAGTTGTTGTCAAACTCATGCTTGACTATGGAGTTGTCAAACTCATGCTTGACTATGTAGGGACCTCGTTCAAAACCTTCTCCCACCCTCTTCCTTCTATTTCTCTCCCAAACCCATGAATATCTTCCCAATCCTCCCTCTGCTCCTATCACAACACACATGGGTGATTCCTGGGTTTGCTGTATACATCTTTGGATGGCCTCCCTGGCTAATATGACTCACTACATTTGCAATTAAAGGTGTTTCTAAGTATGGTATTAAACTCAGGAGTGGTACTCTAGTCGATGTTGGGATGTTTATTTTCATTCTAAAATTTCTATACCATTATGTATGAATGGAGCTAATTTTACATTGCCTTTTAAATCATGTTAAAATTAGCATTCAAACTCAAGATGAAACAGAAAATTACCCCATGGGCAATATTCTGCATGGCTCCGAAAGTTGAACTCGGGGGAAGCAAATTCTAATATTCCTGTAAGTTGAACATCATTAAGAAGATGCATTTCCTGCCAGGGTGTTCCTAGCAGGCTTCACACACCTACGTCTACATCGGCAATGCTTTCATTATCTATTTTTGTCAGCTTACTGTTCTATTTCTCTTCGCCATTCTATCAGATACAACATCCCTCTGTTGTTTAGAATACATGCAAACGTTTAGCCAGCAGCGAGAAGTTGTCTTGCATTGGCATGACTGATCATCACAACTAAACTTAATTATATCATTCCATTTAAATGTCCCGGTCCACCACTTTTGGATTTACAACGTATTTGAAGACGTCCTTATGTCTGTTGTTCTTAGATTTTAGAAAAAATCACTCCCAGTCATTTATAGATTCAGGAAATTCATTCACCCAGGGCACGAAGATTTGCATTTTTCCCAAACCTGCCTTTATCCAGGCACCTCCTGGTCAGTAGTTAAGGGGAGAGGGAGGGGCTTTCCCAACACTCTGTATATCAGAGAGAGATTCTCCGCAGGGACTGGGGCCAGCGCTGTCCACTCTGAACACAGAGGGCTCCCGGGGCTCCCTCTCCCTGCTGTGGAGATGCTGACCTGCTTTTGGAGAATGGCTCAAGGGGGTCAAGAACTGGCACAGGGGGCGCTGTCTATATATCTCCCTCACCCGGGGATCTTTCACAAGCCTGGGCGGAAGCTCTGCTTGGAATGCAATGCAGCCGCTAAGGGGCGAGTCTCATAGATTGAATTGAACTGACCATAGGATTTGAAGTTACTGCCTTTCTCACTGAGTTCAAGGCAAATAGAATTGCTTCCCCGGCCCGGCTGTGGTCGGTGGCAGGCACTTTCCTCTCTCTGAGCTTAAAGGCATCCAGGCCCTCACTCGCTTTATTTAATGTTCTTTTCACTTCGCTGCAAATGCTTTAACTCTGGCTCCTGCCGGCTGGGAAAGTGATTGGGATTTCATGGGACCGGCGCCTGTTATTTCTGGGAAGCCACACCACGGCCCATAAATTAATACCGGATTACGCTTCAGTGCGTGCTCTGCAGGCCGCTCTGGGACTGAAAAGGAGAGGCCATTAAAGGATGAAGGAAAGTACGACGATCAGATGAAAAGCGAGCAGGTGTACCGAACCTGACGGTCTGTATTAGCACACGCACCTTCTTATGCGGAAACCGAGAAACCGACACCACTGTGCTCGTCCATGCTGATCAGCATCATTTCTTCCGCCCAAACCCACTCAGCCCACGCGGAAAAGGCCCTCCCCTTCGGCACAGTGTGTGTGGGCAAATCTAAATCTCTCTGAAAGCCAGTTCAGCTATTGAGGTCACAGTCTCAGCAGGGCCCGGCCTTCCAGGCATCCCCACCAAGGTGCCAGGCCTCTGAATGAAGCACATCCAAAAGCAAGTGCTTTCCAGTGAACCTCAGTGAACGTCAAAAGGCCATCATCCAGAAATCAGCAAACAACAAGTGCTGGCAAGGACGCAGGAAAAGGGAACCCTCGTGCACTGCTGGTGGGAATGCAGACTAGTGCAGCTACCATGGAAAACAGTACGGAGTTTCCTCAAAAAATTAAAAATAGAACTTCTGCTTAACCCAGCGATCCCACTTCTGGGAATATATCCTAAAAATCCCGAAACACCAATCAGAAAGAATATATGCACTCCCTCTGTTCATAGCAGCGTTATTTACAGTAGCTACGATTTGGAAACAGCCCAAGTGCCCATCAGTAGATGAGTGGATAAAAAAAGCTATGGAACATTTACACAAAGGAATACTACGCTGCTGTAAAAAAAGAATGATTTCTTACTCTTTGGGACAGCATGGATGAACCTGGAGAATAAGCCAATCTGAGAAAGACAAATAAATATTACATGATCTCACTTATTTGTGGAATCTAATGAACAAAATGAATTGACCAATAAAATAAGACCCAAAGCAGGGAGGCATGGAGTAGACTGACATACCTTGATGTGAGGTTGGGGGGACGAGAAGAGATAAACCAAAGAACTTATATACTTCATAGCCATGGACACGGGCAATAGGGTAGTAAAGACTTGGGGGAAAGAGGGAGGGGCTGGAAGTAGGGGGTAAGTGGGGGCGGGGGGAACAGGAGACATCTGTAATACTATCAACAATAAAAATATACATATAAAAAGAAAAGGATGCAGAAGAAATCACCCTGCTAAACCCTGTCTTAATTCTTAACTCCCCAAAATAGTTCAAGATAACAAAATATTATTGTTGGCAACCTATGGCCCATACCTGCTATAGTGTGGCCGTGAGCGAGAAGAGATCTTACACTATTAAATAGTTGAAGAAAATCAACATAGCACTCCTGTGTTTGGGCACAATAAAACCCTATGAAGTTCAAATGTCCGTGCCCATCAGTAAAAATGTATTGGCACAGCCCAGCACCTGTTCATGTTGTCCTGGTGGCTTTGTACTTCGATGACGGTGGAGTGGAGTGATTACAACAGAGATCTCTCAAATATTTCCTATGTGACCCTATACAGGAAAAAAGTTTAACTTCTGGTTAAAGCCGCAATAGGTAATCAACCACAATCTAAGTGAAGAGTCATTATGGAGCCAGGCATGGCTCAGTGGTTGAGCGTCGAACTATGAACCAGGAGGTCACGGTTCGATTCAGGTCAGGACACACGCCCAGATTGCGGGCTCAATCCCAGTGTGGGGCATGCATGAGGCCTATGATAGCCGATCAATGATTTTCTCTCATCATTGATGTCTCTCTCTCTCCCTTCCTTCCTCTCTGAAATAAATAAAATTCTATTTTTTTTAAAAAAATTCAATATGGATTTGCAAATGGAATACCTAAGAAACACATTTTAATGGAACTGTTGATTTCTTAACCACATACCTTTAGAGTTAACACTCAGGGGATGCTAACAACTGAAAAAATGTAACATTGAACTTCCTGTACTGCTTTCTCCCTTACTGCACACCAGTGGCAACATTTCATTGCGATGGTGGGACAGGATGGCTGTAACGTTTCTTTAGCTCCTACCACATGCTGGGCACTGTCCCAGTGGTCGGCAAACTGCGGCTCGCGAGCCACATGCGGCTCTTTGGCCCCTTAAGTGTGGCTCTTCCACAAAATACCACGTGCGGGCGTGCATGTACAGTGCGATTTAAACTTCGTGGCCCATGCGCAGAAGTCGGAAGAGCCACACTCAAGGGGAAAAAGAGCCACATGTGGCTCGCAAGCCGCAGTTTGCCGACCACTGGTCTAGACCACAGACAGTAAGTACACACAGATAAAGAGCCTGCCCTCTTGGAGCTCACAGTCAAATGGAGAGAGAAAGCAACCCAATAACCCACGACACAGTCTGCAATGGGTTTATCGAAAGAGCTGCGTGTCTCGCTCTGAGAACTGCCCCAGGGACATCTGACTGGGCCTTACATACGTGTCAGTATGGCAATGGTGGGTCCAAGGTAACCAGGCAAGATGGGCAGGAGTGCCAAAGAGAGGGTAATTTTCCAGATTTTGGGACTATGATCCATTTGCAAAACTGTAAGGTCTTGTGGCTGAACAGTGAGGAGGGTACAAGCTGAAGGCCGAGAGGGCAGGCCTTTGCTCACTGTCCCACTGATTACACTTTTATCTGAAGAGTCGAGAAGTATTTTCAGAGGTGGCCTGGGGAAAGAGAAGGACCCTGGCTTTAACGGCATCAGATTCCCATTTTGAAAACCGCCTTGTGGTCTGGAGCAGATGACTGGTGGCAGCAGGTGGCGATACAGAATGGAAACGAAGAAGGGTTGGGAATCACCAATCATTGTTGGGGAAGTAGGAACAAAGTCCTCTCCCAACCTAGAAGTCCTGTCCACAAAGGTGAGCAGAGGACCAAACGCTTGCATCGTGTAGTAAGCACCAAACCCGAATGTGATGCCATCACACACCACCCGCTCGGTGACGGCAGAGACACAGGAGACCTCACCCTGGTGTCCAACTGTGCAGCGGAGTGCCGGGCACCAGCCGCCAATCCTGAGAGAATAGGGCAACCCCCCACAGTTCACCCACCCCAGGGGAGTTCCAGCTACATGGAGGACAACCACGGTCACTGCAGTGCCGGCCCCGGGAACACACACCCACACCCCGCTGCCCGCTGCATCCTGGTGGTGGCCAACACGGGCACCTCGCCCACGTGCACCCGCCTGGTGACGCAGAGGCAGGAGCCTCCCAGTGGGGTTGGCCAGGGGCCATGTGGTGCACCTGCTTTAGGTAAACACAGGACATTCCCTGCGCCGACACCAAGGGAAGAGGTCCTCACAGGAGGTGATGAGTCCAGCACAGTCTGTGTGGACCCTTCAGCTCTTGGTGACAAAGTGTTCCAGGCCCAACGCCCATTCTTATGCTGCCGAGTGAGGGCAGAAGGACTACAGGAGACTGTCTTTCCCTACAGGAGCCGATCTGGTCACCCCTCACACACATGCTTTCAAGACGAACAACTAGGCTCCCAAGGGCTTGACTGCACACTGGTCACACATCGTTCCTCCTAACTTTCCCTGGTCCCTGGGGCAGCCATCTGTGCAGGCTAGTTAGCTTTATCCAGAGGAAAAACACACTTCTCAGATCCTGTAACCTGGAGCAAGGAGCACACTGAGGTAGGGCCCGGCCTCCCACGGGCACTGGGAGACCTGGTGCTCTCTGCTCTCGATGTTTACATTTCAAAGAGATGGTTCCTAGGTCCTGAGAAAGGCATTTCTGGGTCAATAAGCTGACAAAGAGTCTATCAAGTTCTTCAAAAAGATTTGCAGACATTTCAAAGCAGAGAAAGTGCTTACACGTTTTCTAAAGCAAATGGTCTGAGAAAGAGAAGGGCCAGATCTCATCTTCAACAGGGAGAATTAAGCCTCTTATTTTTAATTGGTTTTTCTCCTTATACCTGTCTAAGGGGGGAAATAATGTATTTCAAAAAGGATGGAGTGCTGAGAAATGAAGAGTATCCATTGAATTTCGGGTCACAGATGGCATTGGCGAGTTTCATGGAGACTCTTACTGGGCTGTATCTGGAGTGGAAAGATGTACTCTTCTTACGTCTTTAATCTTGAATTTACTCAAGTTTCCTCTCTGTCTCCTTTGGGGAACTTTAAAACACACAGCAAAGAGCCTGCCAGACCCAGATGCTTCCGTACGAGACTCCCTTGGTTTGCTCCTGCTCCTCTGATACTTCTCAGATCTCTCCCTGTGCCTCAACCTTGAATAATTGCCTTCCTCAGCTCCATCCTGGGCCCTATTATCCCTTTATCCTCTTCCACACTCTCCCTCCCTCTGCTGTCTCAGCGCCTCCTATGGTGCCAACGCCCCAAGTCTGAGCCACAAAGTAATGACTCCCAGTGCTCGCTCGCTCGCTCTCTCTCTCCTCTTCCCTCTTTTCTCTCTCTCTCCTTCCTCCTTCCTCCTTCCTCTCCTCTCCTCTCCTCTCCTCTCCTCTCTTCTCTTCTTTCTCTCTCTCTCTCTCTTCTCTATCTCTCTCTCTCTCTCTCTCTCTCTCTCTCTCTCTCTCTCTC
>NW_005871357.1:488935-525450 GCF_000147115.1 Myotis lucifugus
GAGCAAGCTTACGATAACCCAAATGTGATAACAAATACCATACTTTCGGCAATGACACTGGTACTAAGATAGAGGACTTATCTTTAACATGTTCCTGCTGACCTCACCAGACCCACTCTCCACCCCACCCCCCAGTCCTCACACTCTGCCCATCGCTACCCCCTTATTTGCCACTCTCTCTTGTACCCCCCACCTTCTACCCTCCACCACTCTTACAAGTGCTTCCTCACTCTTTTACTCTAGATAGAGTCTCTCCTATGGGATCACTCTCATCGGAATGTTTATTGCACTGATGTGTCACTGTCCTCCCTACTAGGTAAAACAGAGAACTATTTTTGTGTTAAATACTATCTCCCCAGCTGCAAGCAAAATGCCTTAACCTTAGTAGGAAATCAATAGATATTTTCATATCAAAGGAGCAAGGAAAGAAGCAATAAAACTTATATAGAGTAATGCTGGAATTGGCCATAAGGGAATTCTGCAAAAAGGTAGGATGCTAAGACCGATGAGGGTGGTTTCAAGTTTAAATGCGGGACAGGGCAGACTTGTTACCTGGAGGCAAATAGATCTTGCTTTCTGGAGATTAAAGGTAGAGGTAGAATTAATGACATTAAAGCTTTCATAATAAAAACCCACTTATTAGTGAAGAAAAATGGTCTTTTGTTTCCATTGGGATATGACAGGTAAGTAGTGAGATGAGGCAGGCTGTGAATTGGTCTGCAATAATTCATGCCCTTGGTGTTTTGCACAAGTGTGATAACATGCCACCTAGGATTCTAAAAATGTTCTATTAAATTTCAACTTTCCGTAAAAATCCTCTTCCCAGATATTTTAAGTGCTATAGCATCAAAGTATAAAATAAAATAAAGAATTTGAATTTTCTTTTTTATTTAACTTTGACTTTGATGAACAATCCAGAATCCAACTACCTCTCTCTTCCTGGGCCAGGCAGGACAGTGGGAGAGGATGAAAGTGAAGGGCTTTCTGGCTGCCTAGCTCCTGGTTTTAGGTCCCAGCCCACCACCAGCTTCCTGCATCCTTTTAGGAAAGGAATTTCTTCATACCCTGGCTGCTGGCCCAGGACACATTGAGGTATTTTCTTTCCTGTCGGAGAATATTCTTCACCTTCTGGAACGGAATGTCCCATGCCTTGGTGAGGTGGGAAGATGTTCCTAAGCCAGGGCCTCCTTCCAGGGAGAGAAGAGAAAAAAAAAAACTTTTAGGAATTGTCCTTGGCAAGATAATTATACCTTTGAGGATTCTCTTCTTTTTTAAAAAATATATTTTTATAGATTTGAGACAGGAAGGGAAAGGGAGAGAGAGATAGAAACTGATAAGAATCATTGATGGGCTGCCTCCTGCAAGCCCCCCCACTAAGGATGGAGCCCGCAACCTGGGCATGTGCGCTGACTGGGAATGGGACCGTGACTTCTTGGTTCATAGGTCGACATTCAACCACTGAGCCACGCCGGTTGGGTGAGGATTCATTCTTGACATGACATCCACGGGTGTTTCTTTTTCTTCCACATATGGATATTGCTATAATCGGCATGTTTGTTTCTAATGCATAGGAATTAGACCAAATTCTATGCTTCGGGGCACGTGGTCTGTGAGTATCATCAAGTTACGTTTTCGCCTGGGTCTGCGTTGCTCCCTGGTTAACTCTGTGGCCTCGTGGTGCTGCTTCCTACAAGATTTCCTCGGAATCCTTTTCCTTGGCTGCACTTGAGATCCCTGTCTGAAACGTCCGCTCTGACCGAGAGACCCTTAGGAGGCGCGGCTGGAGGTCGGCTGGACCGGGGACGGTAAACTCTCACGCCTGCACAGCATCCTCGCCGGACCTTGGAGTGAGGGGGTCGCCACATCTGTCTTTCCTCAGGCTCCCACTCAATCGGCTGCGAAAGCCCATTATGCCCTGAACACAGGATGTGGCAGGTTCTTTGTGAATAGACTTGCTGTTTTCGTCTGGGTTGCTGAGTCAGGAAATTGACATTCTACTGTTGTGCTTTTAAAAGTATTTGCTGTGACTTCACTTTTTTTTTTTCCTGCTGACAGTTGAAGCAGGAAGGCGGATTAGCTTTCTTGATTCCAATTATCTTCCTGGTGGTATATTGCTGATACGCGCCTGTGTCAGATAAATCATGGGAGGTGGAAGGGAATGTCACCTGGCGAACGTGACCGTGTTTGAGGGAGGGCTTGAAAGGAATTTCTTGTCATTGATGAGTCTCCAAGAACTTTTTTTTTTTAAAGACAGAAGTCTTTTGAAATATTTGAGTTGGATGTCTTTTTTTCCGGCCCAATTTGCTGAAAGATTACCACGCACATGTCAACTGTTGTTTTCAGAAAAGATGATGTAAATTGAGATAGTCGGCAGGGTGTTCTACTTGATGTCATTCTACATTTCAGTGGACTGGAAGGGGTTCCTCGTGACACCTGAGCCCCCTTTTTCATTTTGTCAGACTGTCGGTCATAGCCCGGGAGGACCAGATTCCTGTGCCACCGGGAGAGAGACCTAAGACCAGGATTGGATAAAATCCCCTGAAAACATGTGTCTGAGCTTCTGTCCTGGGTTGGGAGGTGACGACAGAGGCGGAAGCACCTATGCCCATTCTGTACACAAGTCCCCCTGCAGTTTCTGACCATCGGTGAAGTTAGTTTCGTTTTCTTTTATTTTCCTACTCGAAGCCCAGTGCACAAGTTTGTGCACGGGTGGGGTCCCTCGGCGTGGCCTGTGGGGATTGGGCCGAAACTGGTAGTCCAACACCGCCTGCGGCTTCCGCTTATCCCAGCCCCACTGCGCCAGCTGCGGGCTCACGCACAGTCACGCACAGTCAGTCCTGATCGGGAGAGGTTCTTGCTGCCATAGCGGCGCCAGCCATGAGCCCTGCGTCTGGTGCCCGTCCTGAGCGGGGCTGGGGAGGGCGGAATGTGATTGGCCTTCTGGGCAGGTGGTGGGATGCCCTTACTGGCCCAGGATCCGGATCCATCCCGCTGAGTTCACGCCTGATGTTGGGAGCTACCTGGGGGCTGCTCTTATATCGTTTCTTCCTTGTGGAGCGTCTAGGAAGGGGAAGTGGCCGCAGTGCCCAAGGACAACTTCCAGGAGGTTGGGGGCGTTGTTGGAATCATGCCAGAGGAACTAGTCCATTGGTGCCTGGCCCGTTCTCCGGAGATTAGACCTGCAGGACTACTGAGGTTGTGAGTGGCTGCCGCCGCTGGTGGGCCACCGGGACAGGTCGGGTCAGCTGAGCGGCACTCCTGTTGTGGAAGAGCACTGATCCCCAGGAGCAGCTCCTGCGTTGAGCATCTGCCCTCAGGTGGTCAGTGCGCGTCACAGCAACCGGTCGACCAGTCATTCAGTTGCTTAGGCTTTTATATAAATAGATTTGTTTCACAATCGCTTATTGTTATTTCATAAATGTATACCATTTTCTGTTTCCCTGCTGCATCACCTTTGTCTTTTTACCACATCAAGAGAATCTGAATCACAGCTCAAATATAAAATGTTATTCTTATTTTTTAAAAATGTGTTTTTTATTGATTTTTAGAGAAAGAGGAAGGAAGAGGGATAGAGAGATAGAAACATCGATAAGAGCGGAAATCATTGATTGGCTGCCTCCTGCACACCCCCTCCTGGGGTTCAGCTTGCAACCCCAGCATATGGGGAATCAAACCAAAGACCTCCTGGTTCCTGGGTCGATGCTCCATGCTGAGCCACACCAGCCAGGCAATGTTATTCCTATTTCTGAGGCCAGGATACATCCCTCCACGCTCTGTAATGTGAAAGAGCCGCGTACAGAGTTCCGATTAAGGAGGAAACTGAGTGACTATTTACATGGACAACGCGGAAAGTGGCCGCTGAGCGTGAAATGTGGGTTCTTTGCCCTATGGATGATGTCATCGTGTCTCTGTGTGACTTCAGGGTATCACTGTGATATCAAACCTTCAGAGAACATAGGTGGCATCCCTGGAATGAGGAGAGATCAGAGCATCTCCCCTTCGCCCCAATCGATGACTCTAGAAAATTCTAAATACCTATCTAGACAGAGAAACACAAGTTCCCTTTCCAAGCAGCCTTTCAACCAGCCTGGTTCTCTGCCCAGCACGGCTCTGCCTCCCACAGGAAAGGAAGTCCAGGCTCAATATTCAAATTCCCAGAAACATGGCTGAAGCATGCAGCCTTCATCCTGAAAGACCTCCATAAACGCCAATGATGCCAAAGGTGCGGCCCCAGGCCTCGCCAAGGACCACGCTCCCGAGACATGGCTCATTCATTATCCGGGGGAACTAGTTGGAAATGAAATGTGGGAATGTAGCTTTTTTTTTTTAATTGATCACAGAGAGGAAGGGAGAGGGAAAGATAGAAATATCAATGATGAGAGAGAATCACTGATCGGCTGCCTCCTGCACGCCCCCCACTGGGGATCGAGCCAGCAACCCAGGATGTGCCCTTGCCCAGAATCGAACCTGGGACCCTTCAGTCCATAGGCTGATGCTCTATCCACTGAGCCAAATGGGCTAGGGCGGGAGTGTAGCTTTTAAGACATTTTAGCTGCTTCTGGAGAAGATTGATGGTGAAAACCTTTAGCATTCGTGGTATTTATCACGACAGCACACTCTGAGAGCACCAAGGCCACGTCCACATGTTCCCTCGCTAGGAGCTCCCCGGGAGTGTAAACATGACTGAGTGCCCAGAGCTGCCTCGCTGTGGGCTGATCACACATTCTGAGTGATAAAGGACTGACAGACAGTCCAGCATGGCCCACAATGGGCTCTCATGGCCCTGACGGGAAATTTTATGATGAGTGCAAATCACCCCTCAAGCCCATAATACCTCCTGCTGAGCAGTATCACAATAAGGAGGGAAAAGGAAATGAAACTTTGACTTGAATTTGTATTCTTTCTACTACTAGTAGAGTTAACACAAATCCAACAATAAATAGTATTATAGGAGCCTGGCCAGCATGGCTCAGTAGTTGAGCATCAATCTACGAACCAGGAGGTCACAGTTGGATTCCCAGACAGGGCACATTCCCAGGTTGCAGGCTTGATCCCCAGTGTGGGGCGTGCAGAAGGCAGCCGATCAATGACTCTCTCATCATTGATGTTTCTCTCTCTCTTTCCCTTCCTCTCTGAAATCTATAAAAATATATTTTAAAAATAGTATTATAGGAAATAAGAAAATATCTTAAATATCTCCTTGAAAAATAGATTTATAAAATACCAAATATAACATCTTATAAGATATTTATATGATAACATTTACTTAGTAGTTAAGGCTAGGATAATGGTGAAGCTTTATACATGTTCCCTTCTGGGAGGCTTTTTCATGTATTTTCACCTAAAGTTTATAATAACTCTAAAAATAGATAATCCCATGGAGTAGACCCATGGTTGGAAAACTTCGGCTCTCGAGCCACATGCGGCTCTTTGGCTCCTTGAGTGTGGCTCTCCCTAAGCCTTAGGAGTACCCTAATTAAGTTAATAACGATGTACCTACCTATATATAGGGTGTCCCACAATTCACGCAAGATTTGCAATTGAATTGAATTGCAATTCTTGCGTGAATTGTGGGACACCCTATAGTTTAAGTTTAAAACATTTGGCTCTCAAAAGAAATTTCAGTCGTTGTACTGTTGATATTTGGCTCTGTTGACTAATAAGTTTGCTGACCACTGGTGTAGACAAAGGAACAACATATCACCATGACTCTTTGGCTAGCCCACAGGTTAATGAAAGGGACAACTAGGAACAGAAACTCCAAATGTTTGAAAAGCGTACATTAGCCTTAGTAAGATTCCCATAAATTAATTTTGGAGTTACTGTTCTGGTAATATTGCTGTGTAAAAACTGATCTCTGATGTTTTTTGTAATATATTTTTATTCATTTCAGAGAGGAAGGGAGAGGGAGAAACAGAAACATCAATGATGACAGAGAATCATTGATTGACTGCCTCCTGCACCCTCCACATTGGGGATCAAGCCTACAACCTGGGCATGGGCCCTGACTGGGAATCAAACCCTGACCTCCTGGATCATAGGTCAATGCTCAACCACTGAGCCACACTGGCCGGGCTGATCCCCAGTCTTAAAGCTGTTTCATTTCATTTTGCTCATGACTTTCTGGGCCGGGAGCCTGGGAAGGGCTGGGCTGGGCAGGTCTCCCTGGGGACCACCCATGCAGTTGTGGCCGAGATGTCAGCTGGGGCCAGTCATGTTCTGTCTAAGCCTGAGGTTCAATATCTACAAAATGGGGGAAATGATCACTCCTACTGTTGGCCTAGGTAGTGAGTTATTAATAATGGGAGAAATGGGAATCAGACATTAAGCCTAATAAACTAGGGAGCTGGATGGGACATTAAGCCTCATTCACTAGGAAGCCACAGCATTCACAGGCTTCCCAGGGAACCACCGCATCTTTCCCTGCGGGAACTTGATCCTGGAAGTGAGTCAGTTAGCATCCTGAGCCTGGTTACAGAGGGAGAGCTGCAAACAGCAAGGGAAATACATTTGCTGGGTCCTTGAACAGCAGAAACCAGGTGAAGAGGCGGAACTTCGAGGCAAGCGCAATAGGAGACAAAATGGCAACATAAAGGGGCAGAGTCTAGCCCAGAAAAAGAATCAGATTGGATGAGGGCACAGAACCCTGGAAGGTCCAGGAAAGGGATTGGTTTGGGGGAGGGCCCAGGACAAGCCCATGAGGAATTAGGAAGAAGGTTGGACAGCTTGAAAGACAACCTGCTGATTCCCCCAAACCAAGAAAACACATGGAAGATTATCAGGAATCTTGGGAATGTAGTTGCTACTACAGCCTGCCTGCCTTCTACGTCCCTGAGGGCATATTATTTCCCTTCACCCCAATAAATATTGCCACTACGCCTAAACTTCTCCCACACAGGTGCCCTTTGAAATTCCTTTGTTGGGCACCTCAAGAACCCATTTTCACTGGCAATGCTTTCTCAGAGTATAACTGTGAAAGTGAAAATATGTATATGTATACCATGGTTGGGCCATGTAAGTATTAAATGATGATTAGAAATATATGGCCCTTCCTTATGCTTTTCAGATAAGGAAGGGAGCCAGGAACCAAGAAAGGAAGAAAAGAAGGACAGAGAGGGGGAAATGAATTTTTGAGATGGAAATAAGCCAGGATATTTCAAATAAGAAATATGCAGTGTAATAAAGTCAAATAAACTGAACACCAAAATTACTCGGTTAACATCAAAAGTGGATGTAAAAATTACATTTGTAGAATTGATCGGAACACATACAAGCAGTATCCACATAATCTGACAAGTTCATGTTAATAAATCATTAGGTAACCATCTGCAAGGGAGAACAACCAACAAAATACAAAATTATGCGCAGACATAATTTCCCCCCAAGATATTCCCACAGTGGCACTAGGCCCTGTCACAGATCAGAGTGTAGTGAGCTCAGATTTACACCCAGAGAGGTTCCAGCTGGCCCGGCAGGAAAACGGAGACCCTGGGACTGCAATGAGATATAAGGGTGGTCTGTGAAGGAAGCGCCATGATCGGACGGCTTAATATTATTTCCCTATTTCATAAAAGTCTGATGCACTGAGAGTTTAAATAATGTATCTGAAACAATGATAAAAACAGAAGAGTGGCAATATTGATAAAATATGAAAGAAGGGCAGGGGTTCTCACGGCGGTTAAACCTCAGGCCTGACCTTTCACTACCTGTCCAAAAGCATCCGGAGAGTTCACTTAGCAAACCCTAATGGAACCGCTCACCGACTCCCGGTCAGCGAGGCTGTGAAGTTGTTCCCTGCGGCAGTGCTCAGACAACCACGGCCGACAGTCAAGCTTGAGACATTCATTCCCAGGCACTTCCTCTGCCTGCCTGAAATTCTTCTTCATGTCATCCATCTCCGAAATACTCTTACAAAATCATTACCCTCTTCTTCTGACCTGGAGGAACCCGCGCCTTCTCTTTCAGACTCCGAACAGCAGCCTCTTTTGGTGTTCTAAAGACACGTTTAAAATAAAAAGCTTACCTGCATTTCTTTTTCTTAAAAAAAAAGGGGGGGGGGGCAAGGGACTAGCTCGGAGTATGTACTGATTTAACTCATTCTCTCATAATTACTCACAAACCTGATAATAATTCAGAAGTACAATCTCTATGATGGAAGAATAATACCCCTCTCTCTCCATTTCCATCTTAAGTTCCATGTGGTTAAGTGTCCAAATGATATTTTTTAAAGTATATTTTTATTTATTTCAGAGAGGAAGGGAGAGGTAGAGAGCAATGGACATATTGATGATGAGAGAGAATCATCAATCGGCTGCTTCCTTCACGCCCCACACTGGGGATCAAGCCCACAACCTGGGCATGTGCCCTGACCAGGAATCGAACCATGACCTTCTGGTTCGTAGGTCGATGCTCAACCACTGAGCCATACCAGCCGGGCCATCAAATGATATTTTTTGAATAGTTTTCTCACCCTGGCCCATAAGCTGGCACTTCTGACATCAGTTCCTCGTGTCATTGTCCATCTGAGACTTCAGCCTTTTTAATTGTTTTAAGGAAGGATAAAGTGTGCTTAGACGTGAGGGGTAGTGTAAGAAAAAAATAGGTTATGTTTAAACACGTTTTATACTTTCCATAGGAAAATAATTCATAAACAGGAAACTTATTTTTATAACACTGTTAACCTGTGCTTCATGGCCTAATTTTTATTAGGAAATTCTGTCACGTATAGAGAGCTATTACGTAGTTTACATAAACAAGCTGAACTCTTTGTCTGCATGAGGACAGAATATCCTGTCCAGTGAAATTCAAAACTGAGCAAAGTGCTTTGCATAAGAAGAATTTCAACAATTGCAATATGATTTTGTTTGCTTATTAGCAAATACAAAAAAATTGGTGGATTCCTCCCCAAGAACAAATTCATGTCGTAATCACTTTTATACACCAAAGGGAGGAATAGAACAAATACTCAATAAGCCAATGGCTTCAAGATCAAGTACTGTGATGAACTAAGAAGAAAACATTTTTAAACTTATCCGGTGTTAAACCTGCCAGCACTTCTCTGAGTGGGCATGGTATAGAGAGCAATAGGTAAACTTTGTGATTCTGATACATTTACTCTGAGAGTTTGAGCATCATTCCACGTATGTGAGTAATTATGAGAGAATGAGTTAAATCAATACTCCAAGCTAGTCCCTTGTTGTTGGTTTTTTGTTTTGTTTTTTATAGAAAATATATGCGGGTAAGCTTTATATTTTAAATTTTCTTTGAATTTAAAAAAGCAATGAAATGCAATAACAATGCAAGGAATTGTACAGCGAGGTGATAGTTCATGAACGCCTTGTTTTTATGACTTCCTGATACGTTTCCTTACAGAACACATATAAGATCTGAATGAGTCAAAAGAGTGATAGGTAAGTGTTCTTAGCACATCAAGGAACTTGGGAAAAACCAGAAGGGATCCAGATTAGAAAACAGGTTCAAACACCAGAGACTAGGGTCCAATTTCTCAACTTTGCTGCTAGTAGGAACCCCTGGGAAGCTTTAACAAGGATTCTCAGTTGTTCTGTTCTCACTGGTCTGGCTTGGGGCCTGAGCACAGGAATTTTTAAAAAGCCCTCCACAGTCCTTTAAAATGCAACCAAGACTGGGGGTCCCCTGTAACACACGGGCACTTTGAGTGTGGTGCCTGGGTTCGGGGGTTCTGGGGACATTTCCACACGATCCATGAAGTCCTAACATTATCACAATACACTAAGGCTGCGTTTCCCTTTGTCCCCGTGTTGACATTCCCAGTGATGGCGTAAAAGCAATGGCGGGTGAAACAGCCAGCACATCAGCATAAATCAGGACCTGGGTACCAAGCTATGCTAATCACCGTCATATTTTCCACCATCACACACTTGTGATTCAAAAAAAAAAAGCCAGTCTCCCTTATGACTGTCCTTGATGAAGCAGAAAATAGTATGAATTTTATAAAATGTCAACCCTTGACTGTATGTCTTGTTAATATTCCTTGTGACAAAATGGGAGTCACGCTTCAGGTATGTCTGTTACATACTGAAGTATGATGTCTTGAGGGAAAGCACTTGTGTGATTGAGTTGTGAGCTAACATTAGCCAATGTTTCCGTAGAACACCACTTTATTTGAAAGAATGGCCAAATAGATTTGGGCACTTGGAAAACATTTTACTGAAAATGAATAAGAGAAGCCTGGCCGGGCCAGGGTGGCTTAGCAGTTGAGCATCAACCCATGAACCAAGAACCCATGAGCATCAACCCATGAACCTGTCAGGGCACATGCCAGGGTTGTGGGCTCGATCCCTGGTAGGGGTCGTGCAGGAGGCAGCTGATCGATGAAGTTTCTCGCTCATCCATGTTTCTATCTCTCTGTCCCTCTCCCTTCCTCTCTCTCTAAAAATCAATTTAAAAATATAAATAAGATAAGCCGGATACTTCAAAAGAAAACAACTGTCAGGATGCATTATCAATGATAACATCTGAGTTTTCATGTGAAAATTAAATTTGGAACAGCTTCCTACTACTTAAAGGAAGGTGAAATTATTCAGACTTTTCTTATGAGATCAGTAGTTGTAATAATATCATTTTTTTGTTTTTGTATGATGAATTCACCAGCATCTGTAACAACTACATAAATCAGTTACTCAGTACTTCCCAAATGATCAATGCATCAGGTTACAATATCATGTATGGATCCAAGATAAACCAGTGGATTTCACTGTAACAGAATATAAAAAAACAAAAAACTTATCAATATGGTTTCAGTTAATATGTTGCACAAAGCCTTTAGGAAATTGCCAGTTGTGAAGATTTGGCGTAGAAAATCCAAATGATTTGAAAAGTTAATTAAAAGACTCTTCCCTTTTCCAAGGGCATAGCTGTGCGGCCACATTTGTGCTGGAGCGTCAGTTAGAACAGCACGTTGCAACGCTGAATGGGGAAGCAGAAGTGAGAGCCCAGCTCTGCTCCTGTAAGCGGGCGTTAAAGAGATGTGCAAAAATGTAAACCAGTAGCACCCCTCTCACTACGTTTGTTTTTGTTTGGAAAAATAGTTATTTTTCACAAAACATTTTGTTAATATCTAAGGTTGTTTAAAAAATTAATCCTCAAGCGAGGATATGTTTTTATTGATTTTATAGAGAGAGGAAGGGAGAGAGAGAAAGAAGCACTGATGCCAAAGGGAAACATTGATCGGTTGCCTCCCGCATGCAGCCCAACCGGGGACTGAACCTGAAAACTTTTGGTACATGGGGCATTGCTCCAACCAATGAGCCACCTGGCCAGGCAGGTTTTCTAATTTTTAAAATATATCTTTATTGATTTCAGAGAGGAAGGGAGAGGGAGAGAGAGAGGGAGAGGGAGAGGGAGAGAAACATCAGTGGTGAGAGAGAATAATTGATCAGCTGACTCCTGCATGCGCCACATTGGGGATCGAGCCTGAAACTGGGGCATGTGCCCTGACCGGGAATGGAACTGTGACCTCCTGGTTCATAGGTCAATGCTCAACCACTAAGCCATGCAGGCGGGGCGGGTTTTTCTCATTTTTAAGTTAATATATAGATGTTTCAGTGTGGTCGACATTAGTTGAGTTAACACACATCAACGTGTGGTTCGCAGTAATTTGTCATTTATAAGAGTGTACAGGGCTCCTGAGACCAAAACATGTGAGACCTGCTCCCTTAAGCCAGAGGCACTGGAGAAAGGCGGTCAGATGCGCGTTGCAATGCAGCCATGGCTGAACAGGAGGACCTGAGGCAGCTGAACTGAAATGTGACACAAACGTCGAAGGGGAGCCTGGAAAGTTCTGAGGAGCAGTGTGACCTGGTCCGGGAGAACTGACAGGCCAGAGAGGCGGCTTCACGGGGAGGAAATGACAGTAGTCCCAGCGTGAGAGGCTGAGCCCTGGCCCGGGGATGCGGCCCTGACCTGTGGGGAGGAAGCCGTGATGTTCAGATGGCGCTGGAGGAGGTGACTCAGATCTTTTAGGCAAGAAGTCAGCGCCGACTCCCACGTGCTGCCTTTGGGTGACTGCGGAGCATGTGCCCCAGGGGGTTGCTGATGGTTGAGAGGAGGCGAGGCTTCCAGGAGGGCGTTGGAAGTGATGGAAGATGTGCCTTCGGGTGGTGAACACACAATGCAATATACAGCGTAGAACTGTCCACGTGAAACCTATACACTTGTATTAACCAGTCACCCCTATACATTTACATAAAAAACAAAAAGGAACGAAACCCTGCTTGGCTCTGGTCAGGTCAGTTCCTGCCCAAAAGCTTTGTGATGACTTGGCGTCCTTCCTCTTTTCCGGACCCTGCGGCTGCGTGCGGGGCTCTGAACACACCCCCTCTCTGCCTCCATGTGTCACACCACGTGCACCCACAGGCGTTCCATCCCGAGGAGGGCAAGCCGCCTGCGGAACGTCTCCTGGCCGGAGAGGAGCCTCTCTCCTCGCATGGGGCGAGCACGGTGGGCCGGGCTCAGGGAGGGGCCGGGACGGAGGTCAGAGCCAGAGGTGGCAGAGGACAGGGCCAGTCCAGGCGATGGGGAGTGAATTGTTGTCCTGAAAGTTGAGGCTTTCCTGACTCTGTGATGCTTCAGAGGCCGAAGGAGGACATTGACGGAGCAGATGGCAGGCTGCTCCCGCTCATCCACGCCTCCTGAGTGCCACTTGCAAGGCAGATTGCCCCATTGCATTTGCATCTCAGGCTGCGCCTGGCGCGTCCTCCTTTGAAACAGGTTGGTCTGGGAATGCTATTCACCGCAGGGCAATCGGCGACCGGCTGGATGCTGCCACCGAGCTTCCCATCTCGTTGAGAGAAGGCCAGAGTACAGGATCCGGGGCTGTCCTCGAAAAGGAAACCGCCGGCTCAGACCAAGCAGAGCATGAAGAAACACACAGGCCTCCAAAAGAACTCCCACCTCTCCCCTTGACTGCACGCTGCTTCCTTCAGCAGTGTGTCTGCGTCCCCCAGGTACCGAGAAGAGCTCCCTGGGCTCAGAGCCACGGCCCATAGCCCTGACCCCTCATTTAAAAGTCGGCTTTGAGCCTTTGTGATCATGGTCTCCACGTGCAGTAGCCACGTGCAGCCGTGTGCCATCGCGTGGGTACAGGCTGTGGTCGTGGCCACGAGGAAACGGATCGTATTCCACTTAGTGTGTGTATGGGGGGCGGGGGAGGATATAAAAAGTCTGTTTTCAAGAAATTTACTAAATGGCCTGGCTTTCTTCATATCGGGTTCACTCTGTGATTCCTCACGGGGCAAAATCACTTCAGACTGGCTTCAGAGAGCTGCAGCCGGAGATCATGTTGGAAGACATCAGGGTCAATGAGGTCAATACTGGCATGAAACACTTTACAGTGGTTCTCAACCTTCCAGCCCTTTAAATACAGTTCCTCCTGTTGTGACCCAACCATAAAATTATTTTCGTTGCTACTTCATAACTGTAATGTTGCTACTGTTATGAATCGTCATGTAAAGATCTGATATGCAGGATGGTCTTAGGCGACCCTGTGAAAGGGTCGTTCGACCGCCAAAAGGGTCGAGACCCACAGGTTGAGAACCGCTGATTTACAGAGAAAGGCACCTGTAGCTGTTTTCCCTTCAAGTTCTTTAGGTTCTGAGTCAAGAGGTTACATTTCCTGCAGGTCAGGGATGTATGAGGAAGTAAAAATGTGTTTGTACACATTTAACTTTGTAAACCAGCATCTCCCCTTTGTGTATTTTTTTTAAATTTTATTTTGTATTGATTTCAGAGAGAGGAAGGGAGAGAGAAAGAAAGAGGGAGAGGGAGAGAGAAACATCGATTGGTTGCCTCCCACATGCGTCCCAACCAGGAATCAAACGTGTAACCAGGTTAGTGCCCTGACCAGGAATCCAGCTGCCACCTTTTGGTGAACCGGATGGTACTCCAACCCCCCGAGTGACACCCGCCAAGGCTCTTTGGTATCTTTAGAGCAAGCCAAGGTAGGACTGGAGACAGATAGAGGGTGAGTCTGACTGCACCAAAGGAAGGAATAACAGGGGTGCTGCAAAACTAGGACGAATTTAATAGCATGCAAGGACCATAAAAGAATTTCACATAATTTTTCCCATTTGTACAGGGGTAACGCACTGTATTAAATATGTAAGGTCTTAATCTACATGGGTTTGATTACAGAAACTAATAAAGTATTCTCTAAATAATAATAAAAAAAGAATTTCAGTCACTAATATTTAGCATGAGATCCTGCATACCCTACTGAGTCTTTTGGGGGAAAAGATTTTTTAGAGAATGCCTAGCTAGACCATCATCTTTCTGGAGGAGCCATAGGGAGGTCTCTGATAGTTGGTGGAGAGAAACCTTTCTGCGGTTCATCCACAGAAGTTTCTATAAAGTCAAACCCACTAATAATCACAGCCTCTGCCACCACAGCGTGGACCTCCCGAGAGAACAGAGGAGGGAGCCCGCGCATCACACTGGAGGGCTGCCCAGCTCTGCCTCTGGACCGCGTCCCCGTGGCCGGGAGGGCTGGAGGAGGAGTACTTAGAGCTGTCCGCTGACCCCGTGTCCCCTCGAAACAGTGAGCCTCATGGAAGGGGCTGGGCATAAGCTAAATGGTGCCCATGCTGCCAGTCATTTTTATTATCATTGTTTTAACGGACTATGGTTCTGACTGCTCGGCCCATCATTAGATCCAGGCCCCGACGAAGAATTCACGGGAAGCTCTGACTCTTTGCGATCCCGTTGTCGTAAATCCAGTGATTAACTGACTAGAAGGAGTAAAGGGAAGGCAAAGCTTACAGGCACGCCCAGCCCCGTCTGGGTGATGTAGGGAAGGCACTGACCTGTCAGTCACACCTGGGAACAGGTCATGGCCAGAGGAGGCGTGGTCACTGCAGGCAGGGCCAGATCTGAAATGCTTACTCTCCTAAGCAACAGAGTTCCCTCTCTTGGGTCACATGGGAGTCCTGGGACTCTTGCTGCAGGGGTACACTCTCTCGGCTCCTCTGCGTTCTCTCACGCTCACGTGGCCCACAGACACGTGGACCCCACACGGTGGACGAGTGGACTGCAACCAGCCTGATGCTAACCCGGACTCAGCGTCCTCATGGAACGGAAGCTCTGGCCCCTGGCTCTGCCTCTAGCTCTGCTGCATCGCCAGCTGCACCTCCTCCAGGACTGGACTAAGGGGAATGGGGCTTCACAAACCCCGGGATGTAATTCCACGCCAGTGAAATCACTCCTCCTCCCATGTGACTCTCAGACAACTCTTTTTCTCAAGGTCCTGTAAGGATTCCACTAGCAATGGAGAAAGGCACTCCATGCATTTCTCAGAGAACATTTGTAAGGAATGTTCTCCGCCGCCACTGCTCTGCGACAAAGGAACAGACAGCAGGAGAGGAGAAGAGAGACGAGGAGGGTTTGTGGCCTCTACAGTCTCGGACTTATCCCCAGGCGGGGCTAGTACTGGCCAGAGCAGGAGCGTCACCCCCGGGTTCTGAGGTGAAGGTGCCCTGCAAGAATAAAGTCAGGAAGATTCAAGACGCAATGGATGAGATCAGTGATCTGTAGAAATGACATCCCCTAAGGAACAGCCAAAAATCTTATGGGGAGAAATTTAGAAACACCCTGAGCAGTGGTTCTCAACCTTGGCTGCACATTAGAATCACCCGGGAATCTTTTTAAAATCCTGATTTCTGAGCCTCATCCTCCGGAAATTCTGTTTCTTTGTTATGGGGTGGGGCCACAACATTAGTAACAAAGAAACAGGAGACGAGGCCCAGAAATCAGGATTTAAAAAGATTCCCGGGTGATTCTCATGTGCAGCCAAGGTTGAGAACCACTGACCCTGAGGAATGTGACCATAGCTGAAGCCTGATTGTACCATGTATTTCCAGCAACAGTCTAATCAAGGTCAATGGATGGAGCTGTAACACAGTCCAGCCGTACCGTAATCAGTGATAGTGAATGGATTAAGTGCTCTAATCACAATCAATTGTATTGTAACCCACCTGAAGAAAGTCTGTACTCACTCAAGGTGGGGGAGGGGGATCTGCAGATGGGGAATCATGAAACCAGAATTCATTGAGACTTCAGGTCCTCCAGTGTGAGAAGAGGAGGCCCCAGAGCTGCACTGAGCAAACAGGTGGAACCAGGGCTGTTTCCATGGTAATTAGGACCAAGGGCTTGTTCGAATGTAGATTCTCGCAGGAGAGATGCACCTATCAGCAAAGCAGCAGCCCTTATCAGTTTTGAGGCCAAAGGATTGCATTTTTAGAATTATAATAACAGCCAAAGCACAGTCATGGAAATAAAGTAATTGGATAATATTAAATCAACATTATGGCAAGCATGTCAAACTCGCGGCCCGCGGGCCACATCTGACCCACAACAAATATTTTTGCAGCCCAGCCAATATAACAGATGTAAAACACATTTTAATAAAAATTTCATAACTTAATTTTTACAATAGCCTGTTATTATTAATAACAGACTACAACTTTGCTAATGCCTGATTACTATAATCATGTTGCATTCATTTCCCTTACGCACCTTAAGCGCGGGCGCACCATTTCTCTCCACAAATACTAGCAGCAAATATTTTAGCAGCCCTTGCTGTCATTAGTCTTGTACGACTTGTTTGGTGTGCTCAACAGGAAATATTTCGCTTTCGGAGAACAAGAAAAATAGGTTTCTTTGCATTACGCTTATTAATTTGTGCAGTTACTCAGTGTCTGGTAAGTTAATGTTCAAGAAAACATTAATTTTTATTAAAATGTTCTATTATTTTGTTAAAAATTAGTCATTTATTTCAGCCCTTTGCATTCAGCATGTCTCTATCGAAATAACCTATGTTTCTATGAAAATTGAAGCTTTTTTTTTGTGGCCCGTATAAACTTAAACCTTGTTTATTTGGCCCATGTGAGCCTTTGAGTTTGACATGCTTGATTTACGGAATTCCTGCTGTATTCCAGCCACTGGCCTAGGGGCTCAGGAGTCAGTTGAGTGAAAGAACATCCATGTCCACCTGGAGCATTCATTTAAAATTGGAAGACAGACGCGTATTAAACAAAAAAGTATACAATAAATCATTTTGTTACAATTTTTATTATTTCTAGTGTTATCGGAGAAATGTGTGGCTGGTCTTCCTCCATCCCTTGCTAGTGGGACTGAGGATCTTGAGGTATTGCTGGGACAGTATTTCTGGAGGCCCTCATGGGAGAATGAGCTTTTGTTCTGTGGAATTACATCCCGGGGTTTGCGAAGCCCCATTTCCCTTAGTCCAGTCCTGGAGGAGGTGCAGCTGGGGATGCAGCAGAGCTAGAGGCAGAGCCAGGGGCCAGAGCTTCTGTTCCATGCAGGAGCTGGGACTGGCTTAGCACTAGGCTGGCTGCAGTCCATCAGTCCACTGTGTGAGGCCCATATGGCTGTGGCTACCTGAGAGAATGCAGCGGGGCCAAGAGCACACCCCCTGCCACAGGAGTCCAGAAGCCCCGGAAACACTAGCGCAGCCAGGAGCATACGAGGGCAAGAACACCAAAGCACAAGAGCAAACCAAGAGGACAACTAGAGAGAAACACGTATGAAAGACATAGAATAAAAGTCATTCTCTGTGAGTGAAAATCATCGTTCTTAATTATATGCTTATCATCTATCCATCCATCTTAGCCTCCTCTCTCTCTATCCATTTCACCCTTGGTAGGCCTATAAATAAAACAAAAACTAACTTTTATCAAAAACAAACAAACAAACAAAGAACAAGTGCTAAATGTCATTTCACTCAAAACAAGCGTCACCGTCACCGTAAGTATTCAGAAAGTAGCACCCAAGCTTTAACCCTTTGTGGTCCAATTTTATTTTTGGAATTCAAACAGTCTGGTCCAAATTAATTGACGGGATTGAATGTTGAACCGGTTTGCGGTGTCGACCTCAGCTCGACATTGGACCTGCTCCTAGCACCTGGTCTGTCGAGTCAGCCTCGATGTTGGACCTGCTCCTAGCGCCTGGTCTGTCGAGTCAGCCTCGACATTGGACCTGCTCCTAGCACCTGGTCTGTTGAGTCAGCCTTGACGTTGAACCGAAAAGGGTTAAGCGTCATCTGCAAGGATGCATTTCTTTCCTTCGGAACCATCGCCTTTGGAGGGTTAGTTCCTAGAATTTCGTGGGGGGCCCTTTGCTAGAACCTGAGGTCCCTTCTGACCATATCCACACGGGGAGGCGGTTGGTCGCTGAAAGTATCTGAGGACAGCCCTGGCAGGACCTACACACCTCACAGCGGGCCCATCTGTGTGAAGAGCTCAAATTTTAAAATTTTGGGTTTTTTAAATTAAACCTATGTCTCATAATTCTGTTTCCCTGGACCTGTATGAAACTACACAATCCTGTCTTTTTCCTATTGGGGCTCAGATTTCTGCAGGTGCTCATCATGCTCTGTCCAGCATGCTTTCTTTAGTAAAAAGGGATAGAGAAAAGGAGCCTGCATTTTTTAATTTAAGAAAGAAATACTTAAGTACCTTTGTCAGTTCAAGTGCAACTATACACTCACTGTGTACATCATCATTCAGACATGCGTCTGAACACAGTCTCATTCAGAAGGGCTATCAGGGAAACGTGCAAATCAAATCTGAACTAAAATACAAACAAATATGAATGATGCAAACTCATGAAAGGAATTTATTAACTGATTTCTGTATTGTCCTATTTCATTCCATTTCCAACTTTACAAGGGATTTTTTGTTCATTGGTAAGATCCTTGCTTTCCTAATTTCCCCCCAGGGGTCGACATTTATGTGACCCTCAGGAGGATCACCAGGGGAAAGTGTACAAGGGCAGGATGCCACCGCATGCTGGGCTCCGTCCCTGCTGTGTTCCATGGTGACACTCCCACCCAGTTCAAGACAGAGCTGATAAACCGCCTTCCACCTCCACGTCTCCACGGCCGGTAACAAATGGAACGCTGGAGTTTCTGCAGCTGTTCCGGAGCTAATTATCCGCACTCATTTCTGATTACTTAATAGGCCAGGGTAGGATGTGTTTGCTGCTATGTTGAGTTTACACATTAGTCTTTAATGCGCTGATACGGTTAATTGTTGTCTCGCTGCTGCCTGCTAATAGGCCATTCCTGAAAATGAGACCATAGCTCAACGGAATTTGCTTGTTTATTTTAAATAAGTAATAACTACCAACTCAGATCCTAGATCCAGCGTTCACCATTTTAAGAATGCACTTTTTAATGCCATATCATTTCTAATGCATTTAAATTATTCAAGTTGGGAGAAAACGAGTTATTAGACTAATGAGTCAATAACCAACGCAAACACTTAGATTTAACATTTCTCCTGCTCTGTACAGTTTCCTAAGTTGTTTTCCGCCACTGGGAGCAAAATAAATTCTTTTTAATGCTGAATATAATAACATAATAATGACAAAAATAGATGCACATTAGAAGCAGACAAGTATTTATTGATATGGAAGCCGAGATGCCGAAGCCGGTGGCTGGGAGGGACCGCCATGTTGTTCTGGAAGGTGGATGTGGAATCGCGGTAATGAGACTGCTAATGTGCTCTGCAGTTTTGGGTTTTATGATAGCATTTGGGCCCCAAAGCGGGTGTGTCGTTTTAAAAATTTAGAAGGCAGTGTTTTGGTTGACTGCCCGTCTACTTGTGTTTCTGATGGCAGGAGCGGACGGAAGGGCTCCTGTAGGTGCTCTGAGGGTTCCCTTCTCTTTCCCTCTCACAAGGTCTGTTTTTCCTGTCATCACTGTTTCATTTCTTCATCTCTTTACACTTCCTGTCTTTTTCCTCCATCTCTGCTCTTCTATTAGAGAAGCCGACAGGATTTAAATAATAAATAGAAAGTGTTTAGACACCCCCAAGCCCTTGGCTCTCATTCTTCAACTTCCAAGAAGCAACAGCGTTCTCACATTCTCTGGGGGCCCCAGGCCTTGACCTGCCTTTGACGGAAGATGGTTTGACTTTGGGTGGTGGGCACACAACATAATACACAGATCATGTATCATGGAAATGTACACTTAAAACCTATATATTTTCATTAACCAATGTCACCCCAGTAAATGTAATAAAAAAATAAAAACACATCAGAAATAATGTAGATTCCAATGCATGGGACCCTGTAGACGGCTTGGCCCCAGCCCTCTGGGTGGAACTGTGTGATCCTAAGACCTGCGTCTCCAGAAACACTGTATATGCAGCCTTTCTAATCACTGAAGGCCATAATCTCTTCTGCCTCAAATAGGGAGAGAATGGGATTAGGGAACTGCAATGCATCACATTTATACTCACTGTTGGGAGACAGGATCTCTCTAGAATGTGGTGCCCACCTGGATCACTCCGACTCTTTGCATCACTCAATTCTTCACGAATTAAGGCTTTTAGTCGTCCTGTCATGGCTCCTATTTCCAATCTTTGGATGTGTCACTGGAAACATAAAACTCACCTCAACATCTTCTTCCTAAATGTTCGGGTCTCTCTGTTCCCCAAACACAACATGTACTTCCTCATGGCCACGATTTTTTCCTACTGTTCCCTCTACCCTCCATGCCCTGTCTATGGTGAAATTCAAGTCCTTCTTTAAATCGACTGCCATTGCTCTCTCCGTTCTGAAACTTCCCATGCTAACAGCTGTGATGATAGTAGGAGGAGGAGGACTGTGAATAATAAAGATAATAAAATGAAGTCAGTGCTTTAACTGACAGGGACTGGGCTAAGTCCTTTAAATGAATACACTTTATCCTAATAAGGCGCTGTGAGATGGTGCCATTGTGATCACCATCAGACCGATGAAGTAATGAAGACACAGCACAGTGGCTAAAGCTCCATCAAATATCTTGTCCAAGGTCACATGGTCAAGGTCAAGGTAAGGGGTGGGGCAGGTCCTTGAACTCACCCTCTGACCCCAGAACTCAATCTTATTCCGGAATCTGAGTGATTAAACCCTATACAGACAGTCTCCCACAACACAGGCTAGACGCCATTCCCCCTTTGCTCAAAGGCCCTCTGCTTGCATCACTAAACAAAATTATAACGAAGATCTAGATGTTAATGCTAAGACTGACAAATGCCACCACTGAAATAAAATAAACTTGCAGGGTGGTCCCAATAGTAGAGTGAAGATGACAGTGAAATTAAAGGCAGATCAATAAAATTTACTCTTACTCAACTTGAATGAGAAAGGGAGGGAGGGAGGAAGGAGGGAGAGAGAGAGAGGGAGAGAGAGAATGGAGCCCAGAGAGAGAGAGAGAGAGAGAGAGAGAGAGAATGGAGCCCAGGATCTGTGGGACAGTAACTGCTGATGATCTAATCTTGCATCACTGAAATCTCAGCAGAGGAGGAAGAGTGTGGGACTGAGAAAGTGATTGAAGAAATAAGGGTTGAAAAGTCCACAGATCTGGTAAAAGGTATTATACCGACACACCTAACTTTTTACAGTTAGCATTATGATGGTACCACTTCCCATAAGATGTAGAAACTTGCAATCATATAGGTCCTTCGACCTCTATCCTTATACCATGGTTGTCATATGCCTTATATCTACATACATTATACTAGAAATGTTACAACTGTTTTATTTTAAACAGTCCTGTGTATTTTAAAGAAACAGAGGCAACAACAATATTTTCTATTTATTTAGATAGTTTCCATTTTAGATTTTCTGATTGCTTCTTGAAGATTTGAACTTTCATCTGGAATCACTTTCCTTTAGCATTGACTTCAGTGATAACAGCTGCTTTGAAATCCTTACTTGCTAATGCCAACATCTCGGTCGTCTTGGGTCGGGTTGGTTGATTGTCTTTTCTCTGAAACTGGACCACATTACTTGGTTCTTATGTTGCATGATTTGGAGCGACTCCTGAGCATTGTGACCATGATGCAGTGGAGACTGGATTTGGTTTATTCCTCCACAGAGACTCGATGTTTTTGTCTCAGCAGGCAATTAATTGGGTTGGATTCAAACGGGGATTTTTCTTGGGTGCCAGATCCAATCTGGGTTCAGTTCTTTTATCGTTAGCTGCTCTGTGTTCAGGCTGCCCCTCCCACGTGTGTGTGACTCAGGGGTCAGTCCAGGACCCAGAACTTGGGGCTCCCCCTCTCAGAATGTCTCCTGAGATGTCCCTCTTTCCAGTGGCCCGTTGCCCCAAATGCCTGCTAGCTCTGCCAACCTGCGGGAGTGCGGGTTGTCTGCCGGAGCTGTGGCCAGCCTGCCTGACCCTGACTTGCTCCTGGGGATAAAAACTAAAAAATGGAAAACCACCTCCAGCTGCTCCCTTTTCCACGCCTCACACCCCTCCAGAACCCGCCTGCTTCTCCACATCCCAGTTTGGTTTTTTATTTTGTCCAGAACCTGGACGTGGGTTCAGCTGGAGCTTACTCCACAATGGAAGCGGAAACCTCCTTGAGGTTTTGACATGACATTTTGTTAAAACTCAAAATTAAGTTTGGAAGAATGCCATTTCTAAACATCTATCCTCGCCCTGGCTCGGCAGCTCAGGGGGTTAGAGCATCCTTCTGATACACCAGGGTTGCAGGTTTGGTCTCCGGTCAGAGCACATACCAGAAGCAACCCATGAATGCATCATTAAGTGGAACAACAAGTTGATTTCTCTCTCTCTCAAAATAAAAAACAAAGAAATCCTTTCTAAACAAGGTCCTATTTTGTCTGTTCATCTGGTTCTTCGAAGTTCCTCAGTAAAATTCTCTTCACACAAATCCTGCACACTTCTTATCAGAGAAGCACCTAGGCTTATCATATTGAAATTGATTGTTTCATTTGCCTGTATTTCCTTGTAATCACTTTGCTGATTTTGGAGATGGGGTTTGTGGCAGCCAGACTTGCAGCAGGCCCTTCTGCTCCTTGTCATGATCAAGGGGCAGTTTCATTCCGAAAGCACATGCTGAACGTCACATGGCTTCACCAAGACCGTCAACGGTCCAGTCTGGTTCCTGGTCTGCCCTGTAGAGTCGCTGCCCCCTTGAGATCTTTGGGTTAAGATCCCTGATCTCAGGTTGGTTCTAATTGTCTCTTCAGTGCAGAGTTCAAACGTATAAGATAACTAGAAGCCCGATGCACGAAATTCATGCAAGGGGCTCAGCCCTCGCAGCCCAGCGGCCTCATGGCCTCGTGGCCCTGCCCACTGGTCATTCCGGAAAGTCGTCCAGAAGGTTGGTCCGCTGTCTGGTCTAATTAGCATATTAGCTCTTTATTATATAGGATGAAACAGGCTCTGTCTTGCTGGTAACCTCACATGCTGTTACCTTCAAGAGCTCTGCATGGACAATTTAGACAGAATGGAGAAGAGGTGCAAGCCATTTTCCATGCTGTTCTTTTTCTTTTTTATTTTAAATAGATGGAACCACTCTGAATGGAAATTTCCCACAAAAATGCAGAAATACCTTAAGACTGAGTTTTTCTTTTCTTTGGGATAAATAATCATCTAGTTACCTGAACTAAATGTGAAAAATAAAAAGGAGAGCTAATTTAAAACTAGACACAAAATAGAGCTCATTATTGAGTTTTTGAAGTTGACTTATTTTTAAAAATTAATTAATAGATATTAAAATCAAGATCAGGGAAATTTAAATCAACTTGTCTCCTAAAGCCATACAGACAATTTCTGTTCTTCCATGGTACTTTTATATTCTGAATAACCGCAGCTTTCCATGAAAATGCATTTGAAGTTAGGCAAATGTTTGGTATATCTCTAGCATCTAATAGGAACTTGTTTGTTGAATAAAATACAAAGTAAAAAAGAAAATATTTTTTTTCCATAAAGAAGATCTCATTTCTTAAATGTTATTTAGAAAAACAAAAAGTACCTTTAATCGCATGAGTAGTGGTGACACCTGAGAAAATTATTCATTTCCGACAGAAGAGCTTAATATTTTATTGTGCTGCCTAATCCTCTCCTAAAAGAAATAATTTCTTCCCCAAAGAAGTTACAAGAGACCAAGAGCATGCTAAAAATACTTTATTGTCATTAACAAACACATTAAATATACATAGTAAGTGTAATACACTGCGCATCTGATGAAACACAAATAGCATTCATCAAGGTTAAAAAAAATACAGCCATAGAATGGAAAGATGAAACACACACAAAAAATGAACAGTTTTCAAATGTTGCATGGCTTTACCATGCGCCATAGACAGTCTACAACCTTTCTGATAAACTCCAGGGGACTGAACATGCGTGGTTTGGAGAGACGAGCTGCCAGATGTTCTGCAGAAGGAGAAATGCTAGCTCCCTGGAGTAGTGTTCACTCCCGGCCCAGTGCTGCCCACTGGAAGAAATTGCACTGTGTTTCTTTACCAAGAGGACACACGAAAAACTTCTTTCCGTTGTTAGGGCCCATCTTCAACACTGTTCTCAGGATGGAGCGTTTGCCGTGGTTGCAGAGCGGGAAGGAGAGGTCTGCCCACTACCGGGACAAACAGAGAGACAGAAGAGCATGGAGGGAAGTGAGAAGTTCCCAGGGGTTCGACCTGGGCACCTTCGGTTAGTGCTGTATTGCCTTCATTGCTGTGACTATCAATTTGACGTCGTAAAACCGACAGAAGTCATTTATTGTTACCATTGAAAAAGCCTATCTATATATATAAAAGCCTAATATGCTAAGTGTCCTCTTGGGAGTTCCACTGACTAGGAGTTCGATTGCTCACTATGATGTGCGCTGACCACCAGTGAGCAGCAAGGAATGAAGTGAGGCCCCAGCCAGCAACCAGCAGTTGGAAGCTGCTAGGAACCCTACCTGTGCATGAATTTCATGCACTGGGCCTCTAGTCTCCTATAAGAAGCACCTCTTACAATTTTGCTTGGATCACACAGAAAATTGCCATAATTCAGAACTTTCCTTTGTCTTGCTGTAAAGCAAACACCAATGTTCCTGCAGATCTGTTTTAGTTACTGGTAAAACTATTACGATCATCTGGTCAATGTGGGTCAGTGGTTGAGCATTTACCTATGAACCAGGATGTCACGGTTTTGATTCTGTCAGGGCATATGCATGATTATTGGGCTTGATCCACAGTAAGGGGCACGCAGAAGGCAGCCGATTGATGATTCTCATCATTGATGTTTCTATCTCTCTTTCCCTCTCCCTTCCTCTCTGAAATCTATAAAAATGTATTTAAAAACAAACAAACACTATTAAGATCAGAAAATGTTCATGATTCTAATACTAGACTTCCTTGGTCTCCTAAGCAAAGAATGAATCCAATACAGAATTACTCAAACTAATTTAGGCAGTTCCACTGTGCTACTCTTGTTCTTATTAAGTTTGGCCTCAAGATGGGTATCAAGCAGGCTGTGATATGATTAATATTGCTAATATTTCTCCATTACATCTATAAAAGCTTCCCAAGGAGCCAATCTGTGTGGTAGGAGGGAGTCAGTCTTGTGCTGGAGTTAAGATCTGAAATCATAATCAGATTTTCCCTGGGAACTTCCTTAGGAAGATCCTGCATTGAAGACAGATACTTTCCCTCTCAATAAGGCCAACCTGAACATTGTGCCCAGCTCAGGAACAGATCCGTTTTTCTCTTCTCTGTTACGCACTAGATCAGGGATGGCGAACCTATGACACGCGTGTCAGAGGTGACACGCGAACTCATTTTTTTGGTTGATTTTTATTTGTTAAATGGCATTTAAATATATAAAATAAATATCAAAAATATAAGTCTTTGTTTTACTATGGTTGCAAATATCAAAAAGTTTCTATATGTGACACGTACCAGAGTTAAGTTAGGGTTTTTCAAAATGCTGACATGCCGAGCTCAAAAGGTTCGCCATCACTGCACTAAATGGAGCAGTTGAAAAGCATGTATCGTCAAACACGAGTGACACTCAGCACAGTGGGATGCTCACACTCTGAGGAATGCAGAGTGAGAATGACCAGAAGGACCTGATTGTTGTTGTTGTTAATCCTCACCTGAGGATATTTTTTCCATTGATTTTCAGAGAGGGTGGAAGGGGAAGAGAGAGAGAGAGAGAGACAGAGAGCGCGAGAGAGAGAAATATGGGAGAAACACATTGACTGGTTGCCTCCTGAAAGCACCCCAATGGGACCAGGGATCGACCTGCAACCCAGGTAAGTGCCCTTGATCAGGAATTGAACTTGAGACTCTTCAGTGGTGCATGGGTTGACACTCTAACCACTGAACCATACTGGCTGGACCCAGAAGGACCCAATTCTTGTCTCCCATCTCCCATTCATTTTCAGGGGCACATGCACAGATCAACGAGGTGTGAGGAATCGCCTACATCTGCACTGTTACTGTGCCATCACGACTGTTGGATCACGCTCGAGCAGTAGGAGTCGCTAAGTTTACTGTAAACCCAAGGCATGGTAATGATTTTTCCTATGTAGCTCTATGCAGGGCACCTGAAGGTTTTGACAACAGCACCGAGATGAAGAAGAGCACATCTGTACCTTGAATTATTTAGCCACCTGGGAAAATTACTCAATGCCTTTCTATTTTTATAAACCAAGGGCAACACTTCTACACGGTGGTTACAAACAGGAGACACTCTACTAACACAAGGGCTATTATTTGATTAAAATATTTGATGAACCTCCTTGAATTTTAATTCAAGCTTCAGATTAAATGTCAACATGGCTTTTAAAATTTAAAGGTAAGACCGGAAAAGGAAGGCTACGTGCTCCATTTCAATGACCGCGGTATTCAACTACACCAGAGCAAGACTGAGAAATCTCATACTTACTTCGAAAAACCCGCACTGCGCTTCCCTGGGAAGGGGACACGTGTAGAAGAGCCTGCCCTTGTTCTCGCCACTCTTGCTCACGACCCGGAGGACACAGAGGCGGTGGTGCTGACTGCAGCGAGGGACGGGAGCCAGGGGCGCACAAGCACCATCTGTCGTGTCCATCTGAGGGTCCCTGTAACGACAGGTGACAAAACAACTCCAGCACATGGTGCGAAGGGGATCGCTCACAGCTCCTCAGCCCGTAGAATACAAAGTAATTGTATCAAAAAGCGGACCCTGGTCAACTCCAGGTAATCACACAACTGCTAAGGCTATTTCTTGCTTTTCCCAGGTAAGTCTAACTTCCTTCCTAGGCCATCTGTGTGCCCACAGCAGGTCGTTTAAATATGCACATAACAGCACAGCTGCGCGGTGATGCAATGCAGCCAGCTCCGCTAGTTTGCATCTGTGATGGTCGGTTCTCCTCGTACCCCACGTTAGTGAGGCCCCTGTTATTTCCTCTAAAATACCCCCAGGCCCAGCTGCCCCCCCACCGGGCGAAGTGACGAGACGCAGTCTCCTCTCATTGCTTTCTCACAACAGGCCAACGCTCAGCAGTGGCCCTGCCTCGTCAGGGAGTCGCTCCTTCCACTGTCCACTTACAGACGGCTTCCTCGCTTCCCTGGGTCAAGGCCGCTGTAGTAGCCGCAGCCGCGGCTCAGCGAGGAGCAGGCAGCGGGCGGAGCGGAAACGTGCCCAATGTGAAGGGGGCTGGGATCCTGGTACTGACCATGAGACTTACATAAAGTCCATTAAAGGACAGCACTTTATTTTAGACTGAGAGAACATGCCCGGCCAGTGTGGCTCAGTGGTTGAGCGTCGACCTATGAACCAGGGAGTCATGGTTCGAATCCTGGTCAGGGCACATGCCTGGGTTTTGGGTGCAGGAGGCAGCAGATCAATGATTCTCTCTCATCATTGATGTTTCTGTCTCTCTCTTCCTCTCCCTTCCTTTTTGAAATCAATAAAAATCATATATAATAAAAGGGTAATATGCAAATTGACCCTAATAGCAGAATGACTGGTCGCTATGATGTGCACTGACCACCAGGGGGCAGATGCTCAATGCAGGAGCTGCCCCCAGTGATCAGTGCGCTCCCACAGGGGGAGCTCTGCTCAGCCACAAGCCAGGCTGAAGGCTGCAAGCGCAGCAGTGGTGGCGGGAGCCTTTCCTGCCTCCTAGTCAGTGCTAAGAATGTCCAACTGACAGCATGGGGAGCAGGCCTAAACCATCAGTCGGACATGACCCGAGGGCTCCTGCGCTTCCAGAGGGATGTCTCACTGCCCGCTTAAGCTGGCAGGTGGACATCCCCCAAGGGGTCCCAGACTGCGAGAGGGCACAGGCCGGGCTGAGGGAACCCCCCCCCTCCACCCCCCCGTGCACAAATTTTCATGCACCGGGCCTCTAGTAAATATATAAATTTTTAAAAACTGTATCTAGCAGTTATTCTTAATGGCTTAAACATTGGTTCCACTGTCTAATTTATAACCCAGGAGCTGGATAAAATTCAAGTGTATCTATGGACCGGTCTGAAAACAGGCCTCATCCACGTGTTGATGAGATCAGTAACTGAGAGATCAGAAGGCGGATTAGTTATCACACAATGACTGAAGAAAAGCGGAGCTGGCTGCCAGGGCTCCAGGGGACCCCCTGCTCTGCAGGGTACCGAGCGGGGGGGCTCCTGCTTTGGCGTCCTGTCCGCAGACGAATACGGCAGCTGCCAGACAAGCGGGACGATAAACTAAGTGGCAGCAATTTGCGATTTGTTCCCGGGGAAGCGGCTGGGTGCGGGAGGGCTGCTGGGTAAATGCTTCCCATCCCTCGGCGCTTATTTCGCTGGCGGATCTGGATTGGTTTAGAGGCTCAGGCCTGGGCTTCTTTTTTCCACACGTGCCCACGCCGCACCGTCTCCAAGCGAGGCGGTGAGCTGTGATTAATCACACCACCCTCCTGCTAATGGCTGAGGAAGAAATCACTGAAATTTAAGGTTCCATTAATGTTTTTTTAAGTCCCTAATTCGTTAGTGAAATTGTCTGAGATTTTCCACAAAGCACCAAGGAAATAAAAATATGCCGGGATATTTCATCTGGGTCCAGCAAATGCCACGATATTTTAAAATGATCACATCTACTGCTTTTATGCTCAAAAAGGCTCCTTGAAAAGGATTTTTTTCTCCAGGACTGCTCCCAACTCAGACACCGTCACCGGCTCCTTCGTGAACTTTCCATCATGAGCCATGAAGTAGGGTTAGGAAGAGAAGGTGGGGTGCTGATCGAGTTCAAGCCTGGCCCCCACACCTTAGTTCAAGCGTCTATCATTTGAGAGAGTGATGGACGAAACGTACGGCAGTCATTATACATGATTATAAACAAAACATTTTACAAGTCAGTCAGGGAGGAATCATCGGGATTATTTACCATTCACTGATGGTAAATGTAGAGTTGGGATGGGAAACTTGAGACAGAAGCATCTACGGACCGAAACTGTCTCAGAAATCGGTTAGGCTTTAAGGATTCCTAGAGGCTGGTCTAGGAGCGTACGCCACGTGGTCCCTCATCTTGCTGACCACAGGAAGAATCGGTGCATCAGCACAGACAGCTCACAGACACCCAGCAGCTCACCAGACAGACACCCAGCAGCTCACAGACACCCAGCAGCTCACCAGACACCCAGCAGCCAGACCCCTCTGAGGTCACCTGAGACCCCGCCCGTGCTGACTCTCTCTGCTCCGCCCCGGTTGGCTAGATGGGATGCATGGGAAGAAGACTTCTCCTTCAGTTCATTTGGAATCTAATGAACAAAATAAACTGACACACAAAATAGGACCAGAGGCCCGGATGCATGGACCAGACTGACAGATCTCAGAGGGGAGGGGTGGAGGGGACGGGAAGAGATTAACCAAAGATCATACATGCATATATGCGCAGCCCACGGACACAGACAATAGTGGGGTGAAGGCCTAGGGTGGGGTGAGAGCTAGGTGGAGGGAAGCAAAATGGGGGGAAATGTAATACTGTCAACAATTTTTAAAATGCTGCATATACAGCATTCCTTTCAGAAGGAAAACCTCCCCGACAAACAGCTTGGGGAAGAAACTTGTGGCGCTGTCCCTCTGAAGGAGGCTGACGTCAGGTTGGGCCAGCGGGAAGCCCGGATGAAGGACTAAACACGGAGGGAAGGTGTGGACAGACAGCGCCAGCAGCTGCCATAATCACTAAAGAGCAAGAGGTGACGCTGCCGTTAAACTTCTGTATCTCAGCGACATCCACAGGGCCTTCTCCTGGGGGCACTGGCGGTCCATAAGCACACCTGCTGGGCAGTATTTACCAGCTGGACGTGCAGCTCTCTCACTGCAGACACACGTGCTCTTTGGGCCTTTGTGGTGGAAACAAACACCACCATCCCAAAGGGCTGTCTGAGGAGCAGCCACTGTCTCCAGCAGAAACGTCACTAAAAAAATCTCAGATCTCTCTCTTTAGAAGACTCACTAACCTGCTGCAAATGGTAGCCTCCCTTTTAGAAAAGCTTTCTTCCATTGGAAGGAAATAAAATAAAAATGCTAATAGCGGTGACTGATAGCAGGTAAGATCATGGGTGTTTTAAATATTTTTCTTTATGTCCTTTCCAAAGGTTCTGTATTGAGCACATCCATGGTGACAGGCAGAAAAGAGTAACTTGTTACCGATGTGGGGGATTCTGTTTTTCATTCCCTTCCCTCCCCCTCTGACATTATAAACTGGAGAAGGAAGAAGCCTCATCTCTCAGGTGCGACTGACAGGGCCGAGGACCTCTCAGCTTCCTTCGTGTAGATGACTTTGACGACATTGATATAAAAGTGAGAAGCAAAAAGTTGTAATTATGTAGAAAGAAAGAAAGGAAGGAAGGAAGGAATAAATAGATATTTCCAAAAGATGAACCTGACAAAACTGCTTTCTACAGTGGCCAATTAGACCCTGGATTTTTAAAATGTGAACATTTTATGTATAAAATGCAATTCAAGTGACTTTATCTACATCGATAGCAACGGCAAATTCAGCCCTAAGTCAAAACCCATCCCAGGGACTCAGTTTGGAAAATTGCTATTAAACCGGTGCTTGTGATCACTTAAAAAAAAACCCAAAAATCACACATACATACAAAAAATAAAAAAACAACAACACAAATGCCTTCGAGATCAAGGTGGAAGCATCATACCTGTTAGAAAGCCCAGGGCTGCGACTTCCTGAGCCGGGACATGAGCCGTGGGCTGTTTTCTGTCTCTTGCAGGCAGGACTCCGCAATCTGGACACGGTGGGGGATAGGCTTGTTGTGTTGGGTGGTTGAGCTGCATTGTTGGCTCTCTCCTCAGAGGGGCGAGGCGTGTCACTGAGACAAACGCTAGTGGGAAGAGGACTTTGAAATTCCCCATCTAGAATCCCGTGTGGGCCTTTCTTTCTTCCCAGTGGCCTGGATTTATTGCTGAAATCGGTCAAGACCAGGGTTGTCGTTCCAAAGGCAGTTTTCCTGTTGATCTTCACTTCTGAGCTTGGCTTTCCGAAGCCGTTGCAGGGGTACTTCACCACGTCGCTCAAGGCAGCGGAGTTTTCCTCATTCTCGAGCCTGGAATCTGGAAGGAGAGAAGAAATTCTGCAGTATGCCTGTAGATGTAATATTGAGTATTGGAAACATGGTTTTATTTGATGAAAACATTTAGTTCACATATTACGGTGAACTAACATGTAGAACGAATAACACGAAGTGAGCTTGGGCAATTCATAATTAATCTCCTGTTAGGAAAGGAAGCATAACATGCAACAAAGCTTTAACAACGCCGAGGGACCCGGACCTGGGTTTCACAAAGACTTTCCCTTGCTTCCTATTGCGTTGAGGCAGCTACATCGGGGGTGGGGAACCTTTTTCCTGCCAAGGGCCATGTGGATATTTCTAAAATCATTTGCGGGCCACACAAAATTATCCACTTAAAAATCAGCCTGTTCTATTTGGCCAAACATTTAATGAACTCACCCCCAATACGGTGGCAGGGCCAGACCAAGCGATTTCCCCACCCCTGCTCTGAAGGTTCTTCAGCTCTCACTTTGGTTACCACCAGGCAGTGGTAACTGAGAGGTGGTGTGTCTACGAGCTTCAGAGCCAGCAGCTAGAACAGCCGTGGGCAAACTATGGCCCGCAGGCCGGATCCGGCCCGTTTGAAATGAATAAAACTAAAAAAAAAAAAAGACCGTACCCTTTTATGTAATGATGTTTACTTTGAATTTATATTAGTTCACACAAACACTCCATCCATGCTTTTGTTCCGGCCCTCCGGTCCAGTTTAAGAACCCATTGTGGCCCTCGAGTCAAAAAGTTTGCCCACCCCTGAGCTAGAAGCTGCGTCCGGAGGGGTCAGGAATGTTTCGGGGAATGACAAGACAAAGCGGAAGGCTCATTAAAAATAAGACGAATTACAGAGATTTAACATTTATCCCAAATGTTTCAACCCAGCATCCTCAGATTGTGGAGTCTGTACTGTAAGGCATTCTCTATTGCAGTTAAGATGGATGTCTGTCATACTCAGAAAACAAACAAACAGGAAAACAGCCGGACGCGTCAAGGCAGTAAAGGTGGAGACCCAAGGCTGGCTTTCGGAGGGCTCCCAGCTGAGGGACTCGGGAGGGACAGGCAGACACAGGAGCGATGCGGTCCCTTTGTCCCTTCTGCTCTGTGCGAGGGGCACCGTGGCCCTTCCTTCTGCCCAGAGAACACACCGCCATCCGACAGCTAACACAATGCGGGGTCTCTAAGTCAAGAACGAACTTTCTCATCTCTAATTGAAGAAGGAAAGAACACTCTGAGAATACAATAGAGGCCAGAGGCCGCATCCATGTAAGGTTCTTAATCACCGGTTTCCTCCAGGTTCCGCATTCTCCAAATTGTGAACCACAAAGCCTTATTCTGTGGGATTTCAATGGAATCAGCACAATTGTCCGGGTACAGACTTTAATAACAAGGGGCGGCAGCCTAAAGAAGAGAGGGAAAATGCGGCTCTTTTCTATTCCACCTGCAAAGATATTCTTACAGGGACCCTCCCTCCCCATTGACGAAACCTTGGGACTGAATGACAGACTGCGGAGTTGCTGAAATCTGCATAAAACAGAGCTTTCCTGAATAATTCATCAGGACCCCAGAGCGCAGATGCGAGCCTGTCAGTTCCTGAGACACGCAGGCGCACTCTTTTTTAGCACAGGAGTTTTGTGTTTTCCCTCCCGCCCCCCAGAACGTCAGCGTGGGGTACATGCAGCGGAGTGTCGCCCTGGTTAAGAGACATCGAGCTAGAACAAGGTACGCCCCTGACCTGGTGTAATGAAAGGTCTGTGAGAAGGAACGCATTCCAAGTCCACGTTCATGCTTACCCGCAGGCCTGGGCGCCAGGCAAGCGTCGCAGGCCTGGGCAGAAGGCATGTTTATCAGGGTGCAGACCCCACACGCCCAGGTCTCTTCCCACTTCCTGGCCACGTGGTCCCCAAGGTGGTCCGGATGGGGCGTCGGGCCGACGGCAGTGTTTCTCGAGGGCGGCCTGCTGCGGAGAATTTTTACAGCTGACCATGAACCCTGCCATTACTGCCTTGTTCTTATACATTCCGGGTGTTTGGGGATCTATTACAGAACCATGAATACACCCAAATGCCATAGGTTTACTATTGCAAACTATCTCAAGAAAATATCTTCACTTGGGCCCTGTGACTGCTGTTCAAGACAGAAATACCAAATAAAAGATTTTATTCAGGATCAAGGAGTCGTGGTTTTGTTACTGTGTTTTTATACCAACTAAAAATATTTGATATACCCCCAGGAAGCATTTCTCAAATAATGTTTTAACTAAGAGGTTCTCTTCCCAAAGCAAAACTAAAATATCTTTTTTCAGACAAATCGGGGGAGAGGAAGAGTCACATGGACATTAGGATATTGAAAGTGAAATGAAGTTTTGCTCAGTGGATAGAGCATCGGCCTGTGAATTTAAGGGTTTCGGGTTCGATTCCAGTCAAGAGCACATGCCTGGGTTGTGGGCTCGATCCCTAATGTGGGGCGTGTAGGATGCAGCCTGTCAGTGATTCTCTCTCATCATTGATGTTTCTCTCTCTCTCCCTCTCCCTTTCTATCTGAAATCAATAAAAATATATTTTAAAAAAAAGTGAAATAAAGTTTTACATTTTCTTCAGGTGCTTCTGGAATTCTCCACAGAAGTTACTAAGGCCTGTGTGAATGGGCTGGTCTATAATGATGACAAGAATCTCCATCCTCCTGTTATTTCACTGTGGTCCACCTGTCAGAGGAGGGGTTATGGAGGTCAGGTGACCGATGGCGTTTTAGTTCAAGGTCATCCCCCAGTGGGCCCAGTGGGCTCCTGGGCCCCACCTGTGGTTACTGCCCCTGTTCCCGAAAGCATCACTGCAACAGACAGACTCAGCTACCGGCAAAACCACCAGTCAGCTGTTTCACCAATAAGACATACATTTTGTAAAGAGAGCTTTATGTCATTTCTAAATAAAGCAAGATGTTTGAAGATCGTCTTTCCAGTTATTGACATATCTACACCTCCTCCTATACACGTTGCAAACAAGATTGCAGCCAAAGGCTGGGTAGTAACATCTGAGCTGGGGACTTGCCACTGAATCAGAAGTGGTCCAAAATTCCCCTGTGGCTCCTCCTGGTTCTTCATGATGTTATTTACTATTTCTTTTTTAATTTTTTTTAATTTTTAAATATATTTTTATTGATTTCAGAGAGGAAGGCGAGGGAGAGACAGAAACATCAATGATGTGAGAGAATCATTGATCAGCTGCCTCCTGCACGCCCCTCCACTGGAGATCACGCCTATAACCTGGGCATATACCCTGACCGGGAATTAAACCGTGACCTCCTGGTTCATAGGTTGGCGCTCAACCACTGAGCCACGCTGGCCGGGCACTATTTCCCTCCAAGGTTCCAACACTTCTGAGTTAGGTCTTCTTCTTAACAGCCTGAGAGCTATTCCGTTGTGGTTCCCTTATGAATGGCCTTTTATGAAAGTGGGGCCACTGCTACCCCCTGACCAGGCATCTCACCCTCTGTCGGCACGGCGAGCATCTTCGCTCTGGCAGTGAGGACAGAAGTATGTCATTCTGCTGTTCTCTCCCAGGCGACACACGGTTATTCTGCTGCGGCACCGACCGCAGTGAGGACGCCCGTAAACCTTATAGTGTTTGGAGACAGCAAGTCCTGCTTTACGGCACTAAAACCAAACAAAGGAACAACATTATAACGTTATCCACAAAACAGTGTTGCTAAGGAGCCAAAGGCAAGTTCTTGAAAGCCATTTCTGAAAATAACTTTTTAAAAAATGTACGTTTGTATATACTAGTATGTCTGGATAATCTTTTCTTTCATCTGAGAAAAAGATACTGGCAAGATTCAGCAATATTTGTTAAATAAGATTTCCTGTGACATAATTAAGTAATTATTTTATTACTTATTAGTATTCAAATTTGTTCTTTGAATAGCTTTACCCTCTTATCTAAATGGGATATAAGAGTTCCATAATTCAAAATGTCTTTCATGCTGTTAAGGTTTTAAAAAATTAAACGTAATTATGTAGTTAAAAGCAAAAGAGTAGATTAGCGTTAAATCCGATTATTTTGGGAACTCGGAAGCTGTCCACTTTGTTTCAACAGCCAACAGAGAATTTAACAAGACCATCTTGGTTGATCTGACAAAGGAGAGTTTTCAGTTTTTAATCCTCGATTCACTTAAAAAAGAAAATAAAAATTCAAATGCCATTTTAGCAGAAAACAGGTTCCATTTTGGCATAAATTCTATTTCAAAAGACATTTGAGATTCTCCGTCACAGTTTTATTCTGCTCACGTACGTTTAAGGCTCCCACAGAAAGAATATTTTGGGTTTACATCAGCAGTGTGAAATTTCAAAAGCCCAGAAATATGGCTCACCATATATAAGCTGAAAATTACACACACATCACATTAATTTAAGCAAAGTACTGAAATACCCAACTTAATCTGGGTAGAAAATGGGTAGCTGTCTATAATTATACTAGAGGCCTGGTGCATGAATTCATGCATGGATGGGGACCCTAGGGGTGGCCTACAGAGATCAGACCCCAGATTGTGCCCCCAGCCTCACAGCCCCAGCTCCAGCCTCCAGCCTCTCAGGCCTGTAGCCCCACTTTGGCCTGGCCCTGCCCCCTCACCTGCTCCAACATCCTGCCTGTGGGGCGATTGATCAGTGCCGGGCACCCCACCTGGCTCCCTCAGCGCCTGGGAGCTGGGCAGCAGCCCCAATCCCCACCGCCGCCACTGGTCCCAGTCTGCGGGGCGATCGGATCCCCACTTGCACCCGCCTTGGCCTGGCACCGCCCACTCACCTGCTCCACCATCTCGCCACACCCCCCTGTAGTTGGGGCCCATCGGGGCCGGCAGCACCTCCACTGCCACCCGCTGCCAGGGCTGCGTCGCCAATGCCCACCATGTTTCGTGCCGCCCCCTGGTGGTCAGTGCATGTCATAGCGAGCAACCGGGTCTCCCAGTTGAACTCCTGGTCGAATGACCGCCCCAGGAGATAATTTGCATATTAGGCTTTTATTATATAGGATTACCTTGGAAGAATAAGTGAGAATATATAATATTAGAGACCCAGTGCACAAAATCCATGCACGGGTGGGGTCTCTAGGCCTGGCTGGCAATCAGGGGCCATTGGGGCTGTTCTGG
>NW_005871357.1:525550-542165 GCF_000147115.1 Myotis lucifugus
GGTAGGGACAGGGGGAGGGACCACAGGAGGCTGGCTGGCCATGGAAGGTTGGCTGTGGGAGTGCACTGACTACCAGGGGGCAGCTCCTGCATTGGGCATCTGCCTCCTGGTGGTCAGTGTGCGTCATAGTGACTGGTCGACTGGTCGTTCTGGTTGTTCGGTCGTAACCGTCACTTAGGCTTTTATATCTATATCTATATATATATATATATATATATAGATTGATTAAAACCACCATAGATACTCAACGCAGATATGTAAAGCAAGAGGTTCATTAATATGTTAGGCCAATTAATGAAGAATTCCATAACACCAGCCTTTCTGAACATAGTAAAAGTAGAAATTTGGAATACAGAAAATGGACTGTGGAGAAAAAGTATTTGTGATGCTTTGTTAAAAAGATAAAATGTGTTTATTGAACTCTCTATATGAATATATGTATATATGCATAACTGTAACTCACAAAACTTATAGTTTAGCAGGTATTAATTTCATTCTCAAAACAGTCTTTGTGGTAGATTCTGATGGTCCCATTTTACAAATGTAAGGCTAACCTTAAAGTCATCTAAATAATCTCAACCACACAGGCAGTAGTGGCAAAACCTGACTGAACTGAGGGCTATTTAAAGAAATTAATTCTCTCCAGGCTTCCTATATTTTACTTTATATGCCCACAATAGAACAAGAGTTCAAGTCAAATGCTAACATAGTTGTTCCCCAACGTAGTATAAAGATACTTTAATTATAGTTGGATAATTTCGGACTGACCTGTGACCTAAAATTTTAAGACGTTAATTAGGCCCCTAACAGGACACTCGCCGTTACTTCCATACTCTGACCACTAGGTGGCTATATACTGCCTTAACATTTCCAGTAGAACTGAAAGGGAAAACATTGACATTTTCCATAATAGAAAAAACCTTGGTCTTACCCTGTAGAAAAGAAGGCTGAAGTCACGTGTCATTTTCACTAGGTGTTGGATCTGTTCCTCTGTTAACTGACAAACCTGAAAATAGAAAAACGACTGAGGATAGTTTCATAATTTGCTCACAATAGAAAAATGATATGACTCACCAGTTCTAGGTAACTGTAGACTTAAAATACATCCCCACATTCTAGAACTCTGTCTCATATATCTATTTATTGTCATTAACAGTAGTTTTAGTTTTTAGTTAGTTTTTAATTTTTATTGATTTCAGAGAGGAAGGGAGAGGGAGAGAGAGATAGAAACATCAATGATGAGAGAGAATGACTGATTGGCTGCCTCCTGCACACCCCAACACTGGGGATCGAGCCCTCAACCTGGGCATGTGCCCTGACCAGGAATAGAACCGTGACCTCCTGGTTCATAGGTTGATGCTCAACCACTGAGCCATGCCAGCCGGGCAATAGTTGTTTTATTTGTAATGCTAGTAACTTCAAATTTTAAAAATTCCTATTAAAGTTCTAATTTGAGTTCTAATTCAAGTGTTTATTGAATATATCTTCTGTATAAGATGTCGTCAAAGTCCCAGCACGGACTGTCAGCCACCTTAAAAAGTCTTGCTGGGTTTGCAAAAAGAGAGAGAAAGAGAAAAGAAGGAAAAAAAAAAAGGGCACAGAAGTAGGTGACCATCAAGGTCACTACCAAGCTTTAAGAAGGTATGAATTTATATACATGCATTAATATCAAAGGACTTGTTAGCACATGGAAGAACTCAGGCATAGACCGCCCTGCAGAATTCCTCTGTGACACGGCCTGGCATAAACCCGTGTCACCCTCGCGGGATTAACCATCACGTGGCACATGTGGTTTCCATGGTAATTTCAGAAGAAAAACTGTCTGATGACTTACCCTGTGGCACATGTATGAATGTATCCATGTCTATAAATAGAAACTAATTTATCAATGACTGTAAAATCTAAAGCCCTCTAATCAACAAAATCACTCTAAAAGCATCCTACACATTTTCAGTTATTCACTTAAAGTTTACAACGTAGGCACTTCTAAAGTTCATCTTTTTCTGACCGTATCTTATGTACTTCGGTTACACCTTGAAATGTTAAACTGCTTTTTCAATAATTATGCATGTGCTTTTATAGGGCTAATAGCTAAGCTTCAGAAATGTCATTAACTTTTACGCCCTCAGACATCATGGGCCAGTGATCTTTTACCAGATGAATGGCTGGCTTGGATGTACAGATAAAAAAGTAAATAATCAATTTATCATCAATGATAAGGAAAGCCTAGGTAGCGATATCCTGGGTTTTGTCTTGTTTTTCAGAAACATTTCCATAGAGGCGTAGGTGATTGTAAAAAGCCTGTTGTTAAATTGTGTCATTATTCCCATATTACACACATTAGGCAGTTTGTTTCAAGCGTCAAAAAGCAAAACCGCCCTGGCTGGTGTGGCTCAGTGGGTTGGAGCATCATCCCATACATTGAAAGGTCAAGGGTTTGATTCCCAGTCAGGGCACAAGCCTAGATTTAGGTTCGATTCCCTGTCCTGGTCCGCACATGTGCGTGAGACAACTGATCAATGTTTCTCTCTTTCTCTCTCCCTTCCCCTCTAAAAAACCAATGAAAATGTCCTTGTGTGAGGATTTAAAAAAAAAAAAAAAAAAAAAAAAAAAAAGCAAGCAGAACCTAACCTAGAACTATTATTAACTGGTTTCTTTTAAAATTTATTTCCTACTGATTTGGATTTCATGAAGACTGTCCAGGAAATAATTACACAAAATAAAACAGTATCTTTGGAGTCATGTAAAATAAAGAAAAAAAAAAAGACTTAGTAATAGGGACTATTTGGGTCTGGCTAAAAGTCCTACTGGAGATTTCTTTTTTGGAAACTAAAATATATGTATCCCTCCACCCGGCTTAAGTTCTAACCTCTCCGACCTTCTCACAACTTTGTCCTGCTCATAACCCTTCTCTTTTCTACAATTTTAACGTCTCCCACTCGACCAGTATTTTTCTCTCAACATAAAAATAAGTTCATGTCTCTCCAGTTGAAGAACAAGAAAATGACAATAAAACCCAGTCCCTGTCCTGACATCTTCCTCAGGAAGTCCAGCATGTTCCCTTTATTCAGCTATTTTAACAAGTACTCCACATTATGGTCTGTTTTTCCCTAGTCCCTCACTCTTTAGTCTCTGCTACTTGACTTCCATTCTTATCATTCCATTAAAACTGCCTGTTCTAATATGTAGGAAACATGAGCCTGGCTGGTGTGGTTCAGTGGTTGAATGTCAACAATGAACCAGGAAGTCACAGTTTGATTCTCAATCAGGGCACATGCCTGGGTTGCGGGCTTGATCCCCAGTAGGGGGCATGCAGGAGGCAGCCGATCAATGATTCTCATCATTGATGTTTCTATCTCTCTCTCCCTCTCACTTCCTCTTTGAAATCAATATATATATATATATATATATATATATATATATATATATAATTTTAAAAACGGAAACATGAGTGTGTGTTGAGTGTGAATTTAATATTCCAGATACAAAAAGAAAGTTGTGAGCTGAGTTCACTCATACAGTCGACAAATCTTTCTTTAATGCCAACCGTGTACCAACGGTGTATTCTACATGCTTGGGTACACCCGTGAACAGAGACACACCTTCCACCTAAGAGACTGCATTCTAGCAGAGCGAGATTTTAAACAGTAAAAATAACAAGTAAAGATCAGATGATGTTTGAACATGATCAAAATGGTATGAAGAAAATAAAAAGCAAAGCAAGTTAGGGAAGTCTGGGAGTATGAATTGGGAGGAGGGGATGCAACAGTGATTTTATTTTTTTATATAACTAGAGGCCCGGAGCACAAAATTCATGAACCCTCTCTGGATTTCTCCAATCTCCAATCCTGGACCCCTTGGGGGATGTCCGACTTCCGGTTTAGGCCCGATTGCCTGGTTGCCCCTAACTGCCCCCACCCCTGCTGGCCTGATCACCCCTCACTGGCTCTACATGCCAGCCTGATTACCCTTAACTGCCCCCCCCCCCCCGCCAGCCGGGGCACCCCTAACTGCCCCCCTGCTGCCGGGGTGGCCCCAAAGGCCCCCCCCCCCGCGGGGCGGGGCCCCCCCCACCGCCTGCTGTTCCGGTCGTTTTGGTCGTCCCTCACTAACCCCTCCTGCCGGCCTGATCATAGGCAGCCATCTTTGTGAGGGTGTGAGTGTTAATTTGCATATTACCTCTTTATTATATAAGATTTTTTTTTTTTAAATCCTCATCTGAGGATATTTTCCCATTGATTTTTAGAGAGAGTGGAAGGGAGAGGGAACAACAGAAAGAAACATCGATTGGTTGCCTCCGCGGTACATGCCCTTGACCGGAATCGAACCCAGGACCCTTAGGTCCACAGGCAGACACTCTGTCCACTGAGCAACACCAGCTGGGCACAACAGCAATTCTAAATGGTGTGGTCAGGGTTGGCCTCATTGAGAAGTTGACATGAGATCTGTTTGGGGAGAATGTTACCACACTACACATGGAAGTGTTCCATGCTGGTCTTTTAAGTGTTTAAACACATAGACAGCATTTTAAAAATCCTCGTAACCTACTCTAACCGCTGGGTGGAGGCCACTGTCAAAGAGAGCTTCGTTTTTGATGATGTTGCCGACCCCAGGCAGCACTCGCTGATCCATTAACACGTCACAGAGCATCCGTCCCTGCTGCTTGCACACTTCCCTTTCGGCTCGTGAGAAATTAAATTTAGGTGAACACACATCCAATTCTTCCATCATTCTTATCCTCTGTTGGCTTTCCGTTGAGTCTCTGTAGGAAGGAATGAAAGACACATTCATCGTAAGTCTGGTTACAACTTCATAGTCTCATTTAAAATGAGCTTGGATAGAAATAACACTTCATGTTAATTGGGATATAAGTTATATAGCCAAGCAATGAAGACCCTAACAAACTATATTATTTGAAGGCTCTTTTAATATGAGGTATTGCCCGGCCTGCGTGGCTCAGTGGTTGAGCGCCAACCTATGAACCAGGAGGTCACGGTTCGATTCCCGGTCAGGGCACATGCTCGGGTTACGGGCTCCATCCCCAGGAGGGGGCATGTAGGAGGCAGCCGATCAATGATTCTCTCTCATCATTAATGTTTCTATCTCTTGCTCCCTCTCCATTCCTCTCTGAAATCAATAAAAATATGTAAAAATAAAATAAAAATGAGGTTTTATCAATTATAAAACATTTTTTAAAAATTCATTTATTTCCACATGTGACCAGCTGTAGACCCAACCTTTAGAGCAGTGATTCCCAAAGTGGGCGCTACCGCCCCCTGGTGGGCGCTGCAGCGATCCAGGGGGGCGGTGATGGCCACAGGTGCATTTGTTTTAACTTTTTTGTATTACCTTTCTATTCTGAGTTCAATAAATAGTTTCATAATTTCAAACTTCAATGTTTCTAATTTACACCTTTCTTTACTATATTTTACGAAAAAGGTAGAAACATTAATACATATATCTTTCTATTTAATTGCTATTAAAATTTAAAAAAAATTAATTTCCAGGGGGCGCTGAGTAATATTTTTTCTGGAAAGGGGGCGGTAGGCCAAATAAGTTTGGGAACCACTGCTTTAGAGTTTCGTAGCTGGAAGACTTTTATTTTATTCTTCACCTGAGTTCTACCGACGAGTCAAAGAAACAAATCAAATCCTTGCTGAGCTGTACTTCCAACACAGGAGAAATTCCATTTTTATTTTTATACTCAAGTGGATTAATCCTGACGTAGCCTTTCATTCCAAAATGGATCCTGAAACAAAATCAAACCCATTTGTGAGTGGCAGGAAGTATATCATGTGTCCAATGTGTGTTCCTTCTCTTCACTTTCTGGATTATAAGCAAACAAATGTTAGTCAGGACGGTACCCCGAAAGGGCCAACGGCGGTAGCTGACATTTTCCGTTATGGCTTTGTACCTTCATAAAAACTACAAGATGTGACAATCTGTTTTTCCATCCACAAATCAAATACATTCTTAGAGAAAGAATAAGGCCCCGAAAATAAGCCCAAGAAAATCTAGCCGGTTCTACTTCTTGTGAGACGAAACATTTTTTATTCACGGAAGAATCTAGCATCTCTCAGCGTTTGTTCAGATTCAAAAGCTGGGGATGAGATGAGGCTACATTTAAATTGCCTCCAGTTTGTGTTTTTATAAATTCTACAAAACCACTAACATTCAAAGTCCTTATTTCTAGCCACAGTGGCTTGGAAATGTTTACCCACTCCAAAAAGATATCTACAGTTTGAGACACTTTTTTTGCCCCAACCCCCCCTTTTGGGATACACAATGAAACGATGCTCTGCAAAATCTTAAGCATTAAAAAAAAAAAAGACAGGTCAAAACAATACTGTTGTCAATTCTCCTACCTTTACATGTATTGGGAAGAGGGGATTTATAAATATTTACGGTTAACTTGAAAGCCACAATGTGGTGATAAAAAATTCATAACCTTTCAGTTTTTATAGGATTGATTAGCATGTCCCGTAAAAAAAAAAAAAAAAGGCAAGTGGCTTTGTGAGACCTCTGCTGATGAAGATCAAAAACCATTCTCAAGATGAAATACGGTGTTCTGCCTTTCACATCCTTCTCCTTATAGCTCCGCTGAGTTAATAAATACAGCTCTTTTGGCAGCAAATGTTACCGCTCTGTGCTTCTAATTCCAAAGCTCGGTGTTACAGTCTGGTCCAAGGTTAACCAGGCTAACTTTAAGAATGCAGGCTTTAAACTCTATGTGCCCTACGATCAATCAGAAGTGCATTTTACATGCCCATCGCGCCTGACAGGAAAAACGGGCGGCTGTAAGTACTCCATGATTTAGTTTATGGAGGCTCGACCCGGCGAAAGGTGTGCACCGCCGTGCCCAGGAGCCGTCGCGCCTGAAGTCTGCTCGGCGGCGTGGCTCGTAAAGTGGATTCTAAATCACTTTCTATAATGAAGCTGCAGCCACATAAAAAAACCTCAAGGGTTAAGATGCCATTCAAATGCTGGAGTCGCCCCAACAAGAACCCTGAATCCAATGAGTGTGTCTTTTTTTGGTCTTTTAAATAAATCCATTCAATTTAGGGGGAACTATGCCTGGAATAACTATGTTTTATCTTTTTTTATTAAATAGTTAAATGTTGTGATAACTGAGCCCCGATAAACCAACAGATTTTGTGTTTATTGTTCAGTACCTTTTAATGTAAACTGAGAAAAGTCTGTACCATGAAAACGTCCCAGGCGCAGTAAACACCTAAACTGTGGTAACAATGGCCACACTGACTGATCTTTCATGGGCCAGGACACAGGCGCATATTACATTTACATTCAAGAGTTAGATTTGCTTTTCAAGATTCCTCACTGTGCCCTAGCTGCTTTGGCTCAGTGGACAGAGCGTCAACCTGCAGACTGAAGGGTCCCAGGGTTCGATTCTGGCTAAGGGCACATGTCGGGGTTGCAGGCTCGATCCCCAGTGTGGAGTGTACAGGAGGCAGCTGATCAATGATTCTCTCTCATCACTGATGTTTCTCCCTCCCTTTCCCTTCCTCTCTGAAATCAATCAATATATATATATAGATATATATATATATATATATATATATAAAGCCTGATGCACAAAACTCATGCAAGGGGCTTGGCCCTTGCAGCCCTGGCTTTGTCCAGAAGGTTGTCTGGAAGGTCGTCCGGAAGGTCATTTGGCTGTCTGGTCTAATTAGCATATTACGCTTTTATTACATATATATATAGAGAGAGTTCTCATTGTAATATCCTAGTTTAGGAAAATTGTATTGGAACCTTATTCCTACCTGTTAATACTCTCAAGCACCCTCCACTCCCAGCCCAGCTGGCTACCTGAGCTCACTCACTGTGCACGTGACGCCTGGCAACAGGGGCACTGGGCCCGGCCTGGAGTGGCCTCTGTCCCCTCTGCAGACACAGCTGGCTCAGGAAGGGACACCTGTGTCCACTGGTCCTGTCGGTACCCGAGCCAGGGCCCTCGAAGTGCTCCTGATGAACTGATGGATTTGGGGCACAGAGATCCGCTACTTTTTAGTTTTGAGAGATCTGCCCTGTGGATGGAAATTTTCCCATCGTGGACAGACGGGGCCGCGGGAGGCCTGGCTGCAGAGAGGAACCCGCGGCAGGTGTCGGGAGGACCAGCCACGACCTGCAGAGTCTTCTAGGCATTTAGCCTCTGCTCCCAGTTCTCCCTGAAGCCGGGCTCATCCTCTTCAGGGGTCACACGATACCCCAGACTCTTACAATACGCAACTACTGCACTTGGCTGAGTTGGGCATCCGTCACTTGCAACCGAGGTTCTAATATAAGAATTATGTCCAAATGACGTTCCCTCTATTTAGAAACAATTCCTAAAACAGACCAATAAATAAGACCTGGTCCTATTTGAAATGTGAGCCGCATGCTTCCCAGGACCTCTCTCTGCATACCCTGGAGAGGCACGGAGGACAAGCACGGAGGACTCACACAAGGACACTTCCACAGGCCCATGCTGATGACCACTGCGCACTGCTACTAAGGCAGCTGCTCATGAAAACTACCAAGTGGGCACACCTGTTCTACGTATAATTAAGAGTATAAAATAGTTGAATATACTGATTGTAGTTTATGCTAGCAATTTATTTATTTATTTATTTATTTTTAAATATATTTTATTGATTTTTTACATAGAGGAAGGGAGAGAGATAGAGAGTTAGAAACATCGATGAGAGAGAAACATCGATCAGCTGCCTCCTGCACATCTCCTACTGGGGATGTGCCCGCAACCCAGGCACATGCCCTTGACCGGAATCGAACCTGGGACCTTTCAGTCCGCAGGCTGATGCTCTATCCACTGAGCCAAACCGGTTTCGGCTATGCTAGCAATTTAAAAAAAGAGGTTATAAAGTGATATGGTCTTTTAGGGGAGGGTTGGGGAGGTAAGAGATCAACCGAAGGACTTGTATGCATGCATATAAGCACAACCAATAGATGACACTGGGGGGAGGGGGGAGCGGTTAGGGCAAGTGCCAGGGGGTAGGGGAGGTGGGGGGGAGGTCATTGGGAGGATAAAAAAGGAGACATATGTACTACTATTTGTAATACCTTAAACAATAAAATAAAATTTAAAAAAAATATATGGTCTTGCCCAGCCAGTGTGGCTCAGTTGGTTGGCGCTTCATTTTGTGCAGGGAACAGTTGGGTGTTTGATTCCCAGTCGGGGCACATACCCAAGTTGTGGGTTTGATCCCTGGCCAGGGTGCGTGCGGGAGGTAACCGGTCAATGTTTCACTCTCACATTGATGTTTCTTTCTCTCTCTCTCTCTCTCTCTCTCTCTCTCCCTCCCTCCCTCCCTCCCTTCCCTCCCTCCCTCTCCTTTCTCCTTTCTCTAAATTCAATAAAAAAAATTTAAAAAGGTAAAAAGATATGGCCTTAACCATGTTAAAAAGGAAAAAGGTAGGTCTGCATCTATTTAGGATAGAGATGCTAACGAGGAGAAAAAAGTCACATTTATTTGAAATTGAGGTGTGATTGACATATAACATCCTATTAGTCTCAGTTGTATGTCATAGTGATTCTATATTTGTATCCATGGCAAAATAATCACCATAATAAGTCTAGCTAACACCCCTTAACTTACAGTTACCCAAAAAATGTTTTTTTTCTTGAGATGAGAACTTTATGATCCACTCACTTAGCAACTTTCAAAAGCGCCCTGCAGCACTACTAACTGCCGTGGCCACCAGGCTGTGCACTTCATCCCCGTGGCTTTATTTCATCACTGGAAGTCGGTGCCTTTTGGTAACGGTCGGCTTCCTTAATTGCAAGTGACGAGGACCCAACTCAAAGCAATTTAGGTGTCGGGGACTCACAGGCGCTCAGGAAGGGCTGAAGTCGCCCCTGCGGGGAGCAGGGGTGTAGCCGGACCTCAGGCACAGGTGGAGTGAGGCTCCCTCTGCTTCCTGTGGGCTGGTTTTGTTCTCTAGCACCCTGCACTGTTTTTCCTGACAAGCCCAGCGACACGGCCACCTCCCTGTTCATGTCACATCCCAGCTTCTTGCCTCACAGGGAGCACGACCCTGCTCAGCCCCGATCAGAACGTCTTGGGAAAAACTTAGACTGGCCCAGCAGACGGTGTCTGAGAGAAACGGTTAGTGAGGTTACGTTCAATGCAACTCGAAGGCTGGTTACTCTGGCCAGACGACCAGTGTCCAGGTCAAATAATGTCCCCAAGGGACAAGTGGGCGTGCTGGGCAGACGACAGTGGGCATTTACGAATGTAGAGTGCAGATTCAGTTAGAATCTTTATCACACTTCTCTTTTGTCTAACATGTTACAGATTACAAAAACAGATTACAAACACTATGTCTAGATGGTCACTTTTGTAAGCAGCATCTGAGGAGTTCCATAAGAACTTTTTAGCGCGCTGAAGAGAACTGCCACTTGAGCTCTTGCCTGTCTGTCTAGAGGACCATATCACTTAGACGGCGATAAATTACAAAATCGATCATGTAGAAAGCTTCTCTGCCATGGCAAGGCCTCTCAAATATTCAGATATAGTTTCTGCGTGGCTGTGATAATTGCGAACCATCAGTCATACCCATCACAACCTGGAAATAGCAAAGTGTGCTGGAAACAGAGAGTCATTAAAAAAATATATCCTTTAAATGTGGGTGCAAGATGTAACAGCTGTGTTCATGTTGATTGCCAGCGGCAGCTTGTAGGGTGGGCGTGTCTGGGCGGGCGGACTGACAGATGTACTGTACGCGCATCCCACACTGGCAGTGTGTGCACGCACGGTTCACAGGGATTACACCTGGCAGCGGGACAGTGAATGTGTAAATGTGTTGGTTCTTTAGTTCTCAGTTTGCTCTCATGAGCATTTGTTACACGCACAACAAAACATTGAAAACGGCTTTTGTTTGTTATAGATGAAGAGTGCCCGGGAGTGTTCAGAGGTGTGGGTATTAGCCACACATACCACAACTGCACAGCTAAAGCAAGTGTGTATGAAGTAATTCGCAGTTTCTGCGGGGCGGTTACAAGCACTTGAGCGCTACGGTACATTTCTCAGCAAGAGAAATACTCCCTCTCTGATCTGTATCTTCCTGAAGCGCATACGTTACACTGCACTGTCCCTCACAGAGGGCATTGCCTCTAATCTAGATTCACAACAAACGAATCCCAGGAAGATGCGGGGCCTGCCCTGTCCGATGCCCTCAAATCCACGGGCAATTTTAATTGTGCAAAGCTACGCCGCCTTCAGGGGAACCTGTGCGCGGGCATTCCGCCCGCTTCCGGCCGTGAGCTCTCGGAACTGCAGGCCGCTGGTGGGTGGAAAACAGAAGTCCAAAGGGAGGCCCGCATGTCTGTCTTCCGCTCCGGCCTGCAGCCTCATGCAACTAGCACATTTCCGTCACAGAGCCATCCCTTCTCCCAAGAAGCGTGGGCCGGGCGTGCATTTCTTTAACTTCCACTGTGAACGGGGCTTCCGTTGATTTTAGGAGGCTCAGTTCATATTCCAACACCTGATCTGCCGTTGACCTTGAATTGATCAAACAGTCGTTGAGGCTGCAGGGAATGAAAGGCAGCCGCTGCCACACTCCTCCCCACGGATCCCGAGACTCGCCCTCTCCAGGGATGGCGCCCATGGGCCCAGTGTGAAGAGGCGATTTCCCTTGATCGCTTGCTGATGGCCCTGCACTAGAAAAGACTCCCCCTTATCAGCCCGGCGGGGAGCCCTGGATCAGACCTGCATCTCGCCCGCCGGAAATAAACCTGCGCCTTACACCAGGGAATCAATAACATGTCAATGCTCTCAGCCGATCTTGCAGGGACTCCGCTGTGTCCTACTCGCTCACAGCCGGGAGTGTTCCATCACCCAGCCCGGGACGATAAGGCAGCCCACAGCAGGGAGCTCTGCAGAACCCGGCGCCTGAGCTGATCTTATCAACTCCAGGTGGGAGGTGACAATGTTGTCCAGGGACAGCAGCTGCTGACCATGGCGAACACTTCCCAGGACGAGCAGTGACATAAACGTGGAAGGCCTCCAAGCATGCGGGAGACCAGATGCAGGAGTATCAATCCTATACTCTCCGACTATCTCATCACAGTCAAGCATCGCCACTTCTCGCCCATTATGGACCTGCAGTGGGAAGCCTGGGGCACAGTTAGAGGACTTTTCTTTTAAGATAAAAACTGCTCAATACCTTAAAGAAACGGGAAAAACATTCAAGGAAGCAGTGCCCATCGTTATGGTCTGCAATGCGCAGGCTGTGTTTGCTAGACCTGGATTAGACAGGCAGGTTCACCCAGGGGCCTTTCCTCTTTTTCTGCAAAAGTGAAGAGGCAATTACCTACATTTCAACCTTTTTATTATTAAGGCAACCGAGGCAGCAGATTGCGTGGCCTGTGTCGGCAAAACAGCAGTGAATTTCCAGGGGCCCCTGTGGAACAGTGGGGAGCCTCTTACCTCCGGGGGCAGTTTCTGAATTCTACAAATAAGTTTCCAGCTCTGTCCCAGGCTTCCGAGAAAGAAAGTAGGGGGGAGAAATATAAAAATCTAGAGGACCATTGAAACCAAGCGAGGAGCTGTCATAAACATCCAGAGGCTGATGTCGCTAATGCAACAAACACTTGGTGAACAGAGAGGGGGCGGGAGCTGCGTAGGGAGCTCGGATAAGAACACGCCGGGCTGTGCTGCTCTGGTATCGCTTGGGAAGTCCTCGGAGCCCCTCGGTTTTTAAGAAAAGAAATAAACAGCCCAGCCCTTCGAGTAGCGATGACATCACAGTTTCCTCTGCTGCTGCGCACTGCTTTCCATGATGGACCCCCAGCCTCCTCCATTAGAGCCCCCTTAACAATGGAGCACTTTCTACATGAGTCAGCGTGACACCCGAACACTGCACGAGAAGCCTTCTCCCCAGCTTGAAACATAGAGGTTAAGATGTGCTGCACGGGTTTATCTCACCGTAAAGCTTTCGGCCCAAAGTACAGGAAGAGCTCCTTCCCCAAAGTCTCACGCCGCTGTACACGTGTCCATGCAACAGCCTCAGGGAAACCCCGCCGGAGCCGCTATCATTGTTCTGTGTGGCAGCCTAGAAGAAAACACACACACACACACACACACACACACACACACACACACAGTGTAAACAAAATTATCACTTCATTCTTAAATGTGCTTCTGTTGCTTCCTGCCCAGGTGTATGCCAATGAGAAAAATGATCTCCAACAAGCCCATGTAATCAGCTGTTTACATACATTTTGTCCAATTACTAGGCAGTCATTTAAAATAAGAGAGGCCAGAAGACTGAGGTGGAAAAAACAAAGAAGTAATTGGCGCACAATCACAATGAGTTTCTTCCAGGACCACGCAGCCCTGCGGATGTGAGAAGGAAACACAGAAAAATGATGCGATTGTCTTAAAACCAGCGAGGACACGGCCTTCCATTGCCAGAAGCACAGCCAGGGTTCCCGAAAGAGCATTCAGATCACAACAGCTAAAAATGGTGGGGAGAGTATGAGAAGGGTATTCTGAACTGCGATGATGAACTCGGAAGCCAGCACGCAAGAGGAAGAGGAGGTCCCCGACCCAGTGAGGGTGGGAGGGGACGCCCGGGTGAGCAGCACCCCGAAGCCGCCCTCTCAGAGGCATTTACGGGCCCCACGGCACGGGAGCTCCGGCTTTCCCGTCTGGTGGGTGTGGGGAACCAGAGAGTAAAGCTGGGCCCCCAGAGGAGAGGACTCTGACCCGAGGCCTGCTCCTCTCTCCCTCCTCAACGTCAACAATAAAGGAAAAGGACGCCCACCACCCTGCCCCATCCCATGCAAAACAAAGTGCACACAGGATGAAGGAATAATAGGGATTTAAAAAAAAATTGAGAAATGCCAGGAATTGAATTTTGTCCCTTCAAATCTTGAAACCCCCTTGTGCCTGTGTTTGAAACAGGGCCTTACAGATGCAATTAAGGTTTGATGAGGCCACAGGGTGGGGCCCTGATCCAATGGAGTTAGTGTCCTTCTAAGAAGAGAGACCAGAGAGCTGGCTCTCCTCCTGTAGGCTCAAAGGAAAGGCCTTGTGAGAAGAGAGCGGGTTTCTGCCCGCCAGGAGGAGAGTTCTCACCAGAAACCAAAGGGGCCGGACCTTGATCTTGGACTTCTAGATTCCAGAACTGAGAGAAGATGAACTTGTGTTTAAGCCTCCCAGTCTATGGTACTTTGTTATGGGTGTCCACAACAGAGTAAGACAAGAACAGGCATGACTGTTCCACTCAACCCTTCACATTGCAAGGGCTATGTCAATGCCAGAACTCCCCGACTGCCTGAAGTTCAGAAGGTCAGGTTAACGGGGTCAGTCCCCTCCGTCCCATAAGAACTGGGGGGTCCATCGCAGGTGCATGGTGACCCATGCACAGCGCACAGGGGAGCTTAAAGGGGAGCCTTCCCGTTCTGCACAAACCACTAAAAGGACAGGTGGGGGATCCTAGCACCAGGACTGCAGACACACAGGCCACCCGGCCCTTGAAGACCTGCCTCTGGTTTCTCTATCTCCCCTGGATGAACCGGGGGCCTGTCAACAATGACCGAGCACTGGCCCGACATGATGGAGGCCCCAACGAGGAAAAACGTGCTTTGACACTTGCCTTGTGTTCATAAAGGAATCTGTGAGGGCCCTGAACTGAGAAGCAAGGAGAGTCCCCACGGGTTTCTCCCTAACAAAAGCCTTCCCCCGGCCACTGACACACACCTCAAGCCAAGTGCAGATGAAGAGAGTGGGTGTCAATGTAGGTTTCCATGACAACCAACCAGTAGGCTGAAAGTTGTTATCTACTAGCCAGGACACTTTAAGAGGATGCTATAGAGAGCAGATGAAGATCTGTGATGAGTAGACTTTGCCTCCACGTGGGTTAGGTTTTATCTTTTTAGGATCTCAAATATACGGTATAAGATGTTTTAACATTTTAAACCTTCACTTCTGAACTAATGGCTCGCAGTCTTGCCTCCCCACTGCTCCATCAGCAGCCGCTTCTCCCCTCCCAGCATCCTTTACGAGCCACTGTTTACCCACGTGCTCTGATCCTCTGGCTCCTGCTGGGTTCCCAGCGGAGGCCGGTGGGCATCCCATCCCGTCTCCTCCAAGCCGCCCAGACACCGCAGTCACTGTCCCTGCTTCTTGGTAGGAAGATGTCTGCTGCTACGGTCATTCCAGTGCTTTAATCGCCCCTAAATCTTTAAGTTTCCCAAGTTAAATCTAAAACTCAACACCCACCCAAGCTGTTGGAAAAGGCCATTCTGTGCAGCCTGTCACCCCCTCCACCCTCCTCGAACCTGGGCTTCCCTTTCTGGGAGGTAAAGAGCCCTCCCAGCCGGTGCTGGGTCTATGGTCTGTGAGGGGACATTTTTCCCGGGTCCGGGCTTGATGTCGATTCCTAAGTCCCGTTTAAGCAGCTATACATCAATGGTCCCCAGAAATGCCCGCCCCCTCCCCACCCCCGTTTCTGTATTTCAGACCCAGGGGAGGGTCCTTGCGCTGCGGCACCAAGTGGGGTATGTGCGTGTCCACCGTGGATCAGAGCCACCGAGGACGGTGCGTAGTGGGGCTGCATCTTGTGCACTCCCGCTCCTTCGCTCCTGCTGTAAACAGGAGAACCTGGTGTCTTTCCCCAGCAACTTGGCATTGGGCTGTTTTTTTTCAGGGCCCTTGCGATGTGATATGAGATGACAGGATGTGAGTACACAGCACTCACTCGAAGTCTATTTTCTTTGGCAGCCTGACCCCTGGTGAGCACTGAGACGCAGTATCTGATTGGCCACCTGAAAACTTCTCGGCCAGTTGCCAGGGGCTGTTCCTCACTGCCCAGCTCTAAACCCCACTGCCCGCTCCACACATTCCAATGTGGGAACCACAGGACTGAGTTGCTCTCACTCCGCTACTTCTGTTCCCTGCCCAGACCACTCTCCCTCCATGAATCCTGACTTCGGTGTTTTATAACGGCCCCTGGCAGAGCGGGAGACGCGGTCACCTTGAGGCAGAAGGCGCTGCCACAACACCTAGCAAAGCAGTGAAGGAGTCCCCGCTGTCTCCTGGGAAGGCGGTTCCCGTGGCTCCATGAACGGTGTGACAAGAACTTACCCCGCGTAGTTTAAGCCTCTCCCCACCTACCGCCGTCACCGGGCTGTGTCTGCCACTGGGCACTCTGACAACAATGGTGCTGTGTGCCCTCTGGAGAGACACCTCTGCTCATTAAAGATGCTCCCTCCACGGCTGCCTCATTGCACTCGCGCACTGTAGAGAAGTTCATCTCCGTCCACTGTGTCTGAGGCCTTGTCCTTGATGTTGGGGGTGTATCAATGAACACACACACACACACACACACACACACACACACACAATGAAACGCCTCCTGCCTTCAGAACGTTTGTATTCTACTGGGAGAAGATATTTAACAATAAACAGAATAACAGTATATGAGAACATTCTGAAAAGAAATTGAGATGAGAAAGAGCTCAGGATTAGGGCGTAGCGGGCTGCAATTTTAATCGGGGCGTCCTCGTGGGGAAAACGATATTCGAGCACGTCTTAGAGGAGGCATGAGTGAGCCACATCTAGGCAAGAGGAATGGCAATCGATACACA
>NW_005871357.1:542863-545374 GCF_000147115.1 Myotis lucifugus
GCCTCAGGATTGCACAGAAGCTACAGTGAGCACGTTGGTTCCATATTTGGCCAGCAGAGCCGAAACATCCTCTCTAACCAATGCTGAGGTGTGGGTTACAAACAAATCCAGGATTACTCCCTCAGGCGGCAAAGCAGTCCTGGAGCAAACATCTCTATACTCTCCAACTTCCTGCCAACTGCCAGCAATCTCAGAAGGCGGAGTGGATCTACCCACGGGAGACTTGGCTACCTACAAAGAGGAAGTCTCAGCGGCCGGCCCTGCAAAACTTCACGGTTCCTGGAAGGCGTGTGAACAAGAGCGCGCAGAGCGTGCCCCTGTGAGTGAATTCTGTGCTGCGTAGCGGGAGGAATCCCAAAGCACAAAGGGCAGTGGACTTAACATGCAGGAGACCACTGACCCTCTCCGCACGGCTGTCAGGGAAAAACGACACGTGTTGTCCTGGCTGACGGAGCCTCAAAGGGAACCGCAAACCAAACCCTTCAAGGTGCAGTGTACGTCTCACTTCTCTTTCTCGTGTTTTGTCCTAGTCTCCAAATTAAAAAGAACACGCAACACGCCATCCCAACGAGAAATGCTGAGACAGCCATGGAATTAGAGGCTCCACAGACACTGAAAAGAGATGCCATGGCCTGAGGAAGGGGACTGTGACCTTCAGCACAGAGGTGGGCAGAAGGGGAAGTGGAGGAACCGCCCAGGTAGAGAAATGGCCTGGAAACCTGCAGACCCGACGTGATCGGTGGCCAGTGCGGCAGCAAGGGCTCCAGGTGCGGGTGCTGCGTGACCTTGCCTGGGACGAGTTTTAATACTTGATGAGGAATTAAGATGAAATGTCAGCATGACCCCTTCCTTGCTCACACGCAGAGTCTGTAATTCTCCTGCTACTAGCCGTCCCCCCTGGGGAGCAGAGTGAGTGCGAGGCTTTCTACCTGGCATTGGGTCAGCCACAAGCACGGAGCTCACCACCCTGAGTGTTGCTGTGAAGTGGTTCTCCCTCCTTTGTCTACAAGCTCCTTGGGGACAGCAGGGATGCTGATGGAAATCCCTGAGCGCCCCACTCAATGCCTGGAGGGCAGTGAACATTTTGGGGGTTAATCTGCTCCCTCCTCCTTTTCCTCCTAAATCTGAGTGTGGCTTTAAAACCCAGGCCCGCTGTCTCCCCCCCCACCACCCCCATCTTGCTTTACCAGCCCAAGATTTCTTGGCAAAAACTTCCACTCTGCCATCTGCTTAACCTACTTTGAAAATTATTAACACCCCAGACTCCTGTTTTCTAATTATCTGCAATGGAGTGCGGTTTAAGTATAAGAGGACCAAATGCTCATGACTATCAAAAGCTAGATTAAAAACAAAATATGATATTTACCAGAATCTCCCACAAAGTAAAAAGAGCTCTATGGGAAGGTTTCAAGAGGGATTCAGGAAGGGACTGATGTGTTTTCAGCAACCAGTCCTCGCATGCCCTGGTTTTAATGGGATGTTTCCTTAGCAATTAAAGGATTGCCTTAAAAACATGGATTCCAATACTTCTATTTAGTTTTGAGGAAAATCCTTTTATTCAGCTGTCTATCACACTGACACCTGACCCAAGTCATAGGATTCCCAGTACACCGTTTCTAAAATCGTCAGCTCTAGACAGTATACTTGGGACAAAAAAATAATTTTCATGGATGATTGGCTATGTCCAGGACCTGCATATATGTTTTAACTGCTTTTTTAAAATCCATCTTCAGGGGGAAATTCTGGTATACCAGTGACGGCTTGCCCCACTGATGTTGAGAGCTATGGCGGGGGAACCAGGCAGGGCTTTTGCATGAAACCTAAGATTTACAAGGTATTTACCGGTCCTACTGTAGAATCCCCTTTGTATGAGCTCCAGCTGCCCAAATCCAAGAAATGATTTCCCACAAGCCTACTGTCTTTGCTATAACCATACACAACACCCGATATATACTTGACTTTCCCATGGTGACCCTTATAATCCGGTCACTATATTATTTGAACATTTCATCCTCCCCGCCCCCGCTCCCCTGGAATAGAGCCGGAAATCTCCTCTGCCACCACTGTAAGTATGATTGAGAAGGGTTCACCATGGTCAAGTGGCTTAATAACAGGAAACCGTCAAAACCACATGGATCTTGGGAGACAGCACACGCCTTACGGGGCTGATAACCACGCATCCCCCTTGGCCGTGGGGAAGGGGAGATGAACTCGTCAGAGCAGATGAAGGCTTTTCCACAGAGAAACGTTTCAGTTCTAGTGCAGTGACGCCACCTCCCAGAGGAAGACAAGTATCCCAGGGTTACTCTCACAGTTTCTTCTCCTGGGTTTTCCACCTTTTCAAAAATTTCCTAATGCAACACTTTTCTTAGTCAGAGGTCACTTCGATGCCAATTGAACCATCAGAGTGCCCAAGCCCCCAAACAGAGGTCTCGGCGCGTCCTCAAAACACAGGCTGCAGTTTTCTAAGTGCGGACCTTCAGGCACTTTCACTCGGAGGCGAAAATGCTT
>NW_005871357.1:545715-547333 GCF_000147115.1 Myotis lucifugus
AATACAGCTCCAGAAGAGCTGGGTTTGTTCCCCTGGTTCCTTCAATATTCAACATTTTGTTGAATGGGTAAATTTTTATAAGAATATTTTAACATTCTAAGAGACTATCCAAGATCCATCTATGGGACACCCTGAGAAGACTTTAAGAAACACTGTAATAAGAGACGAGATGCAGACTACGTACTGACATATAAAGTCAAAATAAATAAAATGCAAAGGCAATTGGAAGAAGGAGGGAAACATGATTTTTCCAAGTTTGAAAACTGTACTTTCTCAGTCTTAGGATCTCATTTGTTTCAAGTTGAAAGCATATGCTAATTTCACAGCAGGCGACTTCTTGCAGGACCAAAGGCTACCAGGAAGCTTAGCAGGAGAACTGAAAGCCAGCAGGATATTGCATGAAACACAAGGTTCTGCACATCCAGGGGGCTTTCAAAGCCGGATAGCTTCATCAGACTCTTCAGTAAGTTCTAAACTCACCCCATGAACACCTCACCAACCGCAGCAAAGGCCCGAGTGGCAAGACGCTGTGCTACAAATTATTTTAAAGAGAAAGAAATTCACTTAAGGGAACCACAACTGGGTCTCCCTGCCCCTTCATCAGATGACAATACTGCGTGGGAAGGTTTGTGCTAAATTTTGCGTGTGCTGTTTAAGAATTATAAATTAGTTCTGATACACTTAACAGCTGCTGCATGTTGGGCCAGCCAGGAGCTAGAATTGCATGCTGAAAGCTTGCCTTAAAAATGTAATGAAAGCCCTAACCGGTTCGGCTCAGTGGATAGAGCGTCGGCCTGCGGACTCAAGGGTCCCAGGTTCGATTCCGGTCAAGGGCATGTACCTTGGTTGCAGGCACATCCACAGTAGGGGGTGTGCAGGAGGCAGCTGATCGATGTTTCTCGCTCATCGATGTTTCTAACTCTCTATCCCTCTTCCCTCCTCTCTGTAAAAAATCAATAAAATATATTTTTTTAAATGTAATGAAAAAAATAAAAAGTCACAGGTTGCAGAGACCTGACAATGTTCATGGCGGAAAACGCAGCTGTAGCTGTAAGGGAGCCTTTCCCTTGCTGGGCTGTGCAGTTCAGCCAGGGGACCTGCAATAACTCCTGCTGGGCACCCCAGGCCGCCTGAGCACTCAGACGCTCGCCACTGCGCAGGCGCGCCAGCGTGGGCTCCCCCCGCCCCCGCCCAGGAAGTCAAGATAAACTTTGGGAAACGGGGCCCGGGGAGCCAGGACCAGAGCGGAGAGCGGACACTTTGGACACAGCACACCTTACAAGGTCTTTATCCCAAGTTCCCCCGCGACCCCAGAGCAAGTTACAGGATCGGGCTCACCTGGGGGGGCACCGCGGCCGCCGAGGCAGCGTGGGGCGAGCCAGGGCCCCTCGGGCTCTGCGGGGCGCTCCCCTGCACGGCCATCACCGCCTGGCCCGGGCGCACCCGCGCCCGAATTTTCTCTCCGTTCAGAGCACAGCCTGGTCCTTCCACCATCTCCTGGGCTCGGAGAGGACAACTGCCGCGCAACCTAAGCTCTGCGCCCACTCTGCTCAAGGTTCAAATCTCCCGCGCCCGGGCGCCTCCCCGCCCCGCCGTAGGCCCCGCCCCGCCCAATCAC
>NW_005871357.1:548225-591924 GCF_000147115.1 Myotis lucifugus
GCTGCACATTAGAGTCACCCCTGAATCTTTTCAAACTCCTGACTTCTGGGCCTCATCCTCCAGAAATTCTGTTTCTTTGTTACTAATGTGGCCCCACCCCATAACAAAGAAACAGAATTTCTGGAGAATGAGGCCCAGAAATCAGGATTTTGAAAAGATTCCCAGGTGATTCTAATGTGCAGCCAAGGTTGAGAACCACTGATTTAAGAAGCAGGGGCCCTAGGCAAGTAGAAAGGCCAATTAAGGAAACTCTAAGCAAGAAGAGCAGGAAAACTCGTGATGTCCTTGAGACATGGTGATGGCAGCAGAGGTATCAGGCGGACGAGTTGTGCTGGATAGCATCGGGAAGACTCCTGGGGACCCCCGTGTGGAGAACACAGGATAGGAGAGAGTATATTCCATTTTCCTGGGTCATAGGGAGCCAGTGAAACTTTTGAGCAGGTATAGGGGCCTCCCAAGCCCCTAAGTTCATGATACCTATTTACTGAGACTGGAATTGAGAACTTCAATCAAACTAGGAAACTCCATCTGCAGTTGGGGTCTATTATTGCTCCTCCTTCATTAGGAAATAGATGGGCCACAGTTGCTCATGGTAAATGGCTACAGGTTCTTACACAGCGCTGAGTGCATAATACTTTGCAGGGCTCAGTTCAAAGTGTCTGTTTTCACGAATAATAATCCTAGATACTTACTTAGTGCTTCTGTGTGCCAGGCGGTGTTCAAAATGCTTTGAAACACAAACTCTCTTAATCCTCAAAGCGGCCCTGAGGTTAGTGCTATTTTTATCATCATTTTACAGAGGAAGGAACTGGGGCACAGAGAGGTTAGGTAACTTGCTCAAGGTCACGGACTTGGGATTCAGTCAGGCACGCCAAATATATTGGGATTCAGTCTTAGCCAAATATTTTTCAGCAACATCAATTATGTTACACTGGCCCACCACCAAGTATTTTTAGCAACAACTTAAGAAATGGTGGTTTAGAGGAAAAGCAACCTTTCACTCGGCCTTCTAAGGGCATGAAAGACAGTCTAAAAAACTTCCCTCCAGCCTATTACGTTTTGACATATTTTGGATAATGAAACTTTGTTTTTACCCTTCTCCTTACAAGGTCCGTAGACAGAGTTTTAGCTGGAATGATACACATGCAGCATGGGGAAAATTCTTTAATTTCTGTGTTTTGCATCAATTGCCTGAATATATTTAACAAGGAGAGAGTTAACACACATCATCTGTCAAGGTCCTCTTAATTTGAGCTGTGAGCAGAGGAAACAGCCATTAGTGAATGTTACATGCAGGTGTTTTCGGTGGTATTTGCTAAAGAGTCTCCGGTTTCTCCCCATCAAGAGAAACTTTTAACGTGAGGCTACCCGACGAATAATAAAATGTACAGCGACAGAACCCGTTTTGACACTTTTATTGTTTGAAGCATATGCCAAGTGTTGAAACTTTGCAGAGCAGTGACATTCATTCCAGTGTGAAGGCTGGGAGAGCCAGGCGACAGGTACCTGCCTGCAAAGTCAAACAGTCTGAATGGCAGCACCCACGGGGCCTCCTTGGTGACAGGCGACGGCTCTGACTTTCCCAGCCTCTTCAGAGGGCGGTGACCTGGGACCGCGAGACTTTCCCTGCAGCTGTGACTTGCCAAATCCTTCATGGAAGGAAGTTTCCTAATTCCCTTTTAAATTTAAGCACATTAAGTAAGTGAAGGTGGTATCTGAGCATGAACTTAATTTGGGGGAAAATAAGAACTAAATAGTTGTTTGACACTCACAAAAGATCCAAAATATTCATTCTGTGAGGGGTTCTCTCCCTGAGAGAGGATAGAAGAATGCATTTATTTTCTATCTGGAAACAGAAAAGCAAGTTATCTTGGGGTAATATCTTGGAGCAACGTTTTCCAGCAGTCTCATCCAAGTCAGGGCATGAACCCACCGCTGGGCATTCGTTCAGAAAACAATCTGATGTGTTGCCGGGAGAGTGCTAGATCCGTGGGTGAAAGAGATGAAAGAGATGAAATAACTCACAGGAAAGAGGAAACGCCAGGACTCCGACAGATGTCACTTGGCATGCTCTGAGCGGACCCTGGAGGTCACCGGGTCCCAGACATCTTGGCTAAGTTTTGAGGAGAAAGGAGTGAAAGTTCATCACATGAGGAATAGAAGAGGATCTGCAGGCAGATAGGGGAGAAAATACCTACAAAGCAAGGAACTGCAAGAGTATCTGGAGGATAAGAGGCTGGGAAGGGAGGGCAGAAGGGGCCAAGGGAAGGTCAGGGCAAGTCGAAGATGATACGCTAAGGATGGACGTTATGTTGAAAGTAATGGGGGGAAACAGGAGAGTGACGTAATTGGCTTTATTAAGTCATCACCAGAAGGTGTGAAGCAGTGGTTCTCAACCTTCTGGTGACATTTGGTCACCACGAGGGGAAACGGGTATGACTGGCATCTAATGGGCAGAGGGCAGCCCGACTACTAAGTGTCTTGCAATGCACAGGGCAGGCCACCACAACAAAGAATTGCCCAGATGAAAAGGTCAGTGGTGCTGAGGCTGAGAGACCCTAGTCCTACTGTGTGGGCGAGAGCCTTCAGGACTATGATAAATAGTGGTGTGATACAAGATACCCTGGCCTTGTTGGGTTCAACGTTTCTTCAATAAGCACAATCTAGCTGAGCCTTTAAAGTAAATACGTTTTTATCACCTTAAAGACACCGTATTTGTTCCCTCTTTTCTTAGCGTTTCTTTTGTTTTATCATTAAATAAGTGTAAATTTTATTAAATGCGTTTTCTCCATGTACTAAGGCAGGGGTCCTCAAACTTTTTAAACAGGGGGCCAATTCACTGTCCCTCAGACCGTAGGAGGGCTGGACTATAGTTTAAAAAAAAACTATGAACAGATTCCTATGCACACTGTACATATCTTATTTTGAAGTAAAAAAACAAAACGGAACAAATACAATATTTGTATTTGCATGTGGCCCGCGGGCCGTAGTTTGAGGACCCCTGTACTAAGGTAATAATTTAAAATGTTTTTGCATTGATGGAGCTTTGATCAGGAAACCATTGAGACATCCCCTCCCAATTAAATATTAATCTTAATAGATTTTGAATTTATTTGGTTAATATTTTATTTCATATTTTCTCAGCCATTCAAGATGTGGACTAAGACTATTTATATGCCTTTTTTCATATTCTTGTCCAATTTTAATGTCCAGATATTAAGCTCGTAAAATGACTTGTACATTGTGTTTTTTTTCTGGAAAAGTTTTTATAAGATAAAGTTCTCTGCCTTTTAAAGTTTGACTTACCAGCCCCTAACGGACCCTATTTTGACTAACGGAGGTAAATGGTTAGCAAGGAAGAAAAGGAGGGATCCCAGAGCTATGTGATGGCATTTTCTAGAGGAAGCTATTGAATCCGTTAAATATTTTTTGCAATTCATCATAAGTAAGAACTGAAGATTCACAGTGGACTCTAGCAATTCACACAGCTTGGCAGTGTGGGAAAGGATTAAGAACGTCAGTGCATGCGTATATTTGCTTTGTAGTTTTGTGTATGTGGCATTGTCATTTTGGTTGCCAACCATTTCGAAGACAGTTTCCCTCACAATTCCTGTCAGATTATTAGTGGAAAGAATCAAAATATGTCACCATAAACTATGTTTTAATGGGCAAATGGAAAGACAAAAAGGAATCCGGGCTCAGAGGCTCAGAGGCAGCTACCATAAACACTGGCTTGCTGGCAGGAAGAGGGAAGATGCAGCAGGGTCTTCGTTCTTTAAAAGTGCAGAATTGCCACTTGAGGCAAAGGGGCAGCTATGGTCTGCCTTGAGTGGGTCAGAATGGGGGTGCAGTTTAGTGAGGAGCTCTCCCTGAGAAATGAAAGCCGAGAAAAGAGACCTTAATAGCTTTCAGCTGGCATCTCAGGCAGGGACTTCGACACTCTCATTGGTTCTCAACCTTGGCTGCACATTAGAATCACCTGGGAATCTTTTTAAAATCCTGATTTCTGGGCCTCATCTCCGGAAATTCTGTGTCTTTGTTAATGGGCTGGGGCCACACATGAGTAACAAAGAAACAGAATTTCCAGAGGATGAGGCCCGGAAATCAGGATTTTAAAAAGATTCCCAGGTGATTCTAGTATGCAGCCAAGGTTGAGAACCCACCGCTCTAGACCCAGGACCCAGACTGTAAGAGGTTTGAAATCTTTTTACTTAGAGACTCGTTGTTAATTCCTTTTTTATTGTTGGCTGTATTAGAGATGGAGATGTTCCCCATTTTCTCCCCTTTGCCTCCTTCCACCCTGCCCGCAACCCTCCTGATTGCGTTTCACATAATTAGTAACTGGAAAGCTCTTTTTTTTGTTGTTAATCCTAACCGGTGGATATTTTTTCCATTGTTTGTTTTTTTTGTTTTGTTTTGTTTTGTTTTTTTGTTTTTAGCGAGAATGAAAGGGAAGGAGGGAGAAAGAGAGATACAGAGAAACATTGATATGAGACACATCAGTTGGTTGCCTCCACATGGCCAGGGCCAGGGAATGAACCTGCAACCCAGGTACGTGCCCTTGACTGAAATCAATCCTGTGACTCTTCAGTGCACAGGCTGATGCTCTAACCACTGAGGGCACCAGCCAGGGTTGTAACTAGAAACCTCTTAAGACATCAGCAGCCTGTGTGCTTATTTTTAGGGGCAGCAAGGCATGTGGAGAAGCGGAAATGAGGGACAGAGTGGGAGGTGGCAGCTGACAAGAAGCGCAGAGACTAAGCCCGTTCCTTCTGGCTCACAGGACAGGTCTTGAGCCTGAGATGGGCCTGGAGTTTAAAGCAGAAGTGGATGAATTATGTCATGATGCCATGTTATCTTCTCGGTGGGCACCCGAGCTCAGCGTGGCCGCGTCCAGGCCTGATTGGAAGTGAGGCGACAGTGAAATGGATGGCTGTGAAGTGACAGCAACAGATGGGCCTCGCTAGCATGAGGCAGCCAGAGGCGTGCAAAGTTTAAACAAAAATCTTCCCTCCTGAGCATGACAGACCATAGAGAACAGGTGACATCATTAGCGAAAGGTCAGGTATAAATATAGTGAGCTTGTTTAAGGCAGCTGGGCATGGTCTGGCCTTAGCAATCATATTCATGTACCTGGGAGGTAATGTGGAAACTCCGTGTGTATCCATCTCTATGGAATTGAGTCCAATCTATTGTGGTTGATGTCTTAATGAGAACACAATGGTTATAATATATTAAAACTAGAGGCCTGGTGCATGGAATTCATGCACTTGGTGGGGGGGGGGAGTCCCCTCAGCCCGGATTTCGAGAGGGCGCAGGCCAGGCCAAAGGACCCCACTGGTGCAGGATGGGGGCTGGGGAGGGATGCGGGAGGGCTCCAGGGCATGTCAGGCCCATCTCGCTCAGTCCCAATTGGCCGGACCCCAGCAGCAAGCTAATCTAACAGCCAGAGCATCTGGCCCCTGGTGGTCAGTGCACGTCATAACGCGCGGTTGAGCGGCCTTAGCATATTATTAGCATATTACGTTTTGATTGATTGAATGGCCGACCGGACACTTAGCATATTAGGCTTTTATTATATAAGATTAAAATGGATCTACCAACAGAGCGGAAGGGTCTGTTTCAGCAGCCAAATGTAAGCTCGCTTCCTGCCCAGACTTTTGGCACATAATTTTAATCAGCTACTGAAGTCAACAGAAAATCTCAGTCGTATGTAATTTGTAGATGTCTTGAAACCCGTGAATGAAGTCAAGGGCAATGTTTGGCTAGTGTTCATTTTATGCAGACAAGGTTCCGAGTTCATCTGTTAAGCCTCAAGAAGGATTCTTTGGCGTTTCTGATCTGATTATTACTGGCTTGGACCCAGTGTAGACTAGTGATTAAGCCATAATAGGCTTTAGTTTCTATTATTAATCTCTTAGACTGGAAAGGTTTATCAGACCCAAAGCTATTAAACGTTTAAAATTCTGGAGTTTTTTCCTTACTTGCTAAATACTGAAGCCCGGAGGCTTTTGGTCCTACTGTTTTCATGTATGAAGCAATTGGAAAATGCTAATGTGTATGTGTGTACACTTCCATGTGCTCACACACTCATGTGCATTCACAAGTACGTGTTCTATAGTCTTTCAGGGATAAGCCCCCACCTTTACAAAATATTGTAACTTAGATTAGCAAAGCTGAGAAAGACTGCAGCCTGTTCATGCATAAACCAGGCGCGGGCACCCGTGGCCGCATCCCAGGGGCCGCCTGGAATGAGTCTGTTTCAGAAGTGGAAGTGAGCTCCAGCAGACGTTGCTGTGCCCACCGGGTTCTGAGTGGCCTAATCCTTCAGCACATGCACGTGGGAACTTGCTTCTGAGTTGGATGCTAATGCGGAAGGGACCAGCACTTCCCTTGGGACTAAAACTCCCCCAATAAAAAGGGGTGGGTATGAGTTCAGCTCAGAAAAGGCCACGGCAGTTACAGAAACACCTGGGAGAGATGCCAGATACGACAATAGTTTTGCACACATATTACCTCGTAAGTTCTTTCAAACAGTGTAGGAAGTTGAATTGTTTCACAGAAGGGCAGTCAACCACCTTCCTGGGCGTCCTGTTTCATTTTACTGAAAGCGCTGATATTTCAAAGGGAGAAAGGGACTACTCGGAGGACTTCCGGTTACCAAAATGGAGCATAAGGGGGAAATCGCCCTGAGTCCTGCGCACAATAACGTAGAGAGTCTGAAAGTGTATTCTTGTGGGAACGGCTCTACAGGAATAGAAGATGTGGAAGCATAACCCACAGGCAGAGGTTGGGATTTTGCTTTGGATGCAGCCGCTCACTTATTAAAGGGTTTCTCTTTTGGTCTCAGTCAGGGGTTACGTCCAGCTGCACGGACCAGAAACACAATTGTTGGGGTTCAGGGGTTCCCCAAGGTGTGGACGGAGCCGGCGGAGAGGGAAAGACACGAGGCAGCCTTCAGGTGATCATCATAGCCAGGTTCCTCTCTTTATTGTCCTCTTACATTTGTATTTATACTATTTGATCTTAACCCTATCCATTCTATTCCAAAGGTCAGGGCGTTTCTTATCTCCATTCCAAGGTTACTCTATTGTTCTATTAAGCTACAAGGAAGTAACTGAAGGAGGTTATTCTAAGTAAAGATTATGTAGCTTAAGCGTGATTGTTCGTAGTTAAAGTGATTAACTACCCCTCTGGCACTTAGTTAAGGGGTTTTACTGATAAAAATCCTCACCTGGGGAAACAACCTTTCTCAGAGAGGTGGTCCTGTTTAACACACATAGCGAAGAGTGGGAGCAAACATATTAAGAACAGTATGCCATATACGCCAGGTCCCTTGAAACATCCCTGCAGCGACTGCGTCAAGCAGCCAGGGTGGATCGGCTTCCCGCACACGATTATGGCGGCTTCACCAACGAGGGGTTTCTTTTTCTCACATCGCAGGTCTAGACAGAGACAGGCAACCTTGGCCGCATGATGTCCTCAGCATCCTGGACCGACTGTGTCTTGTTGTTCCTTCATCCTCATGGTGACTTCATGGTCACAAGACAGTGTTCTCAGCCTCTCCTCTCTCTTCTGTACCCAGACAGGAAGAGTAGGAAAGCTCCGAACAGGAAGGGCAGGGGCCTGTCTGCTACTGACGTCAGCGGCTGCGGCGCGGGAGGAGGAACCTGTCTCACACAGGTACGTGAAGTACTTAGAAGCCTGCCCGGACCCGGGAATCAGGTCTGTTGTTTCCTTCGAGCTATTTCATGTACTGTGTTCTTTCCATGCAGTGCAACTAAAGACACTCTATTCTTGTCTAATGTGGCTTATGTCCCCTGCCCATGTTTGAGTCTTTATTCTGCTGACTTATTTTATTAGTGGGTCCTCCATCACAGGGACAGTTTTCCAAATGTTATCTTTGCTCTGAACTCTCCTTTCTGTTAGCAGCTATTCCCAGCGAGAGGCTGTATCTGACAGTGCGTTCTCACTGTTGTGCAAGGGCTTTGGGAGTGTCCGTGCCCATTCCCTCAGCCTTGCTCTCCTCCCGCATTCTTCCTGAGGAGACTAACTGTGCATGTGTTTCCTGGGGATGTGTCAGAATCCCCCCTCTCCTCTCTGTGTTTGATGATTGCAGGTGGCTTTTCTGTAGCGTGTTTATATTCTCAAAGTCTGTGCTGTTAAAGCTGATGTCCCCTGTCACTTCAGTAACCAACCGTTCAGTAAGTACCGAACGTTTGCAGAATGTGACTGCTGGTGACCCTAACTGCCTTCTGTCACATGGTGCCACCGTTGTCCCTCTTTCTGTTAATTCCACCTGTAATGATTTTAGACTTTATTGTAACTTTAGGAATTGAGGATCATCTTTGCGTGCTCCCTTCTTTATGGAATAAAGGGTAAAGGGGCTGATCTTTCCATGAACTATGAATGGCAAGTGTTTATATTAGAGACTAAAACCCAGAGAAGTAGCCTGCATCTCTCCTGTTTCTTATCCCGCACTCTCTGCCTTTAACCCACTTTTCCCACCAGGTCCCATGAGATACACCACAGGTTCACAGCATTTTCAAGGCATTTTTTCATTTAGCCTCATGCTGTCTTGATAGTCAGGCATTGACTTTGACAAGGACAATTACTTAATAATAATGTAATATTTTGGCACGTGGGCTCTCCTACAATTATATGGTTAGTAGGAAAAATGATCAGCTATGTAATATAATCTGATAGAGACTAAAAAAATAAAATGTAAAAGCTGATCTAAATGTACTTTTGAAATAAATAGACCAAGGGAAGGAAAGCTGGCTTGTGTTTAAAAAACAAAAAAACCACCATAAAATTAAATATAAAAGATTAGTACAAAGCAGCAGCTGTCTATAAAATAGATGGGTTATTGGATATTTTTATCACAGAATCATGACATAATTCTTACACATTTGAAGGAAAATAGGCAAGAATTAGAATTATCTATAGCAAAGGACAGTAGAGATTGAACAAGGTACCCAAGTGCTTTAACCTGCCCACATCCAAATGGTGGTAAGACAGGACCAGGTGTGCAGGGTTGGTGGACAAGGATGGAGGCAGCACGGCGCCCAGTTGAATGAGGGAGGACACAGGGAAGAAGGGGTTTGGGGTTGGGCATAAATATGTAAATCTGAGGCTGGGTGTGTAAGATACTCCGGGGTAAAGCAGACCTGCTCCATTAGCCATGGGTTCTGATCACAGGAATGTAATTAATAAAGCACATGGTTGGAAACTACATTATATCACATGCTCTTATCAATCACCATGCACGTAGTTTACACGCTAATGGAGGGTTGCAGAGAAGATAAGTTTATGAATCAAAACGGGTGGGTAAAGACGATCAATTGACATCACTTCGAAATTTTGGAAATCCTTGCCCTGGCATGAGGAAGGTTTATTTTTCCATTTTATGTCAGTTCTGTGATTTAAGCTCATTTATTTTTTGTACTATTTCTTCGTTAATATGGACATCTAGTCACTTCTTCTCCTCTACATTTAAACGCTTAATGACAACTAAATTTCCCACTCCTTTCACATTTGTGTTCTTCAAGGCCCTTTTAGTATCTTCCTAAAAAACATCACCAAGTCTCCCCACAGACAAGGATCTGACGTGTCAAGTTGTGGGAGTGGTGAAGGGCTACCCTCTGAGTAAGCAGGAAATACTCCAGGGAGAGGAAGCCCTGTTCAGGAATAGATCCCTCACCTAGGCTCCCAGTTAGACACCCACTGGGGCATAAGTATTTCCCATTTAAAAAGAACATAACTCTCCTGGCCACTGTGGCTCAGTGATTGAGCATCAACCTATGAACCAAGAGGTCACGGTTTGATTCCAGGTCAGAGCACATGCCCGGATTGCAGGCTCCATCCCCAGTAGGAGCCATGCATGAGGCAGCTGATCGATGATGCTCTTTCATCATTGATGTTTCTATCTCTTGCTTCCTCTCCCTTCCTCTCTGAAATCAATAACAATATATTTTTTAAAAGAAAATAACTCGAGAAAGGTTATTTTTGCACTTAGCATCAGTTCTTTAAATCAGAATATCCCTGGCCTGCCCTTCTCCCACAGTTTTCTTCCTGTATTCTCCCAATCATGAGACCATGTGTGCAAAGGAGAATTTGCCTCAGCGTTCTCCAGGGGGCGCTGTCCTGCCTCTCCACCGCTCCATCCAAGGCTCCCTCCTCACACCTGGGCAGTCGGTTGTTCCCTGCTCCCTCACTCATGAGTAGTTATGTCTTCAGTTGGGAAGAATATGTGCTAGCTACAGTATCGATGGATTCACTCACGCAGCCTGAAAACTTCCTTCAGAGATGAGAACAGTTCGGGGGAGCCAAGACCTCTTGCCTGCACAGCATGGCATAGACTCGAGGACCACTAAGACCCCGAAAATGAGATTGTGACAGTCAGGAAAAGAGAAGGGACAACGGGGAGTCCACGGAAAGGCTCGGTGAGAGGAGGACAGTGAAAACTGTCTGTGGGAGTCTGTGGAGGCGTCTGGGGCAGGGGGTGGGAGGACATAGGTCAGCAACAGGTGAAAGGGCTTTAGAAAGAGACAGAAAGTTCATCAAAACAAATATGTTATACCTAAAGCTTTTGGAGAAAGCTGAAGTGGGACAGGGATCGCTGTCTATGCAGCAGACAACTTTGGAGGAGAAATGCTATGAAAGGAAGGTTGGTTAGAATTGGAATAGGGGCCAGCCACCACTTTCTATACAGGGTCTCCTAGTGAATATTTTAGGCTTTCCGGCTAAGAGGCAAAATTGAGGACATGATGGAGGCATTTATGTAACAAGAGAGAGAAAGTTCCACACATCTTTTTGTTGATGAAATTCAAAATATAATGATGATAATTAAATTCATTTTTAAAAATATAGGTGTAATAATGAGATGAAAGGAATTCCCTTTTGTGGGGAGGATAACGTTTTATTTAACTTAGGTTCAAACTTAGTTTTCACTATCATCAAAATCGATTGCAGATTTCATCGGTCAATGTTGATCCAAAATGAGATTTTTAAGTTTTTCTTCTTGGAAAGTATCTTTTCACACAGGTCGCTGTTGGGAATCACTGGAGTCAATATAGCAGCACCTGGTTTTAATGGAGCATATTCATCGATGGGAAGGCATATATAACTCCATTATATTTTTCTCCTGATATTTGACTTTAGCACATCATTATATTGCATATAGGTAACTTCCGAAGGGAGATTAGGTGGGAGCTTATCAATGGCACAGTTCATTGGATTTTGAAATATGGAGGATTTTCCCCTATCTCCCAGCACTTTGATTAAGGTCCAAAAATGCTGCTGGGACTAAATAGTTTGAACTTGCAAAATATATCTCCTGTAAATATTTGTGGGAACGGAGATCTTGTTTTTCGTTGTTTTTATCTAAATATATTTGTATTGATTTCAGAGAAGAAGAGAGAGGGAGAGAGAGAGAGAGAGAGAGAGAGAGAGAGATACATTGATTGGCTGCCTCCTGCATGCCCGCCTCTGGAGAATGAGCCCGCAACCGGGGCATGTGCCCTGACCTGGAATTGAACCCTGACCTCCTGGCTCATAGGTTGGCACTCATCACTGAGCCACACCAGCCAGGCAAGACCAGGGTCTTAATGTGCCTTTCCACTAATGTAGTTAGTAACCCACAATGAAGAGGACCAATCAGTTAATTTCTCTATCACCTCCTAGAAATTTGCTTTAGCCGAGTGGCTTCATATAAGAAAGAAAAACTCTAATTGGGTGTGTCTATGCATTTTTCTTTTCATCATCTCACTGTTGAGAATGATTTTTGTTATTTATAACCAGAAGGGGAATTGGTTATTGCTCTACGTCTCCACCGCATCGCGTCTTTCTTCTTGTGATAGCAACCAGAAGGTGTAGATTGCGTCCCAGGTCCCCAAACACGCCAGCCTGCAGGAGGCAGGCCCAGGGCTGTTTTCCTGGTCCCGTGTAGCCAGCCCCACGCTCAGCCTGACGCTAATCCATGACTCACACAGGTCCACTGAGCGAGAGAATGAATGAAGCATGATCACGTCTGATGCCCATGACATTATCCCCATTAGACAGATGAGGGACGGAAGGTCAGACAGGCTAATTAAGGAATGTTTTACCAGGTCACGGAGATGGTAAGTGATGGCGCGCAGACTGAAACCGACCTGCAGACTTGAGAGCCATTATCTTTTCAATTACCCTGGGCTGCTCCTACCAGCAAATCATTAAAGCCGTGCAAGTATTTAGAGCTGGCCCAAGGAGCCGCGTTCTCCTCAGAAGATTGTGTTATGAATACTTCATGCTTGGTCGCCAGCACTTTCGTGATGTTGGGAATCCTCCCTCAGCGCAGAGGCAGCAGGCAGGCCCATGGGACAGTGTGGCACAAACCATTAATGTGGATCTGGAGGGGACTAGGGTGCCTTCACCATGCCAGGTGCTCTTTCCCAGAGCTGCTCAGAGGTGTGTGCTGCCGAGGCAGGCATGGGTCTGCAGGCTCTGCTTTCTGAGTCCCAGGGAAGAGAATGGTGATGGTGGGGACTTTCTCTGGGGAATTCATCCGCAGGAAGAGGCTCACTTACCACAGGCAAACCGTTTCCGAGGGAGCAGCCATGGTGTTGCCTCCGCGTGCAGACAGAACAGCAGTCCCCAAATGCAATTTCAGTCTTCCAGAGGACAGTGTCCTTCTTTCAGAAATGCCCAGGATTGTTTTTTGTTATTTTGTGTTGCGTAGAAGGACGACTTAGTGGGCCTCTTTAGTCAACGTGAGAAAGAAAGAAAAGAATGATTCTCCCATGGCCTCACGGAAGTGGACTGAGGTGTCTCTCCACGCAGCCCGGTCCTCTAGGTCCGTGGTCGGCAAACCTCGGCTCGAGAGCCACATGCGGCTCTTTGGCCCCTTGAGTGTGGCTCTTTCACAAAATACCATGTGCGGGCACGCGGGACAGTGCGATTGAAACTTCGTGGCCATGCGCAGAAGTCAGTATTTTGTGGAAGAGCCACACTCAAGGGGCCAAAGAGCCGCATGTGGCTCGTGAGCCGCAGTTTGCCGACCTCGGCTCTAGGTGATTCTGGGAAAGATGTTTAAAATCATGATAAAGCACTCTTCAAACACTGTCGCAGTGAGTTTGATTCAGACGAAATGTGTTCTTTTGTTCTGAGAGAATGTCTGTTTTCTATAGTATTTTTAAGAAATCCCTTTAAAAATACTGAGATCTCCATAATCTGATGTTAATCTCTGACGTTAAGAATTGGATTAAATTTACTTACATCAGCCAGTCTTGGCTCCTGTTACATTCAGCATATGAATTATTTTCTTTTGACAATTACTGTTAGTAACTCCACGCTTTCTAAACGTGTGCTATTAGGTCTTAGTGTATATACCTGTGTGTATGTATGTATGTATTTATTTATTTTTAACCCTCACCTGAGGATATATTTTTATTTATTTTTAGAGAGAGAGAGGATGGGAGAGAAAAAAACATCAATGTGAGAGAGAAGCATCAATCAATTGCCTCCTGTACACTCCCTGACCGGGGATTGAACCTGCCACCCAGGTGTATGCTCTGACCGGGAATTGAACCTGTAACCTTTTTAGTATAAGACAATCCAACCAACTGAGCCACCCGGCTAGGGCAGTGTTTATTTATTTATTTATTTATTTATTTAGAGGGGAAATGAATAGGAATTTAAAATTAGTACCAGCAACTGCATCAATATTTTGGGACATTTGTATACTGTTTTGGCTATATAGGGGAGGAAAAATAATTTTCCCTCTACCCTTCTGAGTTCTTAGCTGGGACCCCTGTCATAAAAGACAGATTAGCAAGAATAAAACAAACAGATGTTTGATAAACATGTATACTTCATGTAAACCTGGGAGATGCACAGAGAAAAGTGACCGACTCAAGAGGCGGCTTAGGATTCAGGCTAAAATACCACCTTAATAGGGAAAGAGGAGGGCGATGTAGTCTCTTGGGCGAGAGGAAATTGTTTTTAGGAGTAAAGACGGGGACTTAGAAGAACGTGCTGATGGAGGTACGATTGTGACAGGGTGTCTGGCTGTGATACCATCTTCTAGTCTCTTATGACAGGAGTCAGTCCTCGCTGGTTGATGAGACGCTGGGAGGAGATTTATGACAATGGGTCTCATTTGGAGGATCTGTCTTGAGGCAGATGAGGGAATTCTGAGAAAGCCTCTCCCTGCACTTGCTGTGTTTCAAGTCCTGGAGCTCAAAACAATCAATCTGCCGAAGCAGCACCTTTTAGGAGGGTGTGTTCTGCTGTCCTTCACCTGCTCCGCACCTTCCATGTGTATTCCTCACAGGTTGGACCTAAATGCTCCAACTCTGTGTACTTCCTCAGAAACCAGGTGATTCTCCATGTTAAATTAATACGTTTATAAGTAACTTTGTGCCTACTCTATATCTGTAAAATTTATATTCGAGGTTGCAGAAAATATTTTCAGGACATTCACTTTGGGAAGATGAAAGGTGGGCTTAAATTGTGGGTTTATCTTTAGCATCTTACTAGAGTTTGAGCTTTTCTAGGGAATATACTATATATCATTCATGGCTATTTTCTCACCACTGAATCAGGTGACTGACCCTATTCAACACTCAATAAAGTTTTTTATTAACTAACTGAATGAAAGACAGCTAAACAATACCTTTCATGCCCAGGACTTGGCACACTAGGGTCAAATCTGGCCTTTGGACTATTTTTGTATGCCTGTAAGCGAAGAATGTTTTTTTTTTTATATTTTTAAAGGGTTGTAAACATAGCAAGAGTATGTGAGAGAGACTATGTGGACCACAAAGCCTAAAGCAGTGGTTCTCAACCTTCCTAATGCCGCGACCCTTTAATACAGGTCCTCATGTTGTGGTGACCCCCAATTTCATTGTTACAAATTGAACATAATGAAAGCATAGTGATTAATCACAAAAACAATATGTAATTATATATGTGTTTTTCGATGGTCTTAGGCAACCCCTGTGAAGGGTCGTTCGACCCCAAAGGGGTCGCGACCCACAGGTGGAGAACCGCTGGCCTAAAGTATTTATTATCTGGTCCTAGACAGAAAAATGTTTGCAGTCCTGGCTCTATTTTTAATTATACACTTTTTATTTTCTGCAGTAGTTCCCCTTATCTGTGGTTTTGCTTTCCATGGTTTCAGTTACCCAGTCAACCACAGTCTGAAACTATTACCTGGAAAACTCCAGAAGTAAACAATTCATACATACTTTAGTCTGAATTCAGACCAGTTTGTGAAGTGAGGCTATTCAGGGAGGTTGACCCTCATCATTCCTTCTCTTTTATTAACAGAACTCGTATTTTGTTTGGTTTATATTGTCCCTACCTCTAGGGATGAAATGTGGCAGGCCAAGCCAGTTTTGACAATCCCACTCATCACTATTAGTGATTCATCTGGGGTAGACATGTGACTCATCGCTGAAGATGAAACGGATGGGGGAATGTCCAGGGAGATACCTGGGAAGATACACCTCTTTTAAAGACAAACATACAGAAAGGAATATGCATGTTTGCTCCCACTCCATTCTTTCTTCCTGGGGACTTGGTTATGTGCTGACATGCAGTCATCTTTGACCTTGAAGAAAGAGAAAACAGTTCACAGTGATGCTGACCTAACATTCTATCCCTGTTGGGCCACTGGACTGGCCTCAGAACCACCTGCCTTCAGTTTTCTGGTCATCTGGCCTCATGGTTCAGGCCGTCATGAATTGTGGATTCTGATACTTGCTTCCAAAATATCCTGAGTCATTCAGGTTTTAAATTCTCTTTTAATAGCTAGATTAAATTATTAAAAGTTTGTTTGAAATGAAGAGCTTTTTCCAACACTTGGAGTCATGAGTACACTCTAGGATTGTCTAGACAAGGATTAACGCAGTGGTTCTCAACCTTCTGGCCCTTTAAATACAGTTCCTCATGTTGTGACCCAACCATAAAATTATTTTCGTTGCTACTTCATAACTGTAATTTTGCTACTATTATGAATCGTAATATAAATATCTGATATGCAGGATGGTCTTAGGCGACCCCTGTGAAAGGGTCCTTGGACTGCCAAAGGGGTCGCGACCCACAGATTGAGAACCGCTGGATTAACATAACCTGGTATTGCATAAACATGGCAATAACCATTTGGGCTTAAATTTGTGTGAGAAGTAACCATTTGGAGAGCAAAGTGGATTCAACCAAGACAAATCAATTTAAACCTCTCATCTGATTTAGAAGCAAGTGTGTGTGTGTGTGTGTGTGTGTGTGTGTGTATTTGTGTGTGTTTATGTGCATATCCTGGGTGAACACAGAATGCATATTTTCCATGTAAGTAGAAATCTATGCTCTAAACTTCATGTTTTGAATTTCATTAGGAACCCCCAAATTCCTTGTTTCAGAATGGATGGAAATGCGATGTTTTTGTGATGTTGTTCTACCTTCTTTCTTTACTTTGATAACCCAACTTGTTCAGTTGTATTTTACTGCCACATAGGAAACTGCCCGGGTCTCACCACTGCAGAATCATGCTCTTCAGGCTTCTGTTGGCTCTACTTTAGTTTTGTTAACTCTTGTGACCCAACATTAACTGAGTTTGATTGCTTTTTGGAAACCTTTCCAGTAATTTTATGATTGAGATGGTGTTTTTCTCAGTTGTGTGCTTATCTTACTCATGTATGGATGGCACTAATAGCGCTCTGGTGGACATTCCATATCCTCCCCCATCGCTGCCTCATATCACCTTCTATCATTGGTCAGCCTATGAAATTTCCTGGGTCGTTCTATTTCTGTCCGTTCTCGGGAACTGTTAACTCTCCAGCAGGGGCCCATTATTCCTGAATTTGGGAAGAGACAACTCCCTGCCTGCCCCCCCCCCCCCCAACGCTGCTTTCATATAACAAATCAAGACTAGAAAACTTCTTTATCTAAAGGAAAAATGGGTTACATATTTTATAATGAAATTCTAACATGTACATAATGCTTTACGGTAAATGTGCATTCATGTTTCTTATTTTATCCTCATAAACACTCCATAACATTACCAAAGTATTGCTTTTTTTTATAATCGATTTCATGTTTTTTAAAAAAAGAGGCTCAGGAAGTTTAAGAGGCTTGTTCAAATCACTTTCCTTTGAAGAAAGAGATTCTTCCCTACACAGAGGTCTCCTCATTCTAATCTCTCCCAGAAATAGCACTTTGAATTGTTTTTAAAAATATGTTTTTATTTATTTTAGAGAGAGAGAGAGAAAGAGAGAGATAGAAACATTGATGAGAGAGAAGCATCAACATTGACCGCTGCCCCCTGCATGCCCCCTGCTGGGAATTGAGTCCACAACCCGTGTATCCTGACCAGAAATCGAACACATGACCTCTCTATGCCCAACCAAATGAGCCACGCCCGCCAGGTTATTTCTTTTGTTTTGTTTTGTTGTTATTGCCACCATCTTTTTAAATGACCTTTGGAAATAATTTCTGAAATATAATTTTTGTCAGATGTGGCCAATTAATGAGGCCAGCTGACATCTGGCATGTCCACTGAAATCAGTGAACCTCTGTAAATATGTTTCCACCAACTTCTGTTTTAAAAACATGTAGCAAAATGTATTGACCACGTATTAGGAAGACATAGGAGCATTTGGAAATGTTTGAATACTGCACATGAACTCAGTAAACAACCACAGGTTCTGTCAGTACCGTGTGTCAGATGTCAGTGTCAGCTGAAGACGGTAATAAAAAGCCCAAACGTGAAGGTCCCCAGTTAATGTGCGACGCCACCTTTTCCCACTTGTATTCTCAGCCGATGACAGAATTCTGTGTACCTGACCACCAGACTTTATTGTGCAGTGTGCGTTCCATTTTAATTAACCTCAGGACTCCTCGAGCCAGAGCTGGGCTCCCTAATTATTTTCATGAAAACCAGTGATCTGCCCAGAAATGAAGGTTGAGAGAAAATATAAGCCATCAGAGCCATTGCTAAACCTACACAAATAGTCATGGTTGCTAGAAAATATAACCGACTTTTTTTTTTTAAAGACTTTCATATTATTTAACTTTTGTTGAATGGTGTTACAGTTAACTCTAGAAATGACTCATGGGCTGATTCTTTTTGTACATCTGTCTATCACTACACACACACACACACACACACACACGTATATATATTTAGGGGACAGTAAAGAAAATTTGCCCTAAGGTAACATTTCTCATCTTCATAATGCATGTGAAAAAGTATTCTTGTTTTATCCTCTAAAAATAGCCAAGACCAGAAATTGAACGCACTGCTATCCACAAGCCAGCCTTGACAGGGAGCGGCCAGGATTATCTTCAGGATCAAGGCTTCGTGATTGAGATAAAATGAAAGAGACTTTACCGCTCTTTATGTAATTAAATGCAGTCATTATGAAAATTTCTCTGCACAGCTGTTAGGCTGGAAAAAATTAGCATTATCAGTAATCCCTTTATATCTTTGACACGATTCATAGTTTCCCAGCTATTCCCTGTTCTGAAAATGAAATGGCATTTGAAACCTTCCATAGGTAAGTGTTGCTTATATGTTGCCTTAATAGCAATTCTATACCTCGTTTTTTAAATTCAGTGAACCATTCAGAGAGTTAAACTGCCAGGGCTTGACAATTTGTTTATGTGGTGACTCGCAGATAATGGGTCAAGTGGCCAAGCAGGTCGTAACATAGTCAATTCAGTTTAGTCTGAGACTTTTAGACAGCTGAACCAATTAATAGCTGCCAACCAGGCTGTTTATGAGGCCATTCTAATGTCCTAAGGTATGGCCCCCAACTGCCCTCCCCTGCTGGCCTGATCGCCCCCCGAATGCCCTCCCCTGCTGGCCAGATGTTGTTCCAAAGTAGGAAGCCGGGTGTGTCCATAATCAGGAACTTGGGGTGATTGATGTATTACCTCACCTACTTGATCATATCTAACAAAAGTTCCCCCAATATGTTTATTAGTATTTAGGCTTCTGCTTACAACACGGGGGTTCCTTTGTTTATTCAGATCAAGTTGGACCCTCGTCCTCTGCCCAACTATTTTAGTCTAAGAGGTAACCATGGCTACTTGGCAACTACTAAAGATTCCCATGGCACAAATTATTCTGATCATCTTTCTGCCCCTGCTGCCCATTTCTGTAACCTTTGAGCCCCTCCTCCCCTCCCCCCCTCCCCCGGTCCCCTGTTTCTAGGAGGGAAGTGCTGCCACTTAGTCTTTATACGCTGGGGTCCTATCACCCTCCCTGAAACCAGGGAGCCTGTGTCTGCCTCCTCACCCCGCCTCTTAGGAGCAGCCACTGCAGCGTCTTTCAAGGCGCTGCCTGTATTTCTTGACAAAAAGATACTTAACAGTTTTACGTGAAAATAATTTCAAACGTACAGCAAATGTGCAAAAATAAGCAAACACAAAGAGCAGCGGCATACCTTTACCAGGTTCATTTGCTGTCAACAATTTGCTCCATTTGCTTTGTCATTCGGACTCTCTCAACACTTGGGAGTAGCATTCAGAGCTCTTGGTCCTTTACCACCAAACAGTTATTTCTTAAGAAAAAGGGTACATGCTCGTGGAACAACTGTCCAGTTATCATTTTCACTGAATTTAACATCAGCTCAACTCTTTTGTTTTATCTATTATCCAAATTCCAGTTTTGTCAGCCCACCCAATCAGGTCCTGTATTGCATCTGTTTGCCCTTTGGTATGTACTGCAACCTAGGGCTACGTATTGCACTTTGCTATCATAACTATTTAGACTCACTTTATTTGGAAGATTTCTAAAGCCTTTCTTTTTCTTTTATGACCTTAGCATTTATGCAGAATATAATCCCCCCCCCTTTCAAAAATAGAATAGCATGTTCCCTATTTTAAGTTATCTTGCTGGTTCCTCGTGGTTAGATTTTGGTTGTATGTTCCCAGCCAGACTGCTACACAGAGGACACTGTGATGTGCTGTCCTCCTCAGGGTCTCGAAGCAGGAGGCCCACAATGACCTTCTGCATCTTTGTCACCCGTCCAGGTGTTGTCTGATTGCTCTGCTGAATAGTCACTATATTTCACCTTGTACGCAATAAACAATCTGTAGAAGGACAATTCAAGTTCCTACAAACACTTTGCTTCTTATCAAAATTTACCCCCCTCCTTTTAGCATCAATGGATGGTTGTTGCCTATACCAATATTCACTGAGGGGTGCAAAATAATAGTTTTCCCAACTTCAGTACTTCCTCTAGAGTTACCAATCAACATTTGACATTCTTCTAAAACAAGAGCCTCCTTACTCTTTGTATTTATTTATTTTGTATTGAAAAAAACAACAAGAAGAAGAAGAAAGAAAGAAAGAAAGAAAGAACAGGCTCCAAATGGAGTCACTTGTGCAAAACTCCACATCAGCAAACCAAAACTTAATACCTAACCTAAGTGCAGGTCCCGCCTCCCGGGAATGTAACCTTTCCACCCCGTGGGTCTGGAATGACCTGCCCAGCACTGATGAGGTTTTCTGCCTGACAGACTCCCCTCCCCCATGGAAAGTGACCTTGCCGGAAACAAGCCGCTCTTCCCTAGAGTAACTTCCTGCCGCCTCCTGCCTAGACACGTCTTCACTCTGCCCAGTCCTCCGAGCTCCTTTCTTATGCTACACGGATGCTGCCCCATTCATGACTCGTTAAAGAAAGCCAGTCAGATCTCATATACACTCAGCTGATGGTGTGGTTTTTAAAAACAGATTAGATAGGCATATATGTTATATATAAAATATATATTTTCTATGTCATACCAAAATATGTAAGTATACATATGTGATGGTGAGTTTATATGTACGTACATTAATATATGTTGTGTTTTTGGTATGGACTCATAGTTCCCATTTTCCCCCCAGTGGTTTATAACATTTGTCCTTTTTTTTTTTTTTAACCAATTCCTTTCTAAATGCCCAGGCACAGGCAGGATCCTCTGAACCAGGAGAGTTCCTTATGCATTGAGTGATTTAAGGGCACAGTCAATAAATCCACCCCAGTCTTATTTTTCTAACTTTTAAAATGTCTTCTTTCATCTTCCACTAATAATTTGAGGCAGATCACCTTCATTTAGTTCAGGCCATCCACTCAGTCCAGGTTCCAGTCACCTAACAAGGCCAACACTTCATCCCTTATTGGGAAGCCGGAGTTGGCACATTAGGTATATCATCTCTGGTAGATACACACACGTGGGTATATTTGGCCCGATCAATAGCTATGTTTCTTTTCCCTTGTCTAGTCCCCTTAGAACCCATTCTCACACCTAGTCCCCAGCTTCCTGCAGGTATACATGAGTTGAATCATGGATTTTGGTTTATCACATAACTTTTTCCAGGTCAGACTCCGTATTTTTCTCCCTGGGACAAGCTGAGATCCCACTCTTGTCGGAGGTGTTGTGTCTGTGAGGTGCATAGAGCAGAGGTGGGGGAGGGGTATTGTCTGCCCTTTGAAAGGTGAAGGTGCTGCAGGGTCTCCTAGCAACTCAGGGCTTGTGTCACCAGAGAGGAGAGGAAGCGCTATTTCCCCTGGCAAAGGGATGCTCTCTGGCCTCGAGGGACGCAGAGCGGCCAGGCTTCTCGCAGTCACCACGATGTGCCCATCAGGGTTCTACTCTCTCTTAATAAATGCTCAGGCTTTCACCTACAGGGCACGGAAAGGTTTGAATTCACGTTACGTTGGGACTCAGCAAACGCTAGGAACTGACTCAGTGTCTGATTTCTCTCCTTGTCGGTTTTGTGGCCTCGAGAGATCATGATGGATGTTCCCTCATCTTCTAATCATGTCTTGAGTTGAAAGTTGAAAACCCAGAGCTTGTCCTGTCTTTTTTGCTTCTTCTTTACTCTCTAGTGTAAGGAGAAACGGCTGGAGGCCTGTATTCTTCCTTCATTCCTCAGTAATGGCTCGTCCCAGCAGTCGTCTGGTCTGCCAAACCTTTCACTCCAGGAGGCACTTATTTCATGGACTGGTTGTGATCAGATGAGGCACTATGGGCTCTGGGCTGTGTGTTTTCCCTTTTTAAATGGAACTGGGAGCCATCCTTCACACCCAAATGGGTCTCACAATCCCTCCCAAATTCCATTCCTTGAGTTTTGCTCACAACTACTTCTATACTAGATGCCGTATCCGTCAGAACCCAGGGTAACAACAGGGTCCACTCCAGATATTACGAAGAGGAAAAGATTAAACAGAGGATGACAGGCTTATATTAAGGAAGGCTGGAAGGACAGCTTCCACTTGGGCCGCCAGAAATGCCTTCTGCAACCAAGGACAGATGTGCAGGGGACACAGCGCTGGGGCTGAGAGTGGCTCTGGGCCGGGGTCAGGGGTCCAGCACGGAGAGGCTAATGCCCGTCACCTCCGATACAGCACCATCCGGAAACTAAAGAGGCAGGAAGACGGCCATGAGCAGGGCAGGCAGTCTTCAGTTCTATGATCTGGTTAGCCAGGAAAACATCAAAAGGAACAAGAAAATGGTTTCAGCCTCATTTTTACTTTCCAAATCTCCCTCAGGGGCATTCAATCTGAGGAACCTAATTTGCATCCAGAATCCTAGCTGCAGTGGATAAGTGTTTCCAGTTACCCCACATCTCAGTTAGAGGTAGAGTGGAATCCAGGTTGAAGGAGCCATCCACAGTGTTTAACGCGCCCCCAGAGAGAACCGCCACAGACGCAGGCGCATTCTGACCCATGTATCCAGTTTTCACGAGTCGGAAGCAGCAAATACTTGACTCTGTCCTCATAGTGGGTACCTGGCCACCGGATGTTGTGAAGCTCATGAAATGCCGATTCTCAGTCCCACAGACTGAAATTCTTGACGCCTGTTTTCCTCTTTTGCTTATCATTCTTAAATCATGAAAATAAATGGCATCCAGCCCATGGCAAAAGTGTTTTTCATATTTTAGCTTGATACTTTTTTGTGTGTGCTTTTTGTTTTGTTTTGTTAATCTTCACCCCAGGATATTTTTTCCGTTGATTTTTAGAGAGAGTGGAAGGGAGGGAGGGAGGGAGGGGAAGAGAGAGAGAAACATCAGTGGGTCTGGTTGCCTCCTGCATGGGCCCCAACAGGAGCCACAGATGGAAGCTACAATCCGAACATGCCCTTGACTGTGAATCAAAACCATGACCCTTTGGCGTGTGGGCCAAAGCTCTAACCACTAAACCATGCAAGCCAGGGCTGGCTTGATACTTTTTAAAAATTATAGTTAGCATACAATATTATTTTAGTTTCATGTGTTGAATGTAATAATTCAACATTTATGCACCTTAAGAAATGAATACTACACTAAGTCTAGTAACTGTCACCATACATAGTTGTCACGATATTATTGACTATATTTCCTGTGCTGTATGTTACATCCCTGTGACTTATTTTATAACTAGAAGTTTGTCCTGCTTAACCTCCTTCCCCCTGTCTACCCTATCCCCTTCGCCTCTGGTAACCATCAGTTTGTTCTCTGTATCTGTGAGTTTATTTCTGTTTCACTTTGTTCATTTGTTTTGTTTCTTAAGACTTCACATTATAATTGAAATCATATGGTATTTGTCTTTCTCTGTCCAACTTATTTCACTGAGCATAATACTCTCTCCCCCATCCATGTTGTTGCAAATGGCAAGATTTTATTCTTTTTTATGGCTGAGTAATATTCTGTTACAATCATTTTATATAATAATATATAATATTCCATTATATATATCCCATTATATATGTAAATATATTCCATTATATACATCACTTCTTTATCTACTCATCTGTTGATGGAACACCTCAGATACTTCCGTGTCATGGCTATTGTAGTAATGCTGTGATGAACATAGGGGTGCATATATCTGTTCGAATTAGTGTTTTCATTTCTTTTAGATAACTACCAAGAGTGGAATTACTAAGCCAGTGGTTCTCAGCCTTCTGGCCCTTTAAATACAGTTCCTCATGTTGTGACCCAACCATAAAATTATTTTCGTTGCTACTTCATCACTGTAATGTTGCTACTGTTATGAATAGTAATGTAAATATCTGATATGCAGGATGGTCTTAGGCGACCCCTGTGAAAGGGTCGTTCGACCGCCAAAGGGGTCTCGACCCACAGGTTGAGAACTGCTGTACTAAGTCATATAGTAGTTTTATTTTTAACTTTTTGAGGACTCTCCATACTCGTTTCCATAGTGGCTGCACTAGTATCCAGCCACTTGTGGTGTGAAATGGTTGCCTTCTCCACATCCTCAGCAACACGTGTTGTTTATTGTCTATTTGATAACAGCCATCCTGACGCATGGGAGGCGATATCTCCTTGTGGATTGGATTTCCTTTTCCCTGATGACTAGTGATGTTGGACGTCTTTCCTTGTGTCTGTTGGCCATCTGTATATGTTCTTTGGAGAAATGAATATTCAGGTCCTCTGCCCATTTCTTATTTGGATTGCTGTTTTTATTGATATTGAGTTGTACGAGTTCTTTAAATATTTCGGATATTAACTCATTATTGCATATATCATTAACAAATGTCAATAACTGCATTTTTAAAAAGTAAGTTTTATTAACTTTAGAGAGAGAAGGGAAAAGGAGAGAAAGAAACATCAGTGAGAGAGAAACATGCGTTGACTGTCTCCTGTACACCCCCTACTGGGCACCGAGCCCGCAGCTGGGGTATGTGCCCTGGCTGGGAATGGAACCGAAATCCTTCAGTAGATGGGACAATGCCCAACCAAGCCACGCTGGCCGGGGCTCAGTAACTGCATTTTCAGCTGAAGTTGACATTCATGGGGTAAACATGAGAAATATAGGCTGTGGGCTCATTGGCTTTGAAACATTGGGGGATTTCTTCTACTACAGAAGATTCCACTGAACGATAAATGGACACACACAGCGTGGAAAGTATTGGCCACATGGAAACCACAGGTGAGAGCTCAGTTGGCTTGCATTGCCGTCTGCTCCAGAGGTGCGTGTGCACATACTAACTTCCATTGTGTTCTTTTTATTTGTCCTTGTTTATCCCATCTAAGCAACAACCTCTTATTTTAAAAAGAATTCAATGAAAGGGGAAAAAAACTAAGATAGGAGAAGAAACTTTTAAAAAATATCTTTTTGATGTCTTATTTGAAGGTGTTCATTTTGTGGTAAATTATTTTTGTTACATGTTATGTTTTAACATATGCTGGCAAACGTTTGTTAGTTCATACATGAGCCTTTGTAATTCAAGCCCAAGAATATCTGTTCTTTGATGTGAACAGGGTCTCCTCCAACTGTGTAATAAAGAAAATAAGTGGGTCCTGGCCGGTGTGGCTCAGGTGGTTGGGCGTTGTCCCTTACACCTAAAGGTTGCCAGTTCGATTCCCGGTCAGGGCACATACCTGGGTTGTGGGCTCGATCCCTGGTAGGGGCCGTGCAGGAGGCAGCCAATTGATGTTTCACTCTCTCATCGATGTTTCTCGCTCTCTCCCTCTCCCTTCTTTTCTAAAAAATGAAAATAAAAAGTCAATAAAAACATTTTTAGAAAAAAAGAAAATAAGGTGGCTACATATTAGTCAAGTTTTCAGTTAATATCTGGCCTTTTCTGGGGGAGTAGCTGACACTTTCCCAGGCAGAGTACCCCTGACTGCTTGTTAAGAAGACAAGCCGTGGTTAGAGTTACAAATACCAATGGTATCAGAGTGGAAAAACATTGTCACTTCTGATTGTGTGTCTGGAAGATTCACTCCATTCTGTAAATCTCTCTGAATTATGTAGATTAATCTTTGGAAGAGATAACAGCTATTCATTACAAATTTTAGACATTATTTCCCAGGGTATTTTAGAATTTACTGAAAATAAGTATCAAGGATATCACAAAAACCAGAAGATGATGCCAACTATAGATACAGAATACAACAGCTACAAAATATCACTGTAATGAGGCAGAAGAGGTACTTGATTTTTGTTGCAGGAGAATTTAGATCAATAGAGCACATAACTATACATTGCATTTCTAGAGCGATAGAGGACCCATAGTACTAAACATCAGAGCTGGCTCTTGAAATGAGCATTGGGAAGAAATGTGGGAGCGAACTCAGCGTAGTGATTACATTGGAGTGCACATTTGCAAGGACGAAGAGTTCCCAGAGGATATAGTCACATCGGCTTTAATAAAGGCCGAGGCTGTGGTAGATCGGGAGGAAGAAGTCACGGGCAGTCATCAATCATAGAGACATCCGAGTGTTTCCAGGCACAGTCCTTCAGTGCCCTTCCTTGGCCATCTGGGATGTATTTCATTTTTGCATATCAACCTCCAAGACTTGTCTGAGGTACTTGTGAGGGGAGTCCAAGCTCAAGTTCACCAGGGGACTTTAGTAATTTCACATCATACAGGTAAAGCCAGGAGGGAAACTGGTTGAACGAGGAGCGAACTCCATTCTGTGCCTGCCTTGTAAACCTCTGGGCACACCCCTTGGAGCCCCCACCTCGCCCATTTGTGAATTTTTACTTCTCTTCTTGATTCCCTGTATGTCTGTATTTCTGGATTCCTGATTCCTCATCTGACTTCTATTCTCAAAATGATCTGTTCCTTTGACCTTGTTTTCTCATGAGCCTTAGTTTAGTGATTTGGCAGAGAAAATGAGACGAAAGACATAAAACTTTGCATCTTTTCTATCTGCAAGATTGCCTGTTATATTATGGTATTTAGTGGCTCATTGGATCTTTGAATTGATAGGATGGAAATTGGGGGTTAAATCATTTTAAATGATTTATTTGGGAAGGACACATGAGAATAGTTGCCTTATCTGATGCTTAGGTATAGTGTATTCATTGTAAATCCATCCATTATATATGGAAAACAGCTTTTGGTTAGATAACGTTCACTGTGGTAAGATTCTATCTTTATTTTCCGTTTTTATGTTCTCAATTTTTGGAGAAAACCCAAGAGATCTTATTATAGGTAATAGTAGAGTTCTCTACTCTAAATATAGTCAGCCCGTGACACCATTTTCCACATAGAACACGTGCAATTGCTTTTTATTGTAATGTCATTGAGGTTGGCTGGGCTGGAACAGGATTCTCCTGTCACTGTCATGGCCTTCAACACTCTCCTGTAGAGAGATGCCTGATTCTTACCCAACTGCCTTTCTTACAAAGTCTGGCTTGTTGGCCTGTTGACCCAGGGCTCCTTGCGAAGCTGCTGGAATTACTTAGTTGGCCTTTTAAGCATGTTTAATGTCCTGATGAAGTTCTCTATTTCCCATGTGTGTTGTATAGAAATCAATGGCTGGCATAAAGACTTTCTTGGTTCATCAGGAGGCATATAATAAGAACAACAATGACAACACTAACTTAGAGTACCCACCACATGTCAAGTTCTGAACTGTACAAATTACATGTATTGATTCCTTGAGTCCTCAGTAATTTTGTGAGGCATTAACTATTATTGTGCCCATTTTACAGACGTGGAAACTGAAGCATAAGAGAGGTTTAGTAATTTGTCCAAGTGCATACAGTAGGAAAAGTCTGACCTGGTATTTAAACAAGTATAGTCGTGAGAAAGTCCCAGAGTCAACAGAAGGTGAAACAGAACAAAGCAAGAAAAGCCACAGTAACAATACACTAAAGAGCTTTTCTTTGACCATCGTTCTTCATGCACATGTGTCCATGGATTATGCATTTTGACTACTATCTATTACTAAAGTGTACACTTTGGGAAAGACGTTATTAATTTAGTTAGTTTTACTATCGACCCCAGGTCAACTCTGAAGTTCTCAAGTTGCTCAGAGAAACTTGAATAAATAGGTCTGAAATTTCCCAGGGGAGGGGTGAAGGTTCAAGATATTTCATCACATTTACTTTAGAAATACACAAAAACTTGGAGATGAGCCAACAGGTTTCCCACCGTGACTGTTGGCATGCTCCATCAAGGCAAGAATTTTTATTTGTGTTGGTGTCTGCCATAGCCCTGATAGTTGGAATTATGCCTGGAATACAGTAGTTGCTCCATACTGGACAAATACATGAATTGAACAGATACCATGGGTCATAACCTTAACGTACACTAGATTTGCTCTAAACTCTGGAGAACAGCAGAAGAGAGACTGGCAAAGCAGAGTGGAAACTAACTTCAGGTCTGTCTTACATGTCCCTGGTCCTCACCTCACTGCACAGCACTCAAGAATATTCACAGTCGTCCCAGGGAGCAGGAGGAGGGCCTTCATTTGGTATAATGTTTTTTTTGTGAGGACAAGGAAAATTTTCATGCACTAATCCCAATGGTGAATACTTTTCAAGGGCTTATTATGTAGTAGCCGTTGGATATATAGTGAAGAACAAATATATTCTCCACCACATTTTACATATGAGAAACGAAGGCCACAAAGCTGGTAACTGGCGAGCTGGGATCACGAACCTCATCAGCCCACTTTAGAGCCACGCTGGTGCCAGTGGTCTGTGGTCCTTCCTCGGATTCAGTGGAACTGAAGACACATCCTCACAAAGCCTATCAGAAAGTACAAATATAACGTGCCATGCGGGACAGTGGACGGTGGTGTGAGAGAGTGTGAGGGAGGGAGCGGCAGGATGGGACGCTGAGAAAGTGGATTTTGGCTGGGGAGGGAGGTGCTATGCCAGGTCGGCCCTTTGAGGCCCTGTGAACTTTAGTGAGCCGTTTTTTATCTCAGTGGGAGGTCGTCGCAAGATTTGTGTGGGGATGTGACATGGTCCTATTTATGTTTTATAAATGCCACTCATTCTGCTTCTTGTACTTTTATAGAATAGTCACAATGATTAATGGCACATTTTTGACAGAATAGTCCTTCCTTCTAACATGCTTTTTCATGACTTTAGCTCATTCACGTGCCTCATAGATGGTATTTGGAAAATGCTTTTGAATAGAAACCATATTTAAGACTATTTTTGGATTGATATGTTGTAACATAAATAGATATGATGTGTATGAAAAGCAAGTTTAGAAGATTTGTATATGTTACTATCATTTAAAATTAAGGAAAAGGCATGTGGCAGAGGTACGAGTAAGTACTTCACTGCACCATTGATAAAAGTTACTAAAAGTAACTTTTCCAAAGCTATGCAATGCGTATTATAGGTGATGTACATATTAAATATTGTTGGTATATTTATATATTTAGACAGTATTTTCTATAAGTAGTACTGATGCAGGCATATGGAATTATAATGTAATCATATTATGTAATTGTAACCTAAACTATTGAACTTATTAATATAGAATTCTATAATAGAATTAAACTGATTCAGGTTTACTATTTCACCCATCTTTTAAATATAATGAAGCAAAGGCAAGAAAATCCTGGATTTTAGTGAAATTCAGTAAAGAGAATGCTTACACTGGCCTGTCTAGTGAACTGCTAAGACTCACAGGTTTGTACTGATATTATTGCTTGTTCTTTGCAAAACCACCACCTAGGAAAACAGCCCGGTGTTTGTATCTCATTCGTATAAACAAGTTGTCTTTTGGAACAAGTTGTCTTTTGGAACCAGAAGTAAAAACCGTGGCCTTTGGCGCTGGTTAAAAGCTGAAACTGTTGCTCTAACAAACACAATTTCTCTTCCTGGGCTGCTTGGAGATTGGCAGGAGCTCAGCCCTGAACATCCAGGGCAAGCGCACGGCCAATGGCGAAATAGCAGCCTGTCCTGTGGCAGCAGGAAGGCGAGGAACCAGTTCTCCGAATACATTTTTGGAGCAAGTAGGTGAGGCAAAGAACGACCTGGAGAACGGGGAGGCAGGTGACAGGTTAGACAGCAAGAGAAGTGGCACGAGGCAGAGTCGGTTAATGATTCCAGCAGCTTTCTGACGCGGAGAACGCTTCAGTTGGTGAGAGAAGGAGGCACTTGTAAATTCTCTCTCCATACCAGTCAGGGAAATCCTCCGAAGATTTGAATGTCCTTGCCTATCAGCACAGGCAGACATTTTATAAGGTGAGAATTCTGCATGAATGCCCGTGTTCTAAGGCTGTATTATTGAATCTGCCACCCGTCAAATCTGAGAATGCAAATGAGAAGAATCCTGTGGATACAGCCCGGAATATGTGCCAGTGGTTCTGTTGTTATAGGGAAAGGCTGTCTCTTTTGGTTAATTTGCCATCGCTAAAGTTTTGGTATAGTCCAGTGATGGCGAACCTTTTGAGCTCGGCGTGTCAGCATTTTGAAAAACCCTAACTTAACTCTGGTGCTGTGTCACATATAGAAATTTTTTGATGTTTGCAACCATAGTAAAACAAAGACATATTTTTGATATTTATTTTATATATTTAAATGCCATTTAACAAAGAAAAATCAACCAAAAAAATGAGTTCGCGTGTCACCTCTGACACGCGTGTCATAGGTTCGCCATCACTGGTATAGTCAAATTACCACTGCGCTCTCAACAAATAGGACTTTCATTCCTATTTTAAGGTGACCAAAAAATGCATGGTGGTCAGATAATTCTTATTTTATGTTATTTGTTTTTCAATTCAAAACCTTTTATTTCATTTTTTACCTTTTCAACATTTTTTTTAAATATATTTTATTGATTTTTTTACAGAGAGGAAGGGAGAGAGAGAGTTAGAAACATCGATGAGAGAGAAACATCGATCAGCTGCCTCCTGCACATCTCCTACTGGGGATGTGCCCGCAACCCAGGTACATGCCCTTGACCGGAATTGAACCTGGGACCTTTCAGTCCGCAGGCCGACACTCTATCCACTGAGCCAAACTGGTTTTGGCCTTTTCAACATTTTTATTGAATTTATTTGGGAATGGGGGAGCCTCTGGGATAACTACAGATCATGGGGGAGCATGGTGTGATGGGGGTGGTGGTCACGGGCCAGCACTGTGCTACCACTGGCAGGGATCAGCCCGTCTGTTCCTCAAATAAAATAGATATTCTTTTTTTTAAATGTTTTATTGATTTTTTAGAGAAAAAGAAAGGAAGAGGGGGAAAGAGATAGAAACATCGTTTGGCTGCCTCCTGTATATCCCCTGCCCTGAAACCAGGCACATGTCCTGACCCAGAATCGAACTGGCGACCTCTTGGTGCATGGGGTGATGTTCTATCACTGAGCCACCCTGGCCAGACAAAGTAGATATTCCTTTTTAAAAAATTAACAGTTCCATCTCTTCTTTACTTCCATAATCATATCATGTAGATGTGGTCACCCCCATTTTACAGATAAGGAAAGGAGACTCAGAGATGAGTGAGTAGCCTGCCCTGCATCACAAAGGCCTGATACAAATGCTCACGGCTTTATTAGCCACATTCAGTGCACAGGGTTGTGAGGCTGAGGGGCAGTGAAATCCATTACCCAAAGCCACACAACTGGCCAGCGCATGTTTTGGTATTTCTCACCCAATTTAAAAAAAGACACACACACACACCTAGAAAATGAAAGCTTTTGAGTAAGAAATGATGAAGATAGCCAGGTCTTTAACTTGCACAGATACTAGTGAGAGATGCCGGGATGGGCGTCGTGGGGCTCAGCAATGGTGGCCCGCGCTGCTGTCTGCTTTGTTCTGTTGCTGCTACGAACCACCAACCCTTTCCTGCTGATGCTCATTCAGAAAGAAGTCTCCCGGCCCTAACCAGTTTGGCTCACTGGATAGAGCGACTGAAGGGCCCCAGGTTTGATTCCTGGTCAGGGCACATGTCTGGGTTGCGGGCTTGAACCTTAGTAGGGGGCATGCAGGAGGCGGACAGTCAATGATTCTCTCTCATCATTGATCTCTCTCTCTCCCTCTCCTTCTCCCTTCCTCTCTGAAATCAATAAAAACATTAAAAAAGAAAAGTCTCCTGCACATTATAATGATCAGACATGAACCTGAAAGGACCGAATCTTCAGGCTTTCGATAAAAAACCTCTTTAAGCTGTTTGTACACAGATCATCCGGCCGGAAGCAGGATCTCAGGAATTCTTCTCGGAGGCCAAGGGGGTCAGAGAGGATTAGCGCAGCCGGTGGGCACGCAACTAAAGGAAGCTTCTCAAGTGAGCAAAACAAAACAAAACAAGCCGTGTGAGAAAATGCTGACACAACGCAGGTTTCAGTGTAATAAACAGTGCGCTCGGACCTCTGCTTCACCCTATAGGACTGAGCACCATAAATCCGTTATATTTTAGTTCTTAGGAGAGGAGCAGAGGGTCTACGCGGTGTAAGAATCGTGTTTTTATGAGCCCGCTGATGAGTAGCCGCATGTTGAATCGTATCCCGAATCCTTAAGGCCTCATAAGCAGAGCAGCACAGCCTGTGTTTGCCAGGGAAGCATCTGAGAGGGATTCCTCCAGAGTCTCATCGTGGTCGGCAGGCTCCCCTGCCCAGCCCGGCGGGTTCTCATTATTGCTGTCGGCAGGCGCTTCACACGGGTCCTTCCATCATCAATTCTGCAGGAAAGACACACCACCTCAGTGGCCTGTTGCTCACAACAGATGTCAAATTTAAACAATGGCTCACCGACCTGTGTTGTATTCCGTTGTGTTCTGGAAGTTCATATGCATGCCAAGCGCTCCAGGAGGGATCGAACAGTAAGTCACGTAATGAGAGGGACTCAGCCACGCTGCTTACCTTCCCAGCTCGGCTACTTGGGGATATTGCAGACGCTGCCGTCTTCTCACCTCCTGATGCTGGGTGCACAGTGATCGCACCATTATTGTTAATGTTCCCAGTGAAATTCTTGAAATCGGCTCAATTATATACACGGAAAACCCTTGTAAGTCACATAGAGGCACTCTCCTGCCACATATATTTTCATCAAACTATCAAGTCAAGAATAGGAAATACAGCATTTTTTTAGGGGGGCGGGAAGCAAAGAAAAACAGGAAATCATTCTCTTTGACGCATTTATCTCCTACTTGTCATAGTACAGGTGGCAGAAGTAAAACACATGGACTTTGGGGGATATGTTTGACATTAAATACAGATATGACCAGATCGTGCTATTTTCACTCTAGATTTCCATTTGGTGCGTCCGGGTGTCATACCGCCAATAAAATACTGTCTTGATAAACCCATTTAGAGATTCCTGCATAACGATTTGCAGTTGGTTTGCAGCTGAAGTCTGTTTTTTAACGTAGTAAGAACACTTCACATGCGATCTTCCTCCTTAAACTTTTGAGAGCACGACGCAGCAGGGTGAGCTGCAGGCGCCAGGCTGTCCAGCAGGCCTCTGGGACTCGTTCATCTTGTGAAAATGAAACTCGATGCTCGCTGAACGTCTCCCCGGGTCCTCCTCCCTGCAGCCCCTGGCAGCCACCACTCTGCTCCCCGCTTCCCTGAGTTGGTCTATGGTGGATCCCTCACGTCATCGGAGCGTGCGGCGCCTGTGCTTCTGCGACGGGCTTCCTTCCCTCGGCATCAGCCCCCACGCTCATCCAGGTGTTGCAGATGGCAGGGCTTTGTCTTTTCTTTAAGGCCAGGTCATATTCCACTGTATGAATATAGGACATCTTTATCCAGGCACTTGTTGATGGGCATGTGGGTGGTTTCCGTGTCTGGGCTATTGTGACTAGTGCTGCAGTGAACATGGTGGTGCAGGGACTCTTGGGGATTCTGATGTCAATTCGCGGATGTGGAGAAATTGGAGCCCTTGTGCACTGAGGGTAGGAATGGAAGATGGTGTCGCCACTGCGGAAAGCAGCATGGAGGTCCCTCGGAAAATGAAAATAGAGCTGTTGTATGATCCAGTCATCCCATGTCCCTGTGTATATGCAAGTGGATTATTTCTGATACAGTAACTTGCAAATATCATATCAAAGCACCACATAATTACTAATACAGAATCATATAAAATTGCAGCTTTCTCTCACACCTTGCCTGGTCCAAATATTGGTGTCATTTGATCCGCAATCAGCACGGACAAGAAAGTAATGAGAGTAATATTTCTGTTCTGTGCAATATCAACCCGCACTCGCTGGTGCCGTTATTCAGTTTCGGTAATTGTTTAGGTCATCAATCTCTGGCAGGAACCTTCCGGAGTGCGGGATGATAGCAGAGTATCAAGCTGCACCATGCTGAGAAGCGATGCATCTCTGCCAGGTGAAGCTCTGCCCTTCGGCTACCATAATGCATCTCCATTCTGCTTACAAATGGGTGTTCACGATGCTAAATGGCAACAGGGTACACGGGATTTATAAATAGATGAAACGTTTCCTCTCACTAACATCAGAGCTTACATAGTTGAAAGTGCAATTGGAAGTTGAGGCAAAATAATTACGCTTACCTGCAAAATAAATGACTTTGGTAAATCATTGTGATAAGCTATTTAGATGATTAAAGATTGTTTATGTAAAATAACGCTCTTCGTAGCATAACTCAATTTTAACTTTCAATGTTCACTCTTAAAAAATAAAGTCTGTTTTTTACCTAAAACATAGCATTGCGTCATCGTACATAATTTTGTTAATTTATAAATTTTAAAGGAATCTCTTTCTAATCTTTGCTGTTAGATTCATTAAGTCGTCGGCCATTGTTTTAGTCTGGGATAAGAGTCTTTTATTTTTGATAGAAAATTTATTCCCTGATTACACAATGGAAATAACTTGATCTCCTCTTGCTGATTGGCTTGTAAAGGTAGCTGTGTATCCTCCCTTATTAATCAAAGGTGGCATTTTATAGATAAATATGTAGGAGGAAAATCAATACAGTGCTTGCTGTAACTTTAAAAAAATTATTGATTTTCGAGAGAGAGGGAGGGAGAGAGAGAGAAATATTGATTTGTTGTTCCACTTACTTATACATTCATCGGTTGATTCTTGTGTGACCAGGGACTGAACCTGCAGCCTTGGATATTGGGGTAATGCTCTAACCTACTGTGCTATTCAGCGAGGGCTTGCCATCACTTCTGATTTTGTTTTTGACTGAAGCATTTTGTCCCTGCATCAGTGTTTTCTATGAAGTACATTACTTCTGGTTCAATTTTCATTATTTAATTCAATGAACATAGTAAAGCCTTCATTTTTATCCGAGAATTTTTTCCAATATCTAGAAAAGTATGGAAAAAATGTGGTCATCCCACAAGAAAACACCGCTGAGCTTTATGAAAGTTTTATCATTTTGATGAAAGATCACAGAAAAAATGTCAATACTTGGCTGCCCTCCCCAGACTGGCTCCTTCCCCTCCATTCATGTCCTGTTCATGCGAATGTTTGTCGATTTCATGTATGCATTTGTACTATTACTGCACCAGGATTGACCCATTAACCCTACGCAATGTTTTGTATGTTTTCAGTTTTTGCACAAATAGTCTGAGACTGAGAATATCATTCAACTTGCCTTTATTTTTCATTCTTCTGCCTGTAGTTTTCACCATGTTAGTGCAAATATCCCCGAGTCATTCATTTTAAATACTATACAGTATGATATTAATGGAATATGTCACAATTTATGTAATGAGCAGTTAGGCCTGTATCCAATTTTTCACGGTTATAATCATGAATTTCCTACCACATGTCTTCATGCCATACATGCTAGGGTTTCTCTAGAACAGTATATACTATAAAGTTCAAATGTGCTTATTCACAAATTTACCAGCATATGTCTGTATTGCCCTCAGGTTGTTTCTATAACTTTATACATTTTGCAGTGCATAAAAGTTCCCTGTTTTTCCAAAATCTTATCAATGGTTAATAGCAGATATTTCCAATTTTGTCAGTCTGATGGATATGAAATAGTATTTAACTATTGTTTTTAATTTCCATACTTAGAAATGAGCTTGAGTATCTTTTAGTACGTTTTTCAGAATTTAGTTTGTCATTGTATTATCTATTCATATATTTTTATCATACTTTTTTTGGTTGTTTGCCTATTTCCTTATTAATTAGTAAGAGGTCTTTATATAGCTTCTTCCAGTTGGTAGCTGGTCTTTTCACTTGCATATGGCCTCTAGTTGGAGAATTAAAAATTAAATGCATTCAAATTTATCAGTTTTCTTTTTGAGCTTTTGAATCATATTTAAGCAAGCTTCCCTTGCCTTGTAGCCATAAAGATATTCTTCTATGTCTTCTGTAAAGAGCTTTATAGATAAGGTGTTTCATTCATACTACTTGTACAGATTAGGTCAGTCATTAGAATGGATTATAAGGTATAACTAATTTTATTTTTATTACATATAACAAAATCTGTTCTTACAGTAACTTTTATTTAAAAAAAACACCTCTTTATTTTTTCAGTAACAGAATTCCTTTATTTTAAAACAATTAACATATATATATTCTATATAATAAAAGGCTAATATGCAAATAGACCAAACGGCAGAACAACTGGAACAACCAAACAACCGGTTGCTATGATGTGCGCTGACCCCCGGGAGGCGTGTGCAGAATATGGTGGGCATCAGCCATGGTAGGATGGTGGAGCAGGTGAGTGGGGGCGCCAGACCAAGGCAGAGCACCGGTCGCTGTCATTGGGACAAGCCTCTGGTGATTACTGAAAATTCTTTGCTCCTGCACACTGTGGTTCCACCCGGCTCTCGCACCTGCTCCCGGCACCAGCCCGGCTAGCACCTGCTGCTGGCACCGGAGCTGCCACTTGCACCCACTGCCAGCACCGGCCCCACTCGCACACGCAGCCGGCGCCACCACGCACACCCGCTGCTGGTGCCCAGCACTCGTCCCAATCGCTTGGCGCCATCAGCAGGTGCGAGCGGCAGCTGCCGGCCCAATCACCCCTGAAGGCTTCTCCACCTCCCCCTGTTCCTGAGGGGCGATGGGGCAGAAGCCACTGCTTGCACCCGCTGCTGGCGCCGGCCCCAATCGCTCCGTGCCATCAGAGGGTGCTAGTGGGGCCGGCTCCATCAGTGCATGGGAACAGCGGCGGGAGCAGGGCTGCCGGCAGACAGGGGACTGGGGGCCACGGAAGGAGAGGCTGGGCAGGTGTGTGAAGGATGGGCCGAGACCTGCCCCTGTACCTACCGCAGCCTCACGGCCCACAGAGATAGAAACATTAATGATGAGAGAGAATCATTGATTGGCTGCCTTCTGCATGCCCCTACTGGTGATCAAGCCCGCAACCCGGGCATGTGCCCTTGACTGGAATTGAACCTGGGGCCCTTCAGTCTGCAGGCTAATGCTCTATCCACGGAGCCAAACTGGCTAGGGCTCCGTGGTATAATTTATACCTTTATTCCTAGGCTTGGTATCTGTTGGGACAAGACCTCCTGAGCCATGGAAAACATGTCATACTTGTTTAAATGACAGAACTGTACCTCTTCCTCCAGGTGGTCTTGGAGACCCCACCTTGTTCTTCCTTATTTCTTTTCAACTTAATTTTGTCTCATTGCTTTCCCATCTGAATTTGGGAAAAAGATTGCAAAGTACTATTTTTAAAAATTGGAATTTTGCTTAGTATTGGGTTGAGATTAATAATTAATTTGGAGAGAATTATCTATATATGTATATATAAAAGACTAAGCAACTGTCCGACCAGCTGACTGGCCGGTAGGTATGATGCGCACTGACCACCGGGGGCTGATGCTCAACACAGGAGCTGCCAAGTTGCGGTGACTTGGCAGCTGCAGTTCTTGGGTGATGCACCTGGAACCAGAGAGGAGGGAGTCCCATTCCTCGCGGGGCCATGTGATGCCACCTTTGACCGTGGGTTATGTTGTTGCTGGGGCACTGTCGGCCCGAATCTGGTTTACTGCTGAGCTGTGGTGACCACAGACGCCCTTCTAGCCAAGGCACCGCCCCAGGTGTGGCCGGCGGGGAGGGGCCTCGGGAGGTTGGCTCCAGGGCGTGTCGGCCCATCTCACCCAGTCCTGCCCCGCCAGCCACCTTCTAATTAATTAATTTTCAATGTGCACAAATCCATGCACCGGACCACTAGTATTTTTATAATATTGTGACTTTGCAACCATGAGCTTGATTTATTTCCATTTATCCGAGTCCTCATTTATAATATTTAATACATTATCATTTCTGTTAGATTTGTTCCTACTTATCAGAGTTGTTTGGCTTTGATATTTGGCCAAAACCAGTGATTCAGTGGGGCTTTATCCTTGGTCTTCAGAAGACTGAGAAGCTACAAGCCAACTTCAATCTAATTTCTGGCATCCCTGAGCTACAGGGGGATCGATAATTCTCTGATCTCAAAGATTTATTTCTGCTTAAACAGCATTAGCACATCAATAACACAAATAAGATGTTATTTGGATTTATTGTGAATATCCGAATGCTCATTTACAAATAAATGTACATAGTCTAGATGTTACTCAGAGCAAAAATTCTCCTTATGTTGTTTTTGTGGTGATAATCTGTTATTTTGAAATAAAAATGCTTATTTATTATTGCAGAAGTACAATGCTGTAGTAATTAATAATGACTGTGAAATGTTAACAGCATGAAAAAAATTATCATACACTTTTCAGATAGTTAAATATCTAGGACAGTAAATTTGAGATTAAATCAAAATTTGAGAATAAAATTAGAATATTAAGAGAATATGCTAGCTACTTAAGAAAAAACATTCAATAGTTTTGAACTAACAAATGTTTATCCAATTAAATAATATGAGGCAGAATGATAGAGATTATTGGACAAATCTAATCTTTGTGCAATTGTTCAGCATACAGTATCTGAAAATTTAAATGAAGGAAACTAGGAACTCTAATTTCTAGATATTTCACTCCATTTATGGAGTTTTTCTTCTGGAGTGGCTATTATTGGCAATGAATGACCATTTAGAAGCACAGATGTTTCTCGCAGTGGCTGCACAGTCCCGCAGATGAAATTATGGAGAAATAATATTTATACTAGATGTCCGATGCACGAAATTCATGCAAGGGGCTCGGCCCTCACAGCCCCTGCTTCGTTGGGCTGTCCGGTCTAATGAGCAATTACACTTTTATTATTAGATTATTGTATTCTTTTCTGTATGAACTATAAATTTACTTTGGCCCCACCCTTTATGTTTTTAATTTCCGTGAAGTTGGGTAGTGAAGACCTGGGGGGAGAGATAGAGAGGAACATCGATTGGTTGCCTCCCACACAGGGCCCCTGCAACCGAGGTACATGCCTTTGATGGAATCGAGCTGGAATCAGTGCTCCAGCTGACGCTCTATCCACTGAGCCAGACCGGCTAGGGGTAGGCATTGCCTTTCCATGCCCCCATTTCATTATCATCTAGAGCAGTTGGCGGCCAATAGAACTGCCTGTCCTGGTAGAAATATTCTGTCGTCAGAACTGAATAATGTGATAGCCCACATCTGACTGTGGGCTCTTAAAATATGTTTAGTGTGACTGAGGAAATGAATTTATAATTTTATTTTATTTAAAATTCAATTTTAATAGCCACATTTGCCTACTAGCTAAAATATAGGACTATACAGGTAGTTTTAATTTTCATTTTATTTCTATCATTTAAACAAGAGATGAATTATGATATGTCCAAGCCATACTTTCTGCCTGAGAGTTCTGTCTTGATCTCTCTCTCCTCCCATGACAATCCTCATTTTTCAGGATCTACCTTAAATTACATTATCATTCATTAATTACCCTCCCTTACTCATTAAGTCACAAAATATTCTAGCTCAAATAATCAAATCTAAGCCCTTTATTTGACGGATGGGGAAAAAGAGGCTAAGAGAGTTAAAATAAGTTTAATTAATTTTATGTGACATTTCATAGTCTGTCCTGGTTATTGACTTTTAAAAAACTTAATCTCAACATACTTGTGTAATATGACTACATCAAATATTGCCTGTAATAACTGCCTGTTGATTAAGGATTATAAATATTCTCTTTTGTATTTAAAAAACAGTGCTCTATTCTATAAATCTGAAAGGGAGTGCTACAATGCACCATATTTTAATGGTAGCATTCCCAGAAAGGGGACCTGGCCCTTGACGGGTCTGCCTAGGCCCAGCCGGTAGTGTGTGGGTCCTTGACTTCATGTAGGAAAATATTCACAGCACGAATCCAGGTGAGTCTTAGGGGCTGTGTATTAAAGCTGGGGACAGTGAGACAGGAAGGGCTGGGGAAATGAGCCTCAGGGGCTGCTCTGCCTCACTAGGAAGTCAGAGAAAAGGGGGGTTGCCTGGGGTGAACTGCCACTGCCTCTTGCAGCCTCATGGGGTCCCTTCCAGTTTAGGAGATGCATGCCTGTGGGGGAGGAGGGGGTGGGCTTGCTCCTGGGAAGGAGAATGTGTGCTGCACCTTCACTTTTGAGGGGTTTTAAAGGCTGGGAGTTTAGGGGAGATCTTAGGGGAGGGTCTCAACAGAATATTCATCTGCTTCCTGCCGATGTACCAAAGTAAGGTTTATTCTCTTAACTTCATCTGCCCTTGTGGTTGGCAAACGGCACTAGCTGGATTTCTGACATCTGTCTCCCTGAGTAGGGTGATTTAAGCTTATGTGCCCTCTGGTTGGGGAGGAGAAGTGCAAACCGTTTACTCTTAAGCGTCCCTGGTTTCGGGAAGACAGGGTTTTCTAGATGCTGCAAACTGCTGTTAGCTGTCTGTCTCAGTGTCCCTCCTCCCCTTGCCCTGGCTTCCTAAGCTTTCTCAGCAGCAGTAGGTTAATCCTCATTTGAAAATATTAAAATAGAGAGTGAGTGGACATCAATCTTCAAATGATTTTATAATGCTCTTAGAAATACATGGTGTTAGTAGATTATTACATACCCGTGTTTGCATTGTTTTAGTTTGATGTGATAACCAGGCATGAAAGGCTGTACATCCAATTTAAAAGGGAAAAAAGCATGCAAAATACATCTCAACTCTAAAGATTTAGTTTATATTCATACTAGTTCCACTAAAAAAAAAATGAGTGCTGTGACATGGATATTGTGAAGATTAACAACATTAAAATGACTGAAAAATTCACATATTTTTGTAATAGAGTGCATAAAGATTTTTGTTTAAACATCCTAAAATGCTGACAAAGAAACTTTGTTTTTTTTGGCAAAGAAAAGTGCTGCATGGCAATTTTTTATATACATCTTAAAAGTGAGTAAGAAGTAAGGGCTTTAAAAATTTAAACCTCATTAGACTAGAATAGAAATTTAGAGCTAAAAGACACCTTGGGAATAATCAAATCCAATCCCTTCACAAGCAATGACACTGGCTTTTAAGGAGGTTCACTTACTTCTCTTAGAAAACACAGTGAATTAGCCAGAATCTGAGCGACACTGGAGGCCTGCTGGTCCCGGTCAGGGATGCTTTCCTCTACGCCAGGCTGTGTCCCCAGACGTCATGCTTGTAGAGAACGTATTTTAAAGAATATCAGGCGGTGTTATCAGTGAAAGTGGGGTATCTACCAGTGGAAGTGGGGGATCCCTTTTCACACGGGGTGCTGGGGCCGGGATCCTTACAATAGCTTGAGAAGAAGAATTTTCTGAGACTTGCACTTGGAGGATGAGTGATTTTTATTCGCATGGAATTACATCCCTCGGTTTCCCTTAGTCCAGTCCTGGAAGATGCGCATCTGGGGATTCAGCAGAGCTAGAAGCAAAGCCAGGGTCCACAGTTTCCGTTCCTTGGTGGAGCTGGGTCCGGGTTAGCATCAGGCTAGTTGTGGCCCATTCGTTTATTGTGTGTGGGGCCCACATGACCCATGGCCATGCGGGCAAATGCAGGAGCGTGAGAGTCCTGCAAGCCAGGAGCAGGAACCAAGAGGCAAGAGAAGGAACCAAGAGTTTAAGTATCTCAAATCTTCCCCTGCTTGCAGTGGCCACACCTACACTGGCCAATGACCTGTTGCCAGGTGTGATTGACAGTCAAGTACCTTCCCTATGTCACCCATATTACTGGGCGTGCCTGTAATATTTGCCTTCCCTTTACTCCTTTCCAGTTATTAATAACCAGGTTTATTCTAAGGGTATCGATGGCCCTTTTACTACAGGATTTATTCTATAGGAAAGTGCATGTAACGTTGGTTAATTTGTAGGGCAGAAAGGAGTGTGTGGCATCCCTGTATCATCATTCCTACAGGCTAACTGAACTCTTTGATGCCACTTGTCAAAGATAAAAGGGGGAAGTATTATCATTAACTAAGTGCCTTGGCCTCAAGGTATTGGTTTCCTCCATTTTCTATTTTAATGATAATAGACCACCACGTCTCCCTGTCATTGAACTGTCATCAGCAACCTAGGTAGGATTTTTATTCATTCGGTGGGATTTTATTAAGCATCTATTGCTGATCAGAAACGGGGCCAGGCACTTCCATTCCAAGTAAAATAAAATGGAGAGACCTCGACTTTCCTGGAGGGTGCCTCTTGTGGTAACTGTCATCCTTACACATTCCTTATGCTCGTAGCGAAAATAACGTCTAGGGTCACAGAGCAATCAGTAGGGTCCAGAGTCACAGAGATCTTAAGTGAGGACAGAAAAAGTATTGATTCGTCAGACAAAATGAAAGCGGTGGCTAACCTTGCTCTGAAGAAAGAGGTGGTGCGATGGGGAACCGGGAGGAAATTGCAGTGGCAGCGTGGAGTGAGTGCACAGCTGAGAAGTGACCCTGAGGCTGGAAGGCAGTTGATGTCCTGCAGGAATGAGTGGCTCAGGCATTGGAAGTCTCAGTGCAGCTGAAGAGCCACTGAAGTGGCCGCTAGAGAGTGAGGGATCTGGAGGGTATTGTGCTGAGTGAAATGAGCCAGTCAGAGAAAGACAAGTATCACATGATCTCATTCATTGTGGAATCTAATGAATAAAAGAAGCTGATGAACAAAATAGACCCAGAAACACAGAACCGTGGATCAGACTGATGAATTTCACAGGGAAGGCTGTGGTGCAGGTAGGTGTGTGTGTGGGGGGAAGATTAACCAGGAAACTTATATGCATACTAGAGGCCCCGTGCATGAAAATTTGTGCACTCAGGGGCAGGGGGGCGGACCTTCAGCCCAGCCTGCACCCTCTCACAGTCCAGGAACCCTCGGGGGATGTCCACCTGCCGGCTCCCCAGAGGATCAGGCCTATGCTTGCAGTTGGACATCCTTAGCACGGCTGAGGAGGCAGGAGAGACTCCCGCCACCACTGCTGTGCTCGCATCCTTCAGCCCAGCTTGTGGCTGAGCAGAGCTCCCCCTGTGGGAGCGCACTGACCACCAGGGGGCAGCTCTGCATTGAGCATCTGCCACCTGGTGGTCAGTGCCCATCATAGCAACCAGTCATTCCTGATCGTTCTGCTGTTAGGGTCAATTTGCATATTACCCGTTTATTATATAGGACTAGAGGCCCGGTGCACAAAAATTTGTGCACTGGGGGGGGGGGGAGGGGTCCCTCAGCCCGGCCTGTGCCCTCTTGCAGTCTGGGACCCCTCGGGAGATAACGACCTGCTGGCTTAGGCCTGCTCCTGGGTGGTACAGGGCAGGCCCAATCCCTAGGTGCAGCCCCTGGTCGGGCTCAGAGCAGGGCTGATTGGGGAGTTGGGGCGCCACCCCCTGTCATGCACAGAGCAGGGCGGATTGGGAGGTTTCGATGCCACCCTCAGTCACGCTCAGGGTAGGGCCGATTGGGGGGTTGGGGCACGGCCCCCTGTCACACTCAAGGCAGGGTCGATGGGGAGGTTGCGGCGCCACCCCCTGTCACGCACAGAGCAGGGCCAATCAGGGGGTTGGGGCGCTGCCCCCTGTCACGCACAGAGCAGGGCCCATCAGGGGGTTAGGGAGCTCCCCCCTGTCATGCACAGAGTAGGGCCGATAGGGGAGTTAGGGCACTGCCCCCTGTCACACACAGAGCAGGGCGGATCAGGGGGTTGGGGCGCACGCGCACTGTCACACTCAGGGCAGGGCCGATGGGGAG
>NW_005871357.1:593181-595332 GCF_000147115.1 Myotis lucifugus
TAGGTGGGTTGGCCAGCTGGTCCTTCTGCTGATAGGAATGGGGGGACTGATAGGGGATGAAGCTGACTGGGGAGACGGGCTGTGGGCCGATCAGGGTGGTGGGGGCCCATCAGAGGCAGGGCCAGCTGGGAGAGGGACCACTGGTAGTTGGCTAGCAGCCCTGCCCCTGATTAGGGGGGGGCAATCTGGGGTGGGACCAGTCAGGAGGAGGGGCTGCAGGAGGTTGGCCGGCAAGCCCTGTCCTCTATTGGGGTGGGGGTGGGGTCATTTAGGGGCGGGGCCAACCAGGGGGTGAGGCTGTGGGCCGATTGGGGTGGTGGGAGCCCATTGAGGGCAGGACTGGCTGGGGGGTAGGGGCTGCAGGAGGTTGGCTGGCCAGCCCCACCCCCCGAATGGGCCGGTTCACTGGCCGCAGTGGGTGTCATAGTAACCGGTTGATCCAGTCTTTACAGCGTTCCCGTCACTGGCTTTTTATGTATAGAGATATGCATAGCCCATTGACACAGACAATAGTGTGGTGAAGGCCTGGGAGGGGTGGGTCCAGGATGGAGAGGTCAATAGGAAAGAGAAACAAAAACAAACGGGACAGCAGCAATACTTTCAACAATAAAGATAAATTAAAAAAAAGAAAAAGTGAGGGATCTAGAAATAGGATTTGGTCAGGGGGAGCCACTGGGAGTTTAGATTCCAGGGATGGTAAGATGCATCCGTTGGTTTTCTCTAGAGAAACAAAAGCACAAGGATATACTGTGTATCTGTAGATGATGATAGATAGATAGATAGATAGATAGATAGATAGATAGATAGATGATAAATGGAAAAGGAAACTGTGAACTGACTTGTGTCCCCCTAAATTGTTATATTGAAGGCCGACCCCCAATGTAATAATATTTGGAGGTGGGGCTTTGGGAGGTAATTAGGTTTAAATGAGGGTGAACCTCATGATGGGATTAGTGCCCTTATAAGAAGACACCAGGAGCTTGCTCCCTCGTCCTGTCTGCATGTGAGGGCACAGAGGGTAGGTGACAGGAGCTACGTGCTGTAACCAATACACTTTTCTTATTCCTAAAACACATTCGGAATCTTTTTGCATTTTATCTCTTTGTTGGTCCAAAATATTTCCTGGAAATTACATAGCTGGTGATGTTTTCCATGTGTCTTCAGCTTAGTAGCTTTGTGTATTTTTTCATTGGCAAAGACTACACTGCATTGAATTACCATGTCACTTTTTCACTGGGGCCTGGCAGTGGATTGTTTTCTTAAAAATATATTTCCTACTGCTAATACGACTGTCATTTCAGATGCATTGAGTGGTTAGGAAACAGCATGGAATCCCACGTAATTAGCCTCCTGTGCCAATTAGCAACTTCTGATTTTAAAGAGAACTTGGCTCTATTATCTGCATATAAAACTTAAAGACAAAAGCAGTGCACAGATGGTTATGCAGAGGGAGCCCCTGCTTCGTATTTGCAAGTCCGTAGACACAGCATATGCATTTGTTTGCAGCCTGAACATGATTAAGTGGGTGGAAGCCATTCATTCGTCCCCTAGGAACACTGCTCTCCATGGAAATACAGAGACACTCTTGGCTTGATGCCAGGCCGACAGCAGCCTTACTGGAGGAAGATATAATAGTTAACACGTTAAGCGCCCAGTCAGTCACCGGTGACTGTTAACCCACGAGAAATACTGCCATAAAATTTAAGCATGTTGCCCGGCTGGTGTAGCTCAGTGGTTGAGTGTCAACCTATGAATCAGGAGGTCACTGTTCCATTCCTGGTCAGGCCCATGCCTGGGTTGCAGGCTGGATCCCCAGTAGGGGGCGTTCAGGATGCAGCCTATCAGTGATTCTCATTTCTCTCCCTTTCTCTCAAAAATCAGTTTTTTAAAAAGTTAAGCATGTAAATCTTACTCATGACAAAAATATAAAGCTAAATTGTCTTCAGAGCACTTGAAGGAATTCTGACTCTTTTATACTATATATATGTTGCAATAAAAAATAGTGATCCAACCAATTAAAAATACATTCCTCCACATATCTTGTCAATACTGGGTTTGAAAGTTTATGAAACCAGAGGATTTTTTTAAAAGAAACATGCCTATACATATTACACCATAGCCTAACATTTAATCTCAAAGAAAAAAGAAACA
>NW_005871357.1:595432-659105 GCF_000147115.1 Myotis lucifugus
TATTTTACCGAGCCTTCCATCTGTAAAGGAAAACCTGTCCAGAGATAGGTTGATGTAACTGGACTTTATGAGGTATCAGCAGGGAATTCGAAACCTTCACACCTTTCCTCTCTCAACCCGTTTAACCTCCACCTTCTGGGGCTCAGAAGCATGATGCGAACGAAGCGAAGATGCCGCAGATGCACATTTTGAACATTTCAGTCCCCTCCCCTTCGCTGTAGCTCAAGCATGTGAAACTCAAAGGCTAACATGGGCCAAATAAGCGAGGCAGGTGGCCCGTGGGTTTGACATGCTTGCATAGCTCTTTGGATCACATTAAGTGTACAGCTTGCTCCTCTCCGCACCACTTAAGAAATGACATTCCTCTCCTCCCCTTGGTCCACCTTCACAGTGCTGTTAATGAGTCAGTCTCTGACACTTTAATGTACTTAAAAGTTTTATATGCTGTATTTATTGCAAAGCTTTTGGTACATTGAAAAAGTGTATCTGAGCATCTTCCTAACCTTCCTTTGACATTCTTTCCTATCCATCAAGTAAATAACTAAATTAGCAGATAAATACCTTACATAAGTTATTGACTGCCTGTAGTCACCAGAGGCAAATGGTTGTGAATGATGAATTCACGCCCAAAGCTTCTTATTGCCTTCTTAATGGGTAATGTGACTCTCTCAAAGCAAATCCATCTCAATTGCTTTCCTCCGTGTTTATAACATATATCTGTGATAGGTAAACAAAGGTAGATTGGGATGTCTCAAGAAACACTGGAAATCGGCTGTTTCCTTTTCACGTAAGACTTCGCATTTTAAAAATGTTCCCCTCCTTTTCCTCTGGGTCCCTTGTCAACATTTGGAGACAGCCAGTGTGCGCCGTCATTTCTTCTACTTAATAAGTGTACTTGGGAGCATCGCAACATCTTCTCATCAAGCAAGTGCAAATGTTAAGAGCGGCTCGGCTGTTTCAATCACCGCCGAGTGGCTGTGAGTGGCTGGATCTCTCTGGATGAAAATATCAGAGAGGGTGAACGTGTTGTTGCTATTTCCCCTAACGGTTTCTCTAAGAAAACATGAAAAGTTGGAGGCACATGTTCTAACATTTGATTTACTTGCGTTTCAAGGTTGTTCGTGGAGCGGTAGTCATCACCGTCATTTGTATTCACTCTTCCCTTTTACAGCGCCCTTCCTCTCGGTTAAACACAGGGCCACCTGCTTGCTCAGACCTTCAAAGGTAATTTCTCGTTTCAGATTATTGAAATGGACAATAAAAAAGGATGTTGTAGGATTCATTCAAACTGTAAATAGATTGAGATACAGTCACTATTCTGAATTGACCAGATGCATTTCTGTCTCTTCAGATAGACTCAAGCCATGATTTCTTTTTCACTGTGTTCTTTATTTTTGTGCAATGACCATTAAGGGTCATTTTTGTGTAGTAGTGGCAATGCTGGTCAATCTTGTGTTACAATAACATTGCATGAAGAACTCTCCAATGAGCTGATTTTGCAAAGGAACCCTGGACACAGACAACAGTATGGTGATTGCCAGGGAGAAGGGGGTGGGGGAGGTAGACGAGGGGAAAGGGGGGATACATAGTGAGTGAAGGACACTGGACTGGGGGGTGGGGATACACACACAATGCCATATACAGATGGTGTAGTGTAGAATTGAATACCTGAAAATGACATAATTTTATTAACCAATGTCACCCCTATAAGTTCAATAAAAATAATGATGATTAAAAAAAGAAAGAGAACCATAATTTAGTTTGGATTATGGATGAGGGCATTGCAGAGTTCTAAAATGTGACCAGAGGTAACAGAGTGGAGACGAACTTATCAAAACCATCCAGGGTAGCTTTACAGGCATTAATTCAATTTAGTTCATGCATCACTCAGAGCTATTAAAATTGCAAATGACAGAACTCCACTCACATCAGCTTTTTCAGAAATAGAAAAGGCCAGAGGTGGAAGAGGCAGGAATGACAGGTTGCAGGCCAGGTGGGGTCAGCGGGCCATTCTCTCTCATTACCAGGGCCCTGCTCTGTCCCTGTTGGCTTCATTCTCGGGCTCTACATCACGGTCCCTGGGAGTACCAGGCTCCCATTGCTCTCACTGCCCACAGTTGCATGAAATGATAGCACATCACTGTCCTCAAAGTCCTAGTGAAAAATCCTTAGCTTGACTTTCATTGGCTGGAATTGGGTGGTAAACTCTTTCCTGACTTAATCTCTGTGGGTGGGACTGTGATCCATGTCAACTGGGTCACATGCCCTTGTCGGTGCCAGGGTTTAGAGAAGCCTTACCTAAGCCACATGCTCTGGGGGCAGATGAAAGTGGGTGTGGTGCGAGTACCCCATATTATGTGCTGCCTTGATATCTGAAACCGCTTGGACCCCAGGGTACCTTTTCCACTGTGCTCTGCAGATAAGGTACTATAGCCAAACAACCCTCCTGGTCAAGGGATCAGGCACAGTGCTACCAGCCTTTGCGGCTATTCAAACAAGCTCATCACACCCTCCTAAGGAAACGACAGGGCACTCTACCCTCTTGATACTACAGAGCTGGCCTCCCCAAGTCCCTGTCCCCAGAGGCAACCCCATGTCCCCTCCTACTGGCTGAGAGTCTATGTGACTCAGAACTGTTGTTGAGCTCCTTTGTGTGCTGTTGGGTGTCATGTGTTTGGCAACCCCAGGCCCAAGGGTGGGAATCCTCTCTCACCAATGGGGTGAATCAGAGGCCATGAAAATAGGAGGATAACTATAAAAATCAGGGCTTAATATCACATAAGAATGAATGAATGCTGGGTAGGTCCATACATCACTAAAATTAATTTCATTTTAAGTCTATAATTCAGTTTCACAAATATCCTCTGCACCTAGAACTCCTGGTAGGAAGTGAGAACAAAACTAACAGATCTTCCTAGTGAATGTGTGTATACTTCAGGATCACATCATTTCAACCAAGAACCCCATACCTGACAGAAGATTGTAAAGGGAACTAGGACTGGTTTTCCTAACTGATGAAGCACTACATAGTATAACTTTTATTTATTTTTTTTGAGAAATTTACTATATTCATTAGCATTTTAAGGCTCCGAAAAGTTCTGCAGTAAAATATCTAATTAATAGTTTATATCAATGATTTCTCAGGCATGTTCAGCACAGAACACATTTTTCATATAATTTATTAATAATTAAACTATTTAATTGGATATAACACTTTTAGAGAATGATGATATATTCTTCATCTATGGAATATTTTTAAAATTTATTTAGAAATCCATGGGAATATCTTAAGTCCTAATAATTTTAATAATTTTACGGAATATCACCATTACAAATGAGTATTGTATGACATCTGAGAATTATTTATGTGGTCCTCTCCTTAAGAGATCTATACTAGACAGAAGATTAGACTTAGATATCTCAAATTATACCAACTTTTAGTTCATTCATTCATTTTTCTAGATCAGTGGTTCTCAACCTGTAGGTCGAGACCCCTTTGGGGGTCGAACGACCCTTTCACTGGGGTCGCCTAAGACCATCGGAAAAACATATATAATTACATATTGTTTTTGTGATTAATCACTATGCTTTAATTATGTTCAATTTGTAACAATGAAATTGGGGGTCACCACAACATGAGGAACTGCATTAAAGGGTCACGGCATTAGGAAGGTTGAGAACCCCTGCTTTAGATCCTTTAAATCCTTTAAAGGCTGTTTCTTCCTCATATAGTTTGGGAATATAAATCTAATTCTTATGAAACCAGAAAATGATCAAGATAATCATTTCTCTTTTTTATCATAAACTGTTGGGGAAAAATAAGATTAACCCAGACCTTCTGACCTAAAAGAAAATATATTTTTAAGGCTAATATTTCAAATACTAAGTCCTCCTTTGAGCAAAGAGTGAAAAACAACAACTTCTATTTGTCTTCTGTGGCCTTGACCACATAGCCTCCTGAAAGGGCATATTAAAAATAACATGTGATGCAAGTTATGGTAAATGGTGCATATAAATTTTCTTACACAACAAGAAATCAATTATGCCAGGAAAAACAATAAACCACAATCCATGGTTAACTAGTGAAGACTGATCATGATTTTAAGTATATTTTAATTTTATTTGAGCATGCTAACTAACAGCTATGTAAATATTCTGAGTTAATTATCTTCGTTCTCTTTAATATGCACTATGTAATTATGCAAAATTTGGGGTAATCTTTTCAGTGGAACTGGTTGTCAGAGTGGGAAATGGTCTTATTTCTGACAATGAAAGCAAACAGGATAGTTTAGATATGATGGGGCAATACTGACAAATATAATTATTGTTTTTGAAAAATGTTGCCTTAAAATGAGTAAAGAAGGTGATCTGTTTTTACGTCTCATTGAAGATAATCACAAATATTTTGACCATTTAAAAATAAAATATTGTAGCCCTGGCTGGTGTGGCTCAGTTGATTGGGCATCATCTATGCACCAAAAGGTCACCTGCTGGGTTTCCGGTCAGGGCACCTGTGGGCTCTGTCCCCAAGAGGGGGTGTGCAGGAGGCAGCTGATCGATGTTTATGTTTCTCTCCCTCTTCCTCCCTCTCTCTAAAACTCAATAAAAAATCTTTAATAAAATAAAATGTAGATGGAAAGGAGATTGATTGCATTTATTAACATAGTATTCTGACATAGGGTGGCAATATATAGAGATTTTGGGATGTTTCATATTGGATATTGAAATATTCCAAATTGTACAATTTCACAAGATTCTACTAGATTCATAAGATTTATTTTTGAATCTCTATTAGTATATTTTAAGAAATCACGTTTGAATCCTCTGCAGTTTTACATTATAATACAGTCATAAATAAGGTAGAGTTACAAGTAAAGTGTCATATTAAAAAATTCCCAGGCACTTACCTCTGTTCTAGATTAAGTTTTGAATTTTTTACATGATATGAAATCAAATCCTCCTGAAATATAAACAGATGACCAGCTCTGTATCTATAACTTTGAACCATTTGCAAAGTGGTGTGTGTGTGCATGTGTGTGTGTGTCCAATGCATGTCATTTTCAGTGTACAAATTTAGGGTTAAAATAAATATGCTTTTATTTATTTTTCATCATTCAGTTTAATTTATCTTTGGATCACTGATTTTAGAAGGGTCTCAAAAACAGTGTTCGTCAAATCAGGGTTGTGTCTATTAAATATCAAAGCCTAGGTTGTGAGTGTGTGAGCGGTGGTGTCGAGGAGGGCCTGTCCTTCGGGACACACAGGTTTACCACTGAGATGCCCTTCATTCTGATGAGAGAGTGCACCTCAGTTGTAAACCATAGATCCCCTAACTCCTATGTTACGTGTATCCACCCATCCATTCATTCAGTAAGTATTCATCGAGTGCCGATGTGTGTGGGTCCCTGTACCCTTGCAATATAAACTCGAACCATCATCCCTAATCCCAAAGAGCCGACCCTCTAATAAGACAGCTGCACAAGCAGATAGCTGCAGTGCGTACCAGTAAGTGGGGGACAGAGGCGTGTGGGTATGATGGGAGACCTGGGAGCTCCATTAGCAGAGGCTTCTGGAGTTGCCTTCAGGCAACGGAGACTTAAAAAACAAGCCGTGGCTAGAAGCACCAGCACTGCTAGCGCTGAACCTCAAGGTTCCTGGAGGACTGGAGACCTATTTTCAGTTCAGCTGGGCAGATGATTATTGAACTGTGCCGCATGCTGAGGAGAACAAGGCTGACCTGTGAGACTGTTTGCTACCCTCCTCTTCCCCTTGTTAGGGGATTAGGGAGAGCTCCCAGGAAGCTACAGACATTCAGCAAACAATGACCAGTGTGGAGAGTGCTGTGGAGCCAGGGTGTGGCAAAGCAGGAGAAGTGATTTAGCCCAGTCAGAGGGTCACAGACCACCACACTAACAAAGTGAGGCTTAAATGGAGGCCTGAGGGATAAGCGCGTATAACCCAGGAAAGGAGGAAGGGAAGAGTGGCGTGGAGCAGGGGGGTGTCCTGTTTCGTAGGAATGTGGAGAGGGGTAGAGAGAGAGGCTAGGAGGCAGGTTAGGTGTATTACCTTTATCCTTGATTCAAGGGGGAACCTTTAAGTTTTAAGTTTAGAAATACGTAGGCCCAGCCAGTGTGACCTATGAACCAGGAGGTCATGGTTCAATTCCTGGTCAGGGCACATACCTGGGTTGCAGGATCGATCCCCAATAGGGGGCATGCAGGAGGCAGCCGATTAATGATTCTCTCTCATCATTGACGTTTCTCTCTCTCTCTATCCCTCTCCCTTCCTCTCTGAAATAAAAAAAATATGTATATATTTTTTTTAAAAGAAAGAAAAAAGAAATAGCATGATGAGATTTGCACTTTTAAATGATCCATCTGTCCGTAGGCGGTAGAGCTTAGGTTAGAGCTGGGTGCTGGGGGGAGAATTAGGAAGCTGTTGGCAGCATCCAGACAGGAGCCTGACTTGGCTGACAGGTGTGGGTGGGCATGGAGTGAAGTCCATCTATTCAAGAAATGCTTAGGAGGTAAAATGCCTATTACGTTATTTTTTTAAATATATATCTTTATTGGTTTCAGAGAGGAAGGGAGAGGGAGAGAAACATCAATGATAAGAGAGTCATTGATCAGCTGCCTCCTGCACGCCCCCTGCTGGGGATCAAGCCCACAACCCCGGCATGTGCCCTTGACCGGAATCAAACCCGGGACCCTTCAGTCCACAGGCCGACGCTCTATCCACTGAGCCAAACCAGCGAGGACTATTACGTTATCCTTATGGTGAAGACACAATGCTGGTTTCTGGAGCTACTCTAGTGAATGGGACAGTACCTAGCACCTATGTGATATTTTTAAATTGATTTGCATTTGAGACCCAGTGGAGTAATAGAAAAGCCATGGGCTGGACAACGGAGGTGATATGCACCACGCATCATATTCCAGCGTCGTAAACAAGTGTATGTGGATGTTGCAGCCTTTGCACTTTGTTATTTAGTGCCTGTTGGGCAGATGAATTTGAGGGACATAAGAATCCACATATGAATAGAAGTCAAAAGGCCATAGAAGGGGTTCAGGTCAATGATGATGTAAACATCACGATAAAATAGGACAGCACAGACAAGAAGGAACACAAGTGCCCGGCCAGCATGGCTCAGTGGTTGAGTGTCGACCTGTGAACCTGGAGGTCACAGTTTGATTCCCAATTAGAGCATATGCCCAGGTTGTGGGCTCAATTCCTGGTATAGGGCCTATAGGAGGCAGCTGATCAATGACTCTCTCTTATCATTGATGTTTCTATCTCTCTCTCTCCCTCTCCCTTCCTCTCTGAAACAATAAAAATATTTTCTTTTTTTTTTTAAGAAGGAACACAAGTGAGAAAGAGTTGAGGGGCAGACTTAGACTTGATGACTGGATGAAGCAGAGAGACAAAATCACTAGCCCCATCTGACGCCCCAGGGTGTACGAGGAAGGTCGGAGGGACAAAAAGGCGTAGGTAGCAGGCGCAGAGTCAGTATCCAGGGCTACTTATGGACGGCTGATGGGTAATGACTAGTACATTCCGATTATCCTGCCAACTTCAAGTACAATCCTGATTCAATTTCTACTTGGTTTTTCCACATGAGAAAGCCATGTTTTCCTTTTTATTTAAATAATTGATGATAATTGATTCACTGTCAGTTTTTGTCCTGATGCCTTAATATAATGTGGGGGTGGAAGGTGGTGTTCCCAGAAAGACAATTTCTTGGGAGAAAAAAAATTGTTATTAGTCTATTCATTTTTTTTCTTTTTTTGTAGTCAGCACACTCTCTCCCCTATTTGTCAGCTGTCCTCTTCTCTGAGCGTTGGGAGAAAATACTCCATAGCTGTTTATTTTTATGTGAACAGCTTTCCGACAAGTGTTTACTGATATTGATCAAATTACTATGAAAACGGCACAAGCTGTCTTCCCACGGTGCTATTGCTCCCACATGCTCACCACCCAGGCGAAATCACATTCTGGGTAAAAAGGAAGAAATACATGAAACTCGCTCCTGAGACCAACAACAAATAATTACACAACCGCTTTCAAATCCCAGACTCGGGGCGCGCAGTACAGCGCACGTCCAGGGCACGTCCTTCGGGGACCCTGCACTTTGCTGGTTATTGCCCAATGCCTTTTGTCACACATCTTGTCCAACTGTGAGGTGGCAATTTCTGACTTCGTTTTATAGAAGACATCGATTCTATAATAATATAATAGGTGTTGTCAGTATTCCCGTCAAGAAAGAAGTGCCCACAGACGACTCCATAATGAGAAGGTCTGAGACGCCAGGGTTCTTGTTGTCCACTCTGTTCCTCCCACAAAGCATGTATTTTTTTTTTTAGCTGGAGTTCACACCTGTCCTGACGTTTACAAAGCTTGGTTTGCTGTTCCTCTACACACTGGATTGGCTTCAATTTCGTATTTGATTAATGTATAGATACATTATTGAGAATTTTTAAAAAGACAGCATTAAAAACATCAGCATTGACTGGCAGGCGTGGCTCAGTCGTTGAGCTTTGATCTATGAGCCAGGAGGTCATGGTTTGATTCCCAGGCAAGGGCACATGCCCGGGTTGTGGGCTTTATCCCCAGTATGGGGTGTGCAGGAGGCAGCCGATCAATGATTCTCTCTCATCATTGAAGTTTCTTTCTCTCTCTCCCTCACCCTTCCTCTCTGAAATCAACAAATATATTAAAAAATAAAAAAATAAGACATAAACATTTATCATAAATGGATAGGAGAGAATTATAAGCAAAACATTTTTATACCCAATTTTTTGAAAGTTCAAAAAGAAGACAACTCATTCGGCTCATCACCGATGCCAGCCCTGCTATTTACAGTCCCCGCAGGACCTATAGTCCCTGTCACACGGGCTGTGGAACCCCATTAAATAGCCACAGAGCTGCACACAGCTCCAGTTCAGGAAAGCTTTTAAAAATATGGTTGTTGTTTTTTTATTGATATCAGAGCCGGGGGGTGAGAAAGAGAAGCATCAATGATGAGAGACAATCACTGATCAGCTGCCTCCTGCAGGATCCCTACTGGGGATCAAGCCTGAAACCCTGGCATGTGCCCTGACCGGGAATTGATCGATGGGTCGATGCTTAACCACTGAGCCACACCGACTGGGCTCAGGAAAGTTTGAATGGAGCTGACTTGCTCTTTATAGTGCAGGATTTATGAAGTGGTATTTTAGAAATCATTATACTAAGAAGAAGCCATCTGTGGAGGTCCACTGCTGGGAATATCCTGTTTCATTGGAGCTTAAAGAAAATGAAAATATCTAACTCTTCTGGATCAGGCAGATGTAGAAAACAAGTCTAGTTTATTATCTGGCAATGATGTAAAAAATAATCGGAGCCACGGGTTAAAGTCCACCCCTTTCACACAGACTTTCCGACCGTCCACTCTGAGCGCTTGTCAGCCTGAGCGGAGAATGGCGTCCTCAGCTTGATAGACATTTGTCTCCTACAGCTTAGAGAAGTCGGGATATGGGCAGTGTGACCGTTGTTTAGTTTTCCCAGCCAGGGGGGTTTAGCATTTTCCTTGTAAGGAAAATGGCCCATTTTAACAGTTCCGTGTGAAAGCTGGGCCCTAAAATACAAAGTGAAGGTTCTCTATGATCTCCTGCTCGTTATTAACAGGCAGTCTGTCCACTTCCTACCCCAACGGTTCCTTTGTTCCCAGTCAGTCCTGATTACTATTTTGTTATGAGATTATTAAAAAAGAGAAATGTATGCCCGGCCAGCATGACTCAGTGGTTGAGTGTGGCCCTATGAACCGGGAGGTCATGGTTCAATTCCTGGTCAGGGCATATGCCAGGTTGCAGGCTGGATCCCTGTAGCGGGTGTGCAGGAGACAGCCAATCAGCGATACTCTCTCGTCATTGATATTTCTATCTCTCTCTCCCTCTCCTTTTCTCTCTGAAATGTATACATTAAGGAAAATTGAAGATCACACAAATAAATGGAAAGATATTCCGTGCTCATGGATGGAACAAAATATTGTGAAAATGTCCATACCACCCAAACATTCTACAGATTCAATGTAATCCCTTCAAAATCCCAGTGGCATTTATTTTTTCAAAGAAATAGAACAAACAATCCTAAAATTTGGTTGGGATCACAAAAGACCTTGAATAGCCAAAGCAATCTTGAGAAAGCAAAGCTGGGTGCATCGTGCTCCCTGATTTCACACTCTGTTATTAAGCTATGGTGATTAAAACAGTATGGTGCTGGCATAGAAACAGACACTTAGATCAATGGGAAACATAGAAAGCCCAGAAATAAACCCACACATATATGGTCAATTAATTTATGATAAAGGAGCCAAGAATATACAATGAGGACAAGGCAATCTTTAATAAATTGTGTTGGGAAAACTGGAACAGCCACACACAAAAGAATGAAACTATACCCTGATCTTACACCACACACAAGCATCAACTCAGGCTGGATTAGACTTCACACCAAAAGTAAGAGCAACAAAAGAAAGAATTAAAATATGGGACTAAATCAAACTAAAAAAAGTCTGCACAATCAAGGAAACCATCAACAACACAAAAAAGCAACCTAGTGAACATGAGAAAATATTTGTGATTCGTTTATCTGATAAGGGGTAATGTCCACAATGTAGAAAGAAATGATACAACTCAATAGCAAGAAAACCCAGCAATCTGATTAAAAATGGGCAGAAGATCTCAATAGACATTTTTTTCAAACAAAACACACAGATGGCCTACAGGTACCTGAAAAGATGCTCAGCATCATTATTCATCATAGAAATGCAAATCAAAACCACAATGAGCCATCACCCACACCTTATTAGAATGGTTTTATCAAAAAGACAAGAAATAACAAGTGTTGTAGAGGATCTGGAGAAAAGAGAACCCTGTTGATGTATTGATGGGGTTCCTCAAAAAATTAAAAATAGAGCTATCATATGATCCAGCAATTCCACTTCTGGATATTTATCCAAGAACAGAACCGCTACCATGAAAAAAGATATGCTCCCCATGTTCATTGCAACATTATTTATGGTAGCCAAGATGCGGAAACAGCTCTAGTGCTCATTGATGGGTGAATGGATAAAATGGATAAAAAACAGAAAACATTTGATTAATGTGTTGGCTGAACTGCAATTTATGAGTCCTCTCATAAAAAAATAGGAATACAGAAATGACTTGACTCAAACCACTTCTGTTTAACTTAGCATTTTAACCATAATGTATACATATAGCTCATGAATGAATAAACATAAAGTTAATCATATTGAGACAAAATGATACCAGCAAATCACTTGCTTATTGTAAAATTAATTCTCTACAAGGCAAAAAAAAAAAAGGAAAGAAAAGAAAACTGATAAGAAGATTAAAAAGAGTATTATTGTAATCCGTGATTAAGAGAGTGCAAAGACATGTGTTATTTCATAGGGAAAGCGTAACTTTAGTGTTATGTTTATCGAGTTTGCAAGTACAGAAACCTGCCTGAGAGGGAAAGGCCATCCCACTGGTAGAATTCCCAGGACTGAAACTGATTCCAGTGAACCTGCTGCCATCCTGGAAGTAGCTGTGTCCCTGTTCAAGATGACAGAATTGACAGGGGCAGAAATAGAATATTGGGGACCAGCTAGAGTTGTAAGAAATGTTAATCCTGCTCTGTTAACCATGATTGTGTTGTTCTGATTAAAGAAGGCACCTTCTAACCTGGCCGGGAGTTGTCTGGGACCTGAGAGCTCACCTGGAGATGCAGCCCATCCTCCCCATCAGGGAGCCGCCTATTCTCATGGAAAGATGAACAATCTTGCTGCAGAAACCAGAGCTGCCAGCCCTTTGCATATCACTAAGCTCTTTGAAGACCTCTGCCCTTTTCACACACGCAGGCCTTTGAAAATCTCCAGCCCCCCTTACCTCTAAACTCCCTCCCCATATAATCTTTGTCCTTCTACCCAATATAAACATCTGGCTTATGGGGAGAGGAAGAGCAGATTTCTGTGGCAGACCTGCTGCCTCCCACGCTGCCGGCAGGATTGGAATGAACGCTCATAATGATTCAACCCTGTCTCTGCTGAATTGGCTCAAGTAGTGCCAGGCAGCACGGACCCATTGATTATCTGGTTACAGAATCAGTCCTTGATTCTCACTTAAAAGTAAAAGAATTATGATCAGCGAACATACAGTTCTGCTCTCTCAAAATATGTAAATGCTAAACATATCAAGAGGTTTCTTCAGTATTTTGCCTGAAGACACAGTGTTACTGAGTCTTCCTTAGTGCTCTGCTGTGATTCTGCTGTTCAGGAGACTGAAAACTGCTGGGGCCAAAGAAAGCTCAGACCCGGCATCGGGGCAGGGGTGCGCCTTGTCAACCTTGAATATCCACACCTGCTCTAAACTTGCTGGAAGGAACATTGACCAAACATGTTCATAATCTTAGGCCAAGTCCTAGCCCTACAAAAAGGAGAAAAAGGGGCTGTTACAGAAAGAAAAGCCAATACGCTTTTCCATCAACCTTCATTCTCTTTTTAATGACTTTGCCTTTTATTTTGGAACTTATGTCCAGTCCTATGCTTGTGGTTTCAGAGTAGTAGCAGCGGTTCTCAACCTGTGGGTCACGAACAATGAAAATACATCCTGCATATCAGATATTTACATTATGATTCATAAAGTAGCAAAATTACAGTTATGAAGTAGCAACGAAAATAATTTTATGGTTGGGGGTCACCACAACATGAGGAACTGTATTTAAAGGGTCAGAAGGCTGAGAACCACTGGTAGGGGGTTGTAGAAAAAGGGAGACGCAGGGCAGGAGAGCAGAGTTGTTTATGCGGATCAGTTTGCTGAAATGTTATGAGCCAAACAGGGTTTTAGACACCTACCTAATGAAAAAACCCTCTGTGATTCAATTATATATAAATGACCTTCTCACTTCTTTGTCTTGTTAGTGTTATGACAAAGCTTCACTCCTCATGGATTTAGTGTCTGAGAAAGATCTTAAGGGAAAAGTCGTTTTATACAAAAGATGGTACAAAACCGGGCAGCTGGAGACAAATAAAGCCATTAATATGACCTGGAACTTCAAGCTTTCAGCTTGATATTCAAACTTATTTTTTTCCAGCAATTTTTGATGTGGATAAACAACACCACTCTCAAGTTATCTGTAGCATTCTTTTTTTTTTTAACCATTAAGATACAAGAAAAACAAAACTGTAGTTCAAAACTTATAAAACACTGTGAGAGAAGACATTTCTATAAATGCTAAAATATTAATATCTGTTTTCTATAAACATGCAATTTAAATTTAGAATAATTTTTTTTCAAAAATGAACTGTGGCCTGGCCAACGTGGCTCAGTGGTTGAGCACTGACATATGAACCAGGAGGTCACGGTTCCATTCCTGGTCAGGGCACATGCCCGGGTTTCGGGCATGGTCCCCAGTGGGGGGCATGCAGGAGGCTGCCAATCAATGATTCTTTCATCATTGATGTTTCTATCTCTCTTTCCATCTCCCTTCCTCTCTGAAATCAATATATATATATATATATATACTAAAACAAAACAAAACACTGAACTGTGCATTAGAATTTATCTACTCACAGATTCTCATTTTTCAGTTAACAAACTAAAGGCCAAAGATGTTAAATGACTCCCCCCCCCCACTGCCCATTTATCTAATTAGCATTGAATCAGAGATTCCTCAGTGATAGGGGTGGTGGTCTTTAGAACTGATCAAATGAAAACTGAAGAAAATTTACTCTTGTTCTGGCCCATGTGTTAAGTGGTTAGAATATCAGCCAACACACCAAAGGATTGTGGGTTGTATTCCAGGTCAAAGGCTTGTACCTGGGTTGCAAGTTCCATTTGCGGCCCTTGTAAGGGTGCATTCGGGAGGCAGTCAATCAGTGTGTCTCTCTCACAGCGATGTTTCTCCCCTCACCCCTTCCACTCTCTCTAAAAAAAGAAATTCGATGGGAAAAATATCCTCAGCTGAAGATTAACAACAATATATATATATATAAAACATTATATATATACACATATATATAGCAACATATATATAACTATACACACACACACACACACACATACACACACACACACACACTATTGTCAAATGAATCCAGACTCAGTTCTTTATATCACATACTTTTTTGTAAGCAAATGAGACAATGATGAGTGTAGTGTATTTCTGTAGACTTTAAAATGTTTTCTTACTTAAAAATCACTTTCAGTTAAATCACCAAACTGAAGTGAACTTGAGGCATTTTCTGAGGTTCACAAGTTCATTGTGTTGACCAGAAGTCATGTAACTGTTATTTCAAGCTTTGGCAGAAACCGCTAGAAAAAAAGTCCCTCACGAGTCAGAAATGACCCTTTCCCCTCCCCCAATTAGAGACTGAAGTAATGGGAATACTGGGGAATTAACATCTGGCTTAGTGTTCTTATGACTTCTCCAGGCTACCGTCACCGCTGGGTACCGCGTGTCTCAGAAGTTCGCTCTTGTCAGATTTTCTGGCCCAGTGGGTTAGGAATGTGCAGATCACTGGGCTCAATGCCCACCCTGATGTCTTCCTCCCCCAACATTTTATGGACCGGAAACCCCCTCTTACTTTATTTTATGTGTTTGTAACAAATGTCCGGATTTTAGTTGGAAAAGGCTGTTACCCAACACGCTTGGGGCACACCCAACAGAGTTCACCTGTAAGACAGCCAATGTGGCTAATTGATAGTCGTAGGACAAGATAGGGTTGTTTCATATTCAACTCTACTCTTTTGTTCTTCTATTTTTATGTGCTGTTTCCTGTAGCGAAGAGAGCGAGGTATTTCTTTCCCGCAAAATCCTCATTAATGAATAAATAATGTATTTGTGTCGACGCATACCTCTAAGACTGCAATTAAAGGCTGCATTTTTTTTAAACCTTCACATACTATTTTAGAAATTCCAGGGAGTAGCCAAACTGATAAATACCACATGATCTCACTTATTTGTAGAAGCTAATGAACAAAATGAATTGACCGACAAAATAAGACCAGAAGCAGGGAGGCATGGAGCAGACTGACATACCTTGGTATGGGGTTGGGGAGATGAGAAGAGATCAACTAAAGAACTTATATATTTATATGCATAGCCATGGACATGGACAATAGGGTAGTGAAGACCTGAGGGAGAGGGGAAGGGAAGAGTGGAGGGGGAGGGAAGGGGGGTGGAATTGGGAGATATCTGTAATACTATCAACAATAAACAAATAAATTAAAAGAAAGAAATTCCAGGGAGTGGAAATTGGAACTATTGAGGGTTTTATATATATACTAGAGGCCTGATGCACGAAATGTGTGCAGGAGTAGGCCTTTCTTCCCCTGGCTGCCGGCACCAGCTTCCCTCTGGCACCCAGAACCCGGGCTTCCCTTGCAGCCCCGGCTTTGTCCATAAGGTCATCTGGAAGGACGTTCGGAAGGATGTCCAGTCTAATTAGCATATTACGCTTTTATTATTACAGATAGAATAAGGCTCCAGATAATGCAATCGTGAAACATAAAACACAGTCCCCTGAACAGCCACTGAAAGTGTCTGGACTTTTCTTCTGCTTGTGTAAATGTGGTTCAGCACAGTGCCCTCTACCTTTGGGTCAGGATTATGATTTCTGGAGGGGACCCCATTGCTCAGAGGGGTGGGGTTGCTGTCACAGCACCCCTGGGACCTCAGTGTTCTCTGAGGAACTTAGTGGGTGGGAACTCCAGGCTGGGATCTTCCGCGGTTTCTCAAGGAGATAAACTGCTCTACAAACCAGCTGCGGATGCTGCAAACCTCGCATTTCGGCAAAGGACTGAGTTAACGCTCAGAGACTAAAGATAAGACTTGTGCCTGGGTTTGGAGCCTCACCAGCCTGTGTTAGGATCCCAGTCCGGCTTCGCCTTTGCTGTGCAACCTTCAGGAAGTGGCTCTACTGTTTGAATAGGTCAAGTTGGATATTTAACTCACCCGCTTGCTGGGAGATTTAATGTGCCCAGCAAATGAACATTAGCTTTCTTTATTAATGATTTCACTTGTGTCTGCGCAGGGATGGTTTCATGTCGACTATTCCAGTAAAATGGCCAGCATCTATTCTTCCGTGGAGACCGCGCTGGGAGCACTTAAGCTGTGGGCTTCTGTCTACTTTGCATCATGCATTGCGCTGCTAAATCGGTTTTTGAAATGCTCTTCATTTACCTGTTCTCTCCACGGCACTTCATAAAATTGATTTCCATCACAGTAAATTATTTTCCTATAGATTGGCTATAAATTCTACACACATGAGGAGCACCCTCTCAAAAATAATTTTCATTTTGAAATAATTTTAACTTACAGAAAAATGGCAAATTATGCAGAGTTCTTGCATGCCTCCCACTCAGCTTCCCCTGATGTTTACAACCCACACACTCATAGGACAGTTATAAACAACCAGGCTGTGATCAGTGATGCCATGTTATTCAGCTACACACCTTAGGATAATTTACCAGTCCCCCCCCTCCGCCCCCCACTGTTCTCTTTTTCTTCCAGAACTTAATCCAGGGTCCTACATTGTATTTAGTAGTGAATTCTCTTATGACCCGTCACAGTTCCTCCTCCTTCCCTTGTCTTTCATGCCCTTGACACATGGTAAGAGCTAGTTAGTAATTCTGAGGCATTCTCTCAATTTGGGTTTGCCTGATGTTTTCTCATGACCAAATTTTAGTTCTGTATTTTTATCAAAAATAGCACAGAGCAATTCTGGGTCCTTCTCAGGGGACACATGGTCTAGATATGTCTTATTAGTGGTGATATTAACTATGATTTTATTGGTAGAGTCTGCTGGATTTCTCTATTATAAAGTTGCTGTTTTAATCTTCATACTTGATTGATATTTTGGGGACAATTCTTTGAGACTATATCCTGCTTTTCCTGAAATGTTTGCCCACTAATTTTTTAGCATATATTAGTGGATTCGTCTCCAACAATGATCATTATCATATATTCCTAATGGTGATTTTGTACATTTCTTCTACATTTATTAGTTGAATGTTTTCCCTGTGAGAAGGAGTTGTTGCTTTCCCCATTTATTTACTCAATTATATTTTTATATCGGTATGGACTCATGGATATCTGCTTTCTTGTACATATAATAATTCAATATTATCATCTGTTTGTTAGTCAATTGCTCCTTCTTTGGCCCTCAGGGCTCCTCTTCCTTTGGACGGGCCTCCATACTTTTTGAACACTTCTTACTTCTGACACCAGAAGATGTCCAGGGTCATCCTGGATTTTTCTCTCTTGATCCGTGGAATCTGCCATTTCTCCGGGGAGCTCTGCTTCCTCTTATTGAAGAGTGATGCTTAGAGGCCCAGAATCAGGTGCTAGATATTGAACAGATTCTTAAATAAGTGCTAACTCAGGAAAAACAAACACTTATAAATTATACTAGGGCCTGGTGCATGAATTCGTGCACGGGTGGGGTCCCTAGGCCAATCGGAAGGGGAGGGGTAACCGAGGGGGGGCGCGGCCAGGGGGAGGGGCTGAGGACAGTTGGTGGCTGGCCCTGCCCCTGATCAGGGTGTTGGGGGCCGATCGGGGCTGGATCAGGGTTGTTGGCTGCCACAGTGAGCGTCATAGCCACCAGTCGTTCTGGTCGTTCTGGTCGTTCTGCCATTCTGGTCGCTGGGCTTTTATATATATAGATTTTCTCTTCTCAAGATAAAAATAGCTTTATGCAATCCCATAGGGCAGTGGTTGGCAAACTGCGGCTCGAGAGCCACATGCGGCTCTTTGACCCCCTTGAGTGTGGCTCTTCCACAAGATACTGACTTCTGCGCATGGGCCACGAAGTTTCAATCGCACTGTACATGTGCGCCCACACATGGTATTTTGTGGAAGAGCCACACTCAAGGGGCCAAAGAGCCTCATGTGGCTCGCAAGCCGCAGTTTGCTGACCACGGCCATAGGGGAATGTGTATTCCTATAATCTATGTTACCTATGTGATTGACTAGAATAATGTGAGAAAATTCATAATGGTTGTAATTTAAAGGTTAATATGTGCGCACTTCGGTAAAGCAACAGGAACCTAATATTCTATTCTGAAATTAAGTTTTTGTGTTTTATGCAGAAGACAGATGGGCTGCATTTTTCTCGACACTGTTCCAGACTCTTGCTGTTGGGGTAGATTAGAATCATGAAATGAATTGAAACATCTTAGATAATTCAATTCATAGTCACCAGTTCATCAATATATAACTTGAGTCTTAGGTGGGACCCCTCTTCCTCTACCTCCCCCCCGCCCCCCACCGCCTGCCCTGTCCTCAGTTCCTCTGGATGTGAATCCAGCCCTTCTGTTGGGACAGTGGTCGGGAGGTTATCTGCTGGGAGCTGCTCCCTAGTGACCAGGGAGAAAACCGAGCCCTTTCTCTGCTTGTCCTGGGTACCCCCACACCCCGCAGCTGCCTCAGCCGCTCAAGGATTAAAAGTTTTATTTCAAGAAAGGGTTTGGTTAATTTTCCCAAAACCATAAGGCATTTTAAGTATGTGTAGGGGGCAGAGGGAGTGGAGGGTGGACAACCAGCTGCTGCACCCCCTTTGTTCTTTGTTCCCCAAAGCATCTCTGAGCCTCTTCCTGTCCAGCCGAGTGACAGTGCTAGCTGAGCTCTTTCTTTCCTTCTCTAGGAAATGACTCAGCCATCTTCCTGTGATCCTTGCCTTTAGGATGCTCTTGTGAAGGAACCCTTACATGCCACCATCACAAAAACATAAATAAAATACACATAAGCTGTGCTGTGTGTTATAAATGCATCGGAGAGAAGGGTGTATGTAACACTTTGTATAAGCAGTCAACATGTTAACACTTTTTCTTGGGTTTTACTATTTCATATACTTCATGAGTATATAACGTGTGCTTCTTCATGCCAGGGACAGATGTCTCTTAAAGGTAGCGTTCTTAATGCTATTCAAGTTATAGGACTGTGAGAAAGTTGCTCTAGCACGGTGCTCTAGTAAATCTCCAGCAGATATCATCCAGCTAAAGAAGTGCAATTCATTTTGAAGTCTTTTATTATTGAAGTGCAGGATCTGTGTTGTCACTGATTTCGAGGTTTATCTAACTGATGTGGGTGGGACAATGCTTTGTGTTGTGTGATGCTCTGTTTAAGTGATATAAAATATGTATAGCTTTTCAAATGTATATATGAGACACATAAAGTAATTAAAACATTGAGATATAAAACCATGAGGGCTAACACTACTCTTGGGGTGAAATCCTTTGACACTAAGTTATACCTAGACACAGTATTTTATTTTCCAGGTGGAATGGAACACAGCTTTCATTTGTTGATTTTTTAAAAAAAGATGCTTTCATTGACTCTTAGAGAAGAAGGGAGAGGGACAGAGAGACAGAAACATTCATGCGAGAGGAACATCATTAATCGGCCACCTCCAGCACACCCCCTCTGGGGATTGAGCCCACAAACCCAGCATGTGCCCTGACTGGGAACCAACCCAGGATCTCTTGATTCCTGGGTCGATGCTCAACCACTGAACCACATCGGCTGGGCTGTTGATTTTTTTTTTAAGTAAAATAACTTAAACTCAGTTCAGTTCTCTATCTGATGCTAAACCCAGTGTCAATTAGCTATTGAGATTTTTAAAAAAATATTTTATTAGTTGTAGTCAATGACATTTCCTATAGACTCCATAATTGAATAAGAAATTTATATCATCTACCTTTGTTAAAATAAAGAATAAAATAAATAAGTATACTTTTGTATACAATGTGCCTTTCCCCCTTTTTATTTATATTTTTCGTCTTTTTAGCTATGATAGGATATGTCTAGAATGATGGAATAAGTGAAGGTACTAAGTATGATGGAAAATAAAGTTGTCAAACTTGAAAAGAATATGGATTACTGCAGACAGAATAATATAGATCACTACAGACAATGCGATCATAACTAGGAAACATAAATTAGACCTTCCCACCAGGTACTTTAGATCAATAAACCATTTAAAAAGCTTTCAAAGCTTAAACTCTTGGAAGCTTTTAAGATGCTGTGAATCCGAAAATATGCAGTTTGCAATGACCGGAGCGCATGGGTGCAGGTAGGAGACTGATGCTTACAGATGGATGACCATTCACAGCCGAGTGACAGTGCTAGCTGAGCTCATCCTCATACATTTTTTAAAAATTTATCTTTATTGTTGAACGTATTACACATGTGCCCCCTTTTTTTCTTATTGACCCCCTCCACCCTGCACCTGCCCCTCCCAGTCGTTCACCACACTATTGTAGAACAGGCAAAAGATCTGAATAGACATTTTCCCAGAGGAGATATTCACGTGGTCAACAGATATATGTAAAGGTGCTCAACATCACTAATCATCAGGAACATGCAAATCAAATCCTCAATGAGATGTCACCTCACACCTGTTAGAATGGCTATTATAAAAAATACAAAACATAGCCCTAACCGGTTTGGCTCAGTGGATAGAGCGTCGGCCTGCGGACTGAAGGGTCCCAGGTTCGACTCTGGTCAAGGGCATCTACCTTGGTTGCCGGTACATCCCCATTAGGGGGCATGCAGGAGGCAGCTGATGGATGTTTCTCCCTCATAGATGTTTCTAACTATCATTCTCCCTTCCTCTCTGTAAAAAATCAATAAAATATAAAAAAAAGAAAGATTGGTAATTTAAAAAAATAAAAAATAAAAAAATACAAAACATAAATGTTGGTGAAGATGTGGAGAAAAGGGAAGCTTTTCCCAGTGCTGGTGGGATTGTAAATTGGTGCAGCCATTATGGGGAAAACAGTATGATGTTCCTCAAAAACTTAAGAATAGAACTACCATGGGATTCAGCAATTCCACTTCTAGCTTCCAAAGAAAATGAAAACACTTATTCGAATAGATATGCATCCCACCACGTTCACTGCAACATTATTTACAACAGCCAAGACGGAAACAATCTGTCCATTGATGGATGAATAAATAATGAAAATGTGGTATGTTTGTGTGCATAATAGATAATGACATATTGTAAATGCTCATTTAAAACCACCTTTCACAGCTTTTACTTTGTCCATATTAAAAAGATATCAAGCACTTCACCTTTTGACTGAATTTCTGTTGAGAAATTAGTTATTGCTTATCCATCTCTGAATCAGAAAGTCTCTTAGGTTCCGCCCAAGGCATATATTGTCTTCTGTCTTTTGTTATTTAATACAGCCCATTACCACAACCCACTATTTTATATCAATACTTTTAAAACTGTAAAAATGGAACTGCCATTTAACCCGGAGATCCCACTTCTAGGAATATACCCTAAGAAACACACAACACTAATCAGGAAAAATGTATGCACCCCCAAGTTCATAGCAACACTATTTACAATAGCTAAGATCTGGAAACAGCCCAAGTGCCCATCAGCAGATGAATGGATAAAAAAGCTGTGATATGTTTACACCATGCAACACTATGCAACTATGAAACAGAAGGATCACTTACCCTTTGAGACAGCATGGAGAGACCTGGAGAGTATCATGCTAAGTGAAATAAGTCAGAGAAAGAAAAAATATCACATTATCTCACTCATATGTGGAATCTAATGAACAAATTAAACTGATCAACAGAATAGATCCAGAGACATAGAAGCATGGAACAGACTGTTGAATCTCAGAGGGAAGGCAGCGGTGGGTGGCTGGGTGGGAAGAGATCAACCAAAGAACTTATATGCTTATATGTATAACAGAAGGACACAGACAGTAGTGTATGTTGGTCTTCATACAGGGACGTGACTTAGTGACTGAGGACTCACCTGTCAAAGTCAGATTGCCTGGGTTCAGACCACAGCTCCATCCCTGATGTGCTGTGTGTGTGGACGTGGGAAGGTCGCTTGACTATTGTGTGCCCTTAGCTCCCTCATCAGCCAAATGGGAATAATAACAACCACCTGAGGAAACTGCATGCGGGGCAGGGGGGGGGGGAGGGGGGGGCACTGAGGGTTCACTGGACTCTTAGCAGGAAAGCAATAGACGGAAACCTGTCTTCAAGTCAGCGCCTGTGTCTCATCTTGATGTTTCCTCAGCGTCTTACAAGGTGTCATCACCGGAGGTCCAGTAAATGCTTCTTAGATTAACAGGTAAATGCATCTCAAACTATGAGCTTCTTCTGTTGGCTTTTTTGAAGGGAAAGGAGTCAGAAAAAGGAAAATGACAAGATGAGCAGTTTTCATTTAGAAGTCCCCGGGTTTTATGATAAAGAAGGGTATTTGGGCCTTTCTCCCAAATGGCTATAGTTCTTTGTCCTTAAGGCAGCAGTTCTCAACCTGTGGGTCGCGACCCCTTTAAATACATCCTGCATATCAGATATTTACATTACGATTCATAACAGTAGCAACATTACAGTTATGAAGTAGCAACGAAAATAATTTTATGGTTGGGGCTCACCACAACATGAGGAGCTGTGTTAAAGGCTCGCGGCATTAGGAAGGTTGAGAACCACTGCCTTAAGGAGATAGAGACCTTAGAGACAGCGTGGTCTTTTAGGGGCAGACCTACAGGACTTGAGTCACGGGTCCACCACTTACTAGAAGATTACTTACGTGGCTACTCAGCTTCACCGTCGTTCTCTATAAAATGTGGAAAGTACTAAGGAAATACAAAATTAGGTCAGCCGTGTATGGGATCACTGATATCTGTACGTGTGCAGGATGTGCGTCCTTTTCCTGTGGTGGTAGAAGAGGTGACTCGGAAGGAAGTCCGTCGCATGACTTGCTGTGTCCTCTCTCTTGAACAGTTAGAGTGTTAAAGACGCCTGTGGTGACCTGAGAGGTCAGATTGCCTTTTAATGTTAAAACGCACCTAAAATATGTGAAACCGTTGCCATTGATGGCTACCTCGAATGTCTAGATAGAAATAGTTCTAGTGGCATAGAGACAAATGTGAGGCAGTCACATTCGAAAGACGAGCAAATCAAATACCAAAGAGTCCATAAGAAGTTCTTTATTGTAGGATGTGTAGAATATGAAAATCTCAGAGACCTAGTGATGAGCTTTCACAGATTGGAGACATAAAAAAATGTTGAATTAGCTAAACCAAAAAAGGGAGGAAGAAATATTAGGCTCAGTTACAAAAGAGATAATAAAGCAAACAGAAAAGTCCCAGACCATAGACCAGCCGTGGGCAACCGGATCCGGCCCGTTTGAAATGAATAAAACTAAAAAAAAAAAAAGACCGTACCCTTTTATGTAATGATGTTTACTTTGAATTTATATTAGTTCACACAAACACTCCATCCATGCTTTTGTTCCGGCCCTCCGGTCCAGTTTAAGAACCCATTGTGGCCCTCGAGTCAAAAAGTTTGCCCGCCCCTGCCATAGACCAATACATTTATCTCGTAGCTGTCTTAGTTTTTTTTACTTTTTATTTCCAATCGGTATTGCAGAGTGCAACAGTGGTGCACAATGCAACAGAAAGAGAAATGAAGAAAATGAGGAGCCTGACAGAAACAGGAAGAGAGGATTTCTCAAAAAAATTTAGGGCTTTGGGAAAGATCCCAGGGAAATGACAGTTTAAGTTTTTGAAGGGAGAAAAGGGAAACAATGACTTTGGAAAGTTCGTAGCAGATATGGGAAAATAATATTGAGTATAAAATTTCTGTGGACCAAGGGTATTTTTTCTCATCCAGACGTCTTACATAAGACATTATTTAAACTGCCAATCATAAAGACTATCTATGAGGAAGGGAAGGTCGAAGGTGGAAGCTTTCCTTAGCAGTAACTACAACCGAATTTCAATTAGCATTCAAAATCTTTATCTCGGGATAAAGTGTGAAATAAAAGTAATTAATTGATGTTATAAAGATACTATATAAACAAAACAACTCTTAAACCCTGAGAAATGAATCTTAAAATTTTTTATGTACCAGAATGAAATGTTAAATCTGTGAAATCCTCTGAAAATCAAAATAATTTGTGTTGTCTTTGCGCTCAGAAGAATGCAATGTTCTTTAAGCACAGCAGTGTGAAAAATTAAGCTAGTATACACAATGCAAAGACTTGTGGGTAAAGTACCTTAGTAAAACCAACACACAGAAACAAGAGAAATGACTTCTTGGGTTGATGCCGCTAGCTCCAATGCAGTACAGTGACATTTGGCAAGGTTTTTAATGCTGTGTGTTTAAAATTTTTATTTCACTTATCATCCACCCTTTATCCCTGGCAAGTATTTCAAACAGAAAAGTTACTTGGAAGGATTATTTCCTCCTCTAAATCGTTCTGACCACTTTTTTTTTTTTAAATCCTCACCGGAGGATATGTTTTTTATTGATTTCAGAGAGGGAAGAAGGGAGAGAGAAACATCTATGTGATAAAGAAACATTGACAAATTGCCTCCTATCACGCCCCAATCGGGGATTGAATCCTCAACCTAGGTATCAAGCCATGAATCAAACCTGCAACCTTTTGGACAATGCTCCAACCAATTGAGCCACCTGGCCAGGGTGAGCATGTCACTTTTTCTTATGTGAGCAAAGTCTGGAAGTAAAACTGTGTTCTAAAATACTTTTTTTGAAGCAAAGAATAAAGGAAATTTGTTTGCAATATTAGAGAAATGAGTATCACTAAATCCTTGGAATCTGTAGTTCTAACATATCTAAAAAGCACAACATGTTTTTAAATAAAAAGGTGTTCTTGCCCTAGCCCTGTGGTCGGCAAACCGCGGCTTGCGAGCCACATGCAGCATTTTGGCCCCTTGAGTGTGGCTCTTCCACAAAATACCACGTGCGGGCGCGCACGTACAGTGCGATTGAAACTTTGTGGCCCATGCGCAGAAGTCGGTATTTTGTGGAAGAGCCGGTATTTTGTGGAAGAGCCACACTGAAGGGGCCAAAGAGGCGCATGTGGCTCGCGAGCCGCAGTTTGCCGACCACTGTGACTTAGCCGGGAAGGGTCCCATGCCTGGGTTGTGGGCTCGGTCTCCAGTAGGGGGGCATGCAGAAGGAGGCCAATCAATGATTCTCTCTCATCATTGATGTTTCTATCTCTCTCTTCCTTTTTCTTCCTCTCTGAAATCAATATATATATATATATATATATTTTTTTAAAAGGTGTTCTTTTGGCCCTGTTTTTCCAATCAAACACTTGTATAGTGAAAATAATGTATATAGTCTATATAGTCTATAGATATTGTTATACCTCAATATTAGGGCAAAAATGAGACTATTAATGTTGTTATATCTCAATTTTTAGGGCAGACTATGAATGAGAATGTTAGTTAAAACTGAATGAGAAGTTTAAACTTGACTTTGGCCTTCAAAAACAGGCCTGCAGTCTATGGGCTAAAGTTCACACACTACTGGTATTTGGAAATAAGATTTTGTTGGGTCACAGGCAAGGTCATTTTTGTGCATGTTGCTTATGGCAACTTTCAAACTACAAGGACAGAGTTGAGTAGTTTCAGCAAAGACTATATGGCCTGGAAAACTGGAGATATTTACCATCTTAGCAAAAGTTCTTCTACGCCTGACCTAAAAGAGCATTGGAAACACATTTCATTTTACAACAATTCTTAAGCCATGGAAAACTCAAAACTCAAGATCAGGGCTAATCTTGCCCTTTTATTCAAAGATTTATTACTCAAATTTTAGGTTATATAGAAAACCTGGGTTTTCTTTCTCCAAGGAAACCCTTTGATTGGATCGAAAGTTATAAATTTTGTGAAGAATCAGAGATGAGAAAAATCCAGCAGATTGTTCTAGGGCTGGTCATCTGGATAAGCTCCAGAGAATTGTAACCTGTTCAAATATGCATTTCATCAGCCTGTGTGTCTGAGCATCATTCCTGTGCGAAGGTGCACCACTTTCTGGGAATCGAATGATAAAGGCTCCAGCACTTGTCTGAAAAGTCCCTGACTCAGAAAATGCAGGAATAACTGACCCAGCCAGACCTTCATCTCTAAGGAGAGGATTAGGAGGCCAAGAAGGTTAAGTGACTTTCCCCAAAGCGATGGAACTAAAATTAAAAGCCAGCCCTTCTTGCTGCCAGTTCAGAGGTTTTTATTCACGCTTCCTGCAAGTTTTCCAAGACAAAAATTGTGACATAGGAATCAGAAAGGTTGAATATATGTAGAATTAAATATGGTAGGTGATTATGTTTTGGATCCTCTTTTATTTTTTTTTAAATCTATTGTTGAAAGTATTACATAGGTCCTCCTTTTCCCCCCATTGACCTCTCCCAGCCGGCTCCCATCCCACCCCCAGGCCTCACCACCCCATTATCTATGTCCATGGGTCATGCACATATGCAGACAAGTTCATTGGTTGATCTCTTTCCACCTACCCTCCCCTGACTTGCCTCTGAGGCTCAACAGTCTGTTCCTGCTTCTATGACTCTGGGTCACTTTTTGATCATCAGTTTATTTGTATCCTCTTTTAAAACGTGGGTTCCCTTCATGATTTTGGGAACAAAGATGGGAAGTGAGATTGAGGTCCTGGGCCTGGGCCTCCCCAGGTTCCTGGTGGTGTGTGTGGCATCAGCAGAGGAGGGCGCACACGGTGTGGTGCGAAGCCAGTTGGGTTTATTGGTCTAGATCAGTGGCCGGCAAACTCATCAGTCAACAGAGCCAAATACCAACAGTACAACGATTGAAATTTCTTTTGAGAGCCAAATTTTTTAAACTTAGACTATATAGGTAGGTACATTGTTATTAACTTAATTAGGGTACCCCTAAGGCTTAGGAAGAGCCACACTCAAGGGGCCAAAGAGCCGCACGTGGCTCGTGAGCTGCAGTTTGCCGACCACGGGCCTAAAGCCATTGGCAAATATAAAATTCAGAGGGACAGCGGGGAGAGGCAGGCTTCTTTAACTCCCTAACATCCCTAATAAAGCTGGAGACATTATCATGGGGACTGGGTTCATTTCTTCCAGGTTGCCTGTCTTTTCATACTGACAGCGCTGCCGAGATGGCAGTATACATAGTATTTGTTATAATAAAGTTTGATTAACTAACATGTATCTTTTAATACTTTGTCATAAAATGCAAATCAATCAGAAAATTACTTTCAGTAAAATTTTGCTACCAGACAATAAAAGGAAGTCATTAGGAACCCACCCAACGGATACCACATAGCAATTATGAGCCCGATTTCTTTTGCTGAGTTGGACTTAAATAAAACCTTCACTTAATCTTTGGAAGGGTAGCTCTTTGTTATTAATTAAATCTAGTATTTTTGCTGTTGAAATCATCGCGTTAGTTCAGTTTTCTTTTTGCAAGGCTATGAGAAATGTTATTGCTGCTTCAACATCTATAGCAGGCAGCATGCAAAAATGCATCTCATGCTTCATGAACAGAAACAAAAATTCTCCAGCATTAACAATTATATCAGTGGGAGTTTTTGCATTAAATTAAGCTTGGGGGGAAGGGAGAAAGGTGGGCCATGAACAAGAAATTATTTCTCCTAAGACAGTGAAGTGCGAGCCAGGTGCATTAATCAAGTTGGGCTGCACTGCTCTGCACAGTCAGCTATAAAAAGTGTTTTCCATGACTTTTCTACTCTCACATTAATTTTTTTTTGCAGTAAAAACTAACTGCCTTATATAGCAAAAGGAAAGTACCTAACCTGATGCGTAATTTCCTTGCGGACCAAAGAACCCTTAAGGTTTCTGCACGAGAGAATATTAATTGCAGCTTTACCTTTGATGGCAGAAAACCTTAGCACTCTGGCTATCTGCCTTAATGTTTTTTTTTAGGGCAAAAATGATTTCTTATTAATTTTTTATCTTTTGGTAAATTCCTGGTGACAAGTGCAGTGCCGGTGATATTTTCACAGCTCATTGCTTAAGGAAGGGAGGAGGGAAGGGAGAGGAGAGAGGAACAGAGAGAGGGCAAGAGGGAAGAATGAATTTCTGTGTCAGACAATCTGAATCAGTCAGTACATTCTAGGAAGCGCTACATGTATACTGGAAAGCGTTGAGGAAATGTAGCTGGAAGGTCAAGTGTGTAAATATGAGGAAAAAACAAAATGGTGCACATACATCATGCTTTTTAAAATTAATTTACCATGCGTTTTAATCTATAGAGGCCATTTCCAGCTTTAATCTTGGACAAGCTACGGCCTTCGTTAGTGTAAATATCCTTATGCGAATGATGGTGGAATAAATAATGTCTGAATTTCCATCGCGCTGTAGGAAAAGACAGCCAGGTAAGGGAGTGCCCTGCGTACTGCCTCCTCCGTGTTCTCCTAGCCGCTGGTGGAGGTGTGCATGAAAATGAGCTCTGGGAGCCTCACGCAACAAATAGTGCACCACCGTTCATCTTCCTTCTGACTCCTTCCCAGCCGGTGGCCGTGGCATTGGCAGCGGGAGCGACAGCCTGTGGGCCATGGACAAATCTTTCAATTTACCACATACGTGGGGGACTCTAGCGGGGCTCCTACCTGTAGCATTGAGGAGGTCACATTGTTCTTTTTAAGAAGCCCTGTGTGAATGAGAGTTAATTAGTCCAGTTCCTTTTCCTTTAACGCAAGAGCCTTGGGAGATGCATTTCATGATCTGGGTTCAGGAAAATGAACAGCAGAAACCTAGTAACTTTGTGTTGAATGGCTCTAGGAGCTGGAGAAATTACATATAAGCAGATGGCTACAGGGCAATGTTTTTTGGTCAGGAGGCATCCCAGGTAGGACAGAGTTCACTTTGCAGCAGTTCAGGTTTAGTTCCGAAAATGTAATAGGTGAGAAGAAAGCCAGACGGGCCTGGCCTCAGAGGGCACCTGGAGAATTAAAGCGAACTTACAGAAAGATCTTAAAATTATAGTCACTAATCTGAGAAATGTAACAAAGAAACACAGTTTGAGTTTGCAATTAAATTAGGTAGGAATCCAAGAAAATTCTGAAATAATGTGAAGGAGTGACTTACTTAGTTGTTTTGAAACATTGAATTAGTTTGCTGACTGAGTTTGCCTTCTTTTTTAGAACGCTATTCCCAAAGTAAACCTCCTTTGGGAAGGAGTAGATTTGCTGGACCAATGGCTGCAGAGGCAGATGTCGGAGGGGTGGGAGGAGGCGTCTGAGGTGCACTTCCTGAAGGCAGGTCACATGCATCTGAGCTTCCCGTGTGCCCACTAGCTCAGCACGGAGCTCACAAATGCTAGGAATGTTGAGGGGTATTTGCTAAGGAATTTAGATATATTTTCCTCAATAATTGTTGTTGACCTAGAAATAATGTAAAAATTTTTAAGATAATTTTTTTTTGTCTAAAGTTTTGCATATGTCTTCTTTTTCCCCAATTGACCCCCCCCCCCCAGCCATTTCCACCCCAGGCAAACCCCCACCAGCCCAGTGACTGTGTCCAATTGATATGCTAATATGCATGCATACAAGTTCTTTGGTTGCTCTCTACCCGTCACCTCCCTACCATTTGTCTCTGGATCTATTCTTCTTCATCAAATTATGTTGATCATTATATCCCACATATGAGTGAGATCATGTGAATCAGAATTCTGGTGTCTGAACTGGAATTTAACCATGTTCAAATATCTTAAAAAGATTCTTTTTTGGTAAACAATATTTTAAATTACTTTCTGACACCCAGTGGCCAGCCTCAGATGGAAATGGAATAGTTCCCAGCACCAGGACTTTGTCCGGCGCCCAAGCCTGTGCTGGCGGATGGAATCCTGCCTTCTGACAGGCCCACGCTTACAGCATATGGTCTCATGTCAGGCCCTCAGATCTGCGGTGAATGTGGTCCATTTGCAGTATAGGAAATCATCTATTAGAAGGAAATCATCGAGGATCTGTCAATGATCCGTTTCCCTAGATTTTAAAATCTTTGTCATCAGAAAACATTGTATTTGGGACATATTTTCATTTTTTATTTTTATTGATTTCAGAGAGGAAGGGAGAGGGAGAGAGAGAGATAGAAACATCAATGATGGGACTCACCCACCGGCTGCCTCCAGCACGCCCCCTACTGGGGATTGAGCCTGCAACCCAGGAATTGAACTGTGACCTTCTGGTTCATGGGCCAATACTCAACCACTGAGCCACACAGGCCGGGTGGGGCATATTTTCCATAATCTCATAGATATGTATACACTATCTTAAATTAGCCAGGTTAAAAAAATTAGTTTAGGGTATTGTAGACATTTTATCTTAGGGAATGTTTCTTCTCATAGTTTTTGTTTTACTTTTTACAGAACCAAGGAAAAGAGATGTAAGAGCTGCCCTTTAAAATCATCCAACCTGTAATTAGTCAAGTTCAAGGGAAAGACCTTGGGGAAGGGGAGGGGTAAATGTCAGTGCTGGTCCTGGCCACACCCTTCATGGATGGATCAGCTGATCGTTGTGCTGTGTCCGCTGGCTGGTGTCAGGCTTGGTGCTGGGCCTGCTGCGCGCTGGTGACCGTGGCAGCCCGCGGAGGCAAATGGACAGAGGCTGCTCCCTGGGCTGGGGACGCCGCTATTAGAGAATGTGTGTAAGCAAAATGATAAAGAGAGCGTGGGAAGTGTGTGTCCATGGTGCCTGGCAAAAGTCAGATTCATCTTGGCAATTGCTCTATTGCTTCGTGTTGTCTCCTTTTATTTTTATTCCTCTCTCTACTTCACTTTTCAGCAGAAAGTTTTTAGTAATGTAAACAGTTGTTGTTTTTTATCTTGTTTTACCAAATCATGTAGGAACCTTGCTTAGAATAATGCTATAGTTCCCAGGCACATTTCTCCCCCTGTCAGATTATATAACAATTGCCTCAGTAAGCAGTCTAGAACAGGGGTCGGCAAACTCATTAGTCAACAGAGCCAAATATCAACAGTACAACGATTGAAATTTCTTTTGAGAGCCAAACTTTTTAAACTTAAACTATATAGGTAGGTACATTGTTATTAACTTAATTAGGGCACTCCTAAGCTGGCCTTTGCTAAAAACGTCCTCAATCTGATTGAGGTAAGTTTGTTGAGGCTGACCCCTTCCAACTCTCCCATCCACACTTGTCTTGTATACTTGTTTCGTCTATCTCCTTTTGTTCATCCTCTCTATATGTCCAAACCATCTCAACATACCTTTCTCAATCCTCGACACTACATCTTCTTTCACTCCACCACGTTCCCTAAGATTAACTTAATAAACTTTACTTAAAGTTTTAAGTCAACTTCGCACTGTACATGCGAGCCCGCATGTGGTATTTTGTGGAAGAGCCACACTGAAGGGGCCAAAGAGCCACATGTGGCTCACGAGCCGTGGTTTGCCGACCACGGGTCTAGACCATGGATGGTATTATTAACATTTTATGAATCCCGTTATGCTCCAATAATTTCTATACAGTATAGCATGCACAAACAGCACAAATCAGTTCAACTAAACTAAAAATTCTGTCCTTGAAGCCCTACTGTGTGCAATTCATGAAGGCCACCTCCTCCTCTTTCTCCTCCTTCTTCTCCTCCTGGAGTCTTCCTTCACTTTTTAAATTAGCTAGAAATGATTTCAACTGTTTTTGGACGTTTCTCAAGCTTCCAAGACTGGCAAATGTTACAAATGTCTACATTTTTCCCTTATGATAATAATAATTCATAAACAGTTGAGAGACATTGATAAGCTTTCCAGGAAAAAGGCACTTTGAGGTTAAAACCGAACATGGAACTATAAATTTTTCGGTAGATTTTCAGTGAGCGGAAAAGCATTCACATTAAATTTGCCCTCGGGTCACTATAGCACATACTCCTGTTAACACAACTCGAGCTTATTCACCGGATAAAATTCTGCTTCCGAAAGGAATTGCGCCAGTGGAGCTGGAAGTGGACTTCTGTCATTTTTATAACTTCTACTGATTGCCCTTCACACGTTGTCCTCTCAAATGATGGGCGGCACGTCGGATACACAATCTCACAGAAGCCTTTGCAGGCAAGTTCGGTGCCCACCCCCTATTACGGACAGGGCATGTAGATCAAGGTGGCTTTACATAGAAATGTTTCTCAATGAGTCTGATAACCACCCAGGTTGGCGATTGCCAGGACCTATACTATTCGATATTTAAGAAAGAACTCTTACCATTTGCAACAGCACGGGTAGACCTGGTGAGAATTATGCTGAGTGAAATAAGCCAGTCATAGAAAGACAAGTATCACATGATCTCACTCATATGTAGAATCTAATGTACAAAGTGAACTGATGAACAGAATAGACCCAGAGACAGAGACACGGAACAGACTGCTGAATCTCAGAGGGTCCGGGGGAAGGAGATCAACCAATGAACTCGTATGCATATATACATAATGCATGGACACAGATGATAAGGTGGGAAGGCCTGGGGCAGGGGGTGTGGGTGGGCTAGAAGAGGTCAATGGGTAAAAAGGGGGACAGATGCAATACTTTCAACAATAAAGATTTTTTTAAAAAGACATGAAACATGTTTTGTGTTAGTCCATGTAAAACCTGTTAGAAATCATATTCTAAATTCACTGTTGCCCAACACCTATTAAAACTTTGGTTGAGCTCAAAATCGTTTCGGAGGCTTGCTTGGCAGACTGCACCTCACCCTTTCCTATCTGTATTAATATCTGTTTTAAATTACAGTGTCAGAGAGGCATGTGTTTGAATGGCTTGGCATTGCACTCAACCTCTCTCCCCAAACCGCATTTTGATCTGATACCATTCTTTGGTTTTGATGGATAAAAAATTCATGTCCTGCATTTGTTTGTTCGTTCATTCAATCTCTATCCATTCATTTAATTTTTATTGATCTAGAAATATGGTTGGCACAGGGGAAATAATTGCAAAGCAAACAAAGGACCCAGTCTCCTGGAGCTTATAGGGTAGAGACCAACATCACCATGAATAAATGTGGAGCGATGGACTAAGATAGCTGTCCTGGAGCAAGGACGCCTGGGTCTCTGAGGCCCATAAAGAAGGGGTTTGAGTCCTAGCCGGTTTGGCTCAGGGCATAGAGCATCAGCCTGCGGACCGAAGGGTCCCGGGTTCTATTCCGGCCAAGGGCACATGCCTGGGTTGTGGGCTCGGTCCAATGTGCAGGAGGCAGCCAATCAATGATTCCTTCTCATCACTGATGTTTCCATCTCTCTCTTCCTCTCCCTTCCTCTCTGAAATCAATAAAAATGTATTTAAAAAAAAGCGGTTTGCCCTGATGGGTTTGGCTCAGTGGATAGAGCGTCGGCCTGCAGACTGAAGGGTCCCAGGTTCGATTACGGTCAAGGGCATGTACCGTGGTTGCGGGCACATCCCCAGTGGGGGGTGTGCAGGAGGCAGCTAATCAATGTTTCTCTCTCATCGATGTTTCTAACTCTCTATCCCTCTCCCTTCCTCTCTGTAAAAAAATCAATAAAATATTTTTTAAAAAACTTAAAAAAAAAGAAGTGGTTTGACTTTAGTTAAGGACTCAGTTGAGATGCTGTTTAGAGCAGCACATGGAGCCAGAACCCATAGGATCTTGCATGTAAACCTAATGACTTTGATCTTTATTCCAAAAGCTGTGGAAAGCCATTTCAGGAATTTGAGAACTAAGGCAACATCCTCAGATTTTAATATGTTGTTTGTTTTTTGTTAATCCTCACCCAAGGATATTTTCCTCTTCTCTTTTCTTTTTCTTCTCTTCTCTTCTCTTCTCTTCTCTTCTCTTCTCTTCTCTTCTCTTCTCTTCTCTTCTCTTCTCTTCTCTTCTCTTTTCTTTCTTTCTTTCTTTCTTTCTTTCTTTCTTTCTTTCTTTCTTTCTTTCTTTCTTGAGAAAGTGGTAGGGAGAGAGAGGCAGAGGGGGGTAGAGAGAGAGAGAGAGAAAGAGAGACATCACTTGTTGCCTCCCACATGCGCCCCGTGGAGTGGGGGGTGGAGGAGGGAGACACTGTACCTGCAACCCAGGTGCCTGCCCTTGACTAGGAATTGAACCCACCTTCCCTGCACAGACTTGTGCTCTAACCACTGACCCACACCAGTTAGGGCAGATTTCAGTATTAAAAGATGGTTTTCCCCTGAAGAATGGGAAGAGGCTGGAATTGGCCCTGGAGAAGAGAGATAGGATCCTTGTGGAGATGTTGTTAAGAAAATTGTTTCCTACATGAGGTGGTTCCCAGTCTATGAGGCCTAAGGGGGAACTACCCCTCCTGGCCCAGCCCTGGGAATAGTTGGGTCTAACCTGAGGTCTCATTGGTTTGCATATGACAAACACTTCATAGGTATTTATCTCACAAGGATTTATTTGCCTTATAAACCCCAAGTTGATACTGAGAAATAGTGTAACTGATTTGCTGTCCTATTTTCACTGTCTTACTGAAAAGCTAAAGCCAAGGCCCTGGCCTTCCTGGTGCTGTTTAGTGTTAGACTCCCGGGCCTGGTGTTTTTTCCTTCCCACATTCCTGGCTTTATCTTGATCTTTTAACTGATTTTCCTTTGCCTCAATTCTTTTTGCTTAATGTTAATATTATTCTGTACTCCTGGAACAAAACGCCTGTAAATAATTAAACAAAACCCTGAATACTCTCATCTTAAAATACCCATGTGGCTACCTTTGGAGAAATGTCCAGCAGACAGGGAAGCGTTGACCGTAAGCCCAGCGTCTATAAGAGCGACACACTGAGGATGGCACGGGGAGGCGTGGAAACAGCCTCCTTCCCACGCGAGCGGTGCCACTGGAAGACTGTGACAGCTCGTCTCGTGTTGCTGTGAGCTCTATTGCTTCAAGATGTGTGAAGCTGGCAGGGCCCCGGATTCCAGACTCTGCTCACTCTCCGTGTTGGAGCACAATCCTGGTCTCTGGGATTGTGCAACGTTCTTAGGAATTCAGGAAGAATTTGACTCCTTCTAGCTGGAGAGATGGAAATACAAAGGCTCTCATCGCGTTCAGTGCAGGGGAAATGCTGTGTTTGTCCATACGTCCCGCTTCTAGGAGACACAGTGGTTTCCTACTGGTACCGTCGTGCTCAGGCATTGAGATTTGCTAGCAGGCGAAGTCTTAAGACATAGAATAGATCACTAGGACATGAAAGGAAACCTCCAGTTTTGCTTTCTTTCTCAAAAGGAGGATGTGTCACATTTATCTCAGTTCTTACTAATGACTGTTTTACAGCCTTGAATACAGTACTCATTCTTTTAGGTAACTTGTTTGACTGAAGGTAAGAAGGGGTGAGTAATGGGTCCCCTATTCATTTGCTAGTTTTAAACCCTAAAAGACTGTGGTAGGACTACCAGTCTATGGGTTGCCCAGCTTACTACGGAGCAGAGGCAACAGAAAGCTAACTCCACTGAGGAGTGGGTGCAAGCGAAGGCTCACCCAAGGGACCATTCTCCACTGTTACCCGCCACAGTCCATGCATTTCGCTGCCTCTGCCTTCGCGTGGCTTCATCTGGTGCACATCTGTCACTTCTCACCCAGTGGTCCGGGACGGGTACTGAGAACTAGGTCAGATGGGATTTCTCTGCGGTCGGACTCTGCTTCATTGGGCAGACCTCTCTGCTGGCTTTCCACAAGGCACGCTCTTCTTCATCTGTTTTTCCAAAACTGGCTTCACCTCGGAGGTGGCCACCTTTATTTGAACTATTTATTTTATTTTATTTTATTAATTTCAGAGAGGAAGAGAGAGAGAGAGAGATAGAAACATCAATGATGAGAGAGAATCATTGATCAACTGCCTCCTGCACGTCCCCTACCGGGGATTGAGCCTGCAACCCAGGTATGTGCCCTGGACTGGATTTAAACCTGGAACCCTTCAGTCCGCAGGCCGACGCTCTGTCCACTGAGCAAACCAGGCTAGGGCTGTCTATACTCTTGAACATCACTCTGCCTGTGGCTTTCCTGTGGTGTGTGCACTTTCACCGCCGCATTCCTTGGTGTGTGAGTTGTCATTTGCTTGGGCCTGGGTACACCAGGTGAGGAACGAGGACTTGGCCTAGAGCAAGCATGTCAAACTCAAAGGCTCACACAGGTCAAATAAACAAGGTTTAAGTTTCTGTGGGCTGCAAAAGAACCCGAAGCTTCAATTTTCATAGAAACATGCTGAATACAAAGGGCTGAAATAAATGACTAATTGTTAACATAAAATAATAGAACATTTTAATAAAAATTAATATTTTTTTCAAACATTAACTTACCAAACACCGAATAACTGCACAAATTAATAAGCATAATGCAAATAAACCTATTTTTCTTGTTCTCCGAAAGTGAAATATTTCCTGTTGAGCACACCAAACAAGTCAGTAAAAGACCAATGACGTGGCAATTGGCTGCTAAAATATTCGCTGCTAGTATTAGTGGAGAGAAATGGTGCGCCTGCACGTAAGGGAAATGAATGCAACACTATTATAGTAATCAGTCATTAGCGAATGTTGCAGTTCCTTATTAATAATTGTGTATAGCCCTAACCAGTTTGGCTCAGTGGATAGAGCATCGGCCTGCGGACTGAAGGGTCCCGGGTTCGATTCCGGTCAAGGGCATGTACCTTGGTTGTGGGCACATCCTCAGTGGGAGGTGTGCAGGAGGCAACTGATCGATGTTTCTCTCTCATCGATGTTTCTAACTCTTTATCCCTCTCCCTTCCTCTCTATAAAAAATCAATAAAATATATTTAAAAAAATAAAAGAATAATTATGTATAACAGGCTATTATAAAAATTAAGTTACATTTTTATTAAAACATTTCTTACATACTGTTATATTGGCTGGGCTGCAAAAATACTTGTTGTGGGCCACATGCGGGCCGCAGGCCGCGAGTTTGACATGCGTGGCCTAGAGCAAAGCCTGGGAAGGAATGTAGGTACCCTGGGCCCCGAGAGAACAAAACCAAGAGCCAAACGTCACTGCAGGTGAGTTAGCACTATGGCAAGCCTGGGCACATGGCAAGAGTAAGCATTCAAGAATTTCAGACTTGGCAGTGGACACAAACGGAAACCCTCCTGGGGTTTCCATAACCAACTATTTGCCCAGTAACAGAAGTTTACATTATTTTTATGAAGACTCAATTAATGATGCCTACATTTATGATAGGCAATATATGTTCTTCATGGAATATGACTTTATCCAACATATTTTCTCCCATGTATCATCAATCCTAGAATATGAAGTCTTAGTATTTAGAACATGGTACTGGAATTGGGAGAACAGAAGCTATCTATCCATATATATAAAGAGGTAATATGCAAATTTAGCCTGGACACCAGAACACTCTTATTAGCTCCCTATGCACACCGTGGGGCGTTGCTCTGGAGACGAGGTGGAAAGCGGGGAGGCCTCCGGGAGAAGGCAGGACCAGCCTGAGGCAACTTGAGGGTGGGCGGCACTGCAGGAGAAGGCAGAAGGGAGAAGGTGAGAAGGCCAGCAACTCAGGAGCAGGCAGAAGGTCAGAAGGCCAGTGCCACGGGAGAAGGAAGAGGTGAGAAGGCTGGCACCTCTGGAGAAGGGAGAAGGGAGAAGGTGAAAAGGCTGGCACTGCGGGAGAAGGAAGAAGGGAGAAGGTGAGAAGGCCAGTGCTGTGCACAAGAAGGCAGAAGGGAGAAGGCAGAAGGGAGAAGGTGACAGGCAGGGGGATCAGGCCAGGAGGGGAGAACAGATAGGCAGTTAGGGGGATCAGGCCAGGAGGGGAGAGCAGATAGGCAGTTAAGGGCATCAGGCCAGGAGGGGAGAGCAGTTAAGCAGTTAGGGGGATCAGGCTGGCAGGGGAGAGCAATTAGGGCCATCAGGCCAGCAGGGGAGCAGTTAGGGGCATCAGGCAGGCAGGTGAGCGGTTAGGAGCCAGTGGTTCCAGATTACAAAAGGGATCCCGGATTGGAGAGGGTGCAGACTGGGCTGAGGAACACCGCCCCCCCCCTCCATGCACGAATTTTGTGCACCTGGCCTCTAGTATATATATAATTAGTCTTCTGAATAGTAACAAAATATTGTGCAGGCACATTCTATTAGAGTTAGAGGGGAAAAAATAGAAAAGTTGTGCTTAATTTTAGATTTAGATTTGTTCCAAACAACTTTGAAGGTCAAACTTGGTTCTAGATAATTCTCGGATCTGAAGGAATGTGAGGAAGTTGGGGTGGTTTCAGGGTTAACAAAAGAATTCAGGCCTTCGGGTCTGGCTGAGTTCATGACCTCACAGATCTACCACTGAGCATCTCTGAACCAGCTGGGGCTCAGCTCCCGAAGCAGTCCAGCTTCCAATTCAGGTTCATGGTGGTGCAGGTCGATGCCCTGAAACCGCATGAGCAACTGCGACGTGGAAACCTTTCAAGCACATGCCTTTTGCTGGCTCACGGGCAACTGTAATGGGCTCTTTGGTGAATCACTTTCCTTTGGAATTCTGAGGTCTGGAGCTCATACTCCAACACTTCTCCATCTTGTGTATTTTTCATCTGTTTGTGTCAGCTGAGACGGAGAGCAAATGTTTAGCAAAGGATTCCAAACTCTTAGCAATACTTAAGCAATACTAAAAGTATGTAGAAAGTAATCATGTAATCTTAGTTTCTCAGTTGCACACTGTTGTTTCTAAACGGAAGATCCTTCTAAGATTTTTTTCTCTCTCAATGGTTCTAGTACTGTTACTTAAGAAATATAAGAAAGCCTGGCTGGCGTGGCTCAGGGGTAGAGCATTGACCCATGGACCAGGAGGTCATATTCATGCCCAGGTTGCTAGGTCGATTCCCAGTGGGGGGTGTGCAGGAGGCAACCGATCAATGATTCTCTCTCATCATTGGTGTTTCTATCACTCTCTCTCTCTCTCTTAAAAAAAAAGGAATACAATGAAGATTGTAGTAGAATATAAGAGTAGTTTTAGAGTAACGCGTGGCTGCAATCAGGGCCCTTTGGTGAAGCTTACCTGGATGTGATAACGTGCATGTTGTCTAGGAAGGTACACTCTCCAGGCCTCAGTCTCCTCACCTGTAAAGTGGATTGACAGTCAGACCCTCTGGGTTCATTTGAAGCCCTAAAATAAATAATGCATTCGAGTGCTTAGCAGAATGCCTCACACCCAGTATGTATTCTTTTCAGTGATATTTGTGTAGCAAAGAGCCTTAGAAGACAGGAGTCTTTCTCTGAAGCAGATTAGAATAGAGAGAACGCCTCCCTCCTGGACAGGTGTTGGGCCCCTTTGCTTGCAGACCAAGAAAAGAATTGCATTTTCCTCATCCCGGGGGGGGGGGGGCGGGGGGGGGCGGGGTTGTGTGCAAACTACTGTCTGTACAGCTTCCACCTGGATCTGCGTCTGTGCTGCCCCTTGGACCTGCTGGGGGGCTGCTGAATCATCACGAAGGATGCTCTTAGCCTTTGCAGTTCTTTGTTAGTCTTTGTATGAGAGGGATAATGAGAAAAATCTCTGGGAGACTGGAAGTGCTGAGACTTAACTTGCAGTTGGGACATCAACTAGCTTTATCCACCAAGTCTCAGCCATGGAATGCAGACAGTGGGTCTGTTTCAAACAGGACCTATTTTACACGGTGGCACAATCTCCATTGGGTGTAATGTAGGGAAAGATGAGCATGGGGCAAGGTAGTTATATGGAAGGTGCTAGATAAAGAGAGACTGGTTATCAAAAATGTGAAGGACTAAGAGAATGGTTGAGCAGGATTCTGATGGTGAAGCTGGGATATACAATAGTCCCCCTTTATCCATGGAGGACATGAGCCAAAACCCCCAGTAGATGCCTGAAACCAAGGATAGTACTAAACCCTACATATGCCATGGTTTCCTTACGTATCTATAATAAAGTTTAATTTATAAATTAGGCTCAGTAAGAGATTAACAACAGTAACTCATAATGGAACAGTTATAACAATATACTGTAAAAAAAGTTATATGAATATGGCATTATGAAGTAAAATAGGCTTACTTGAACACAAACATTGAAATTCCACTGGATGGCAGGAAAGTTCATCACGCTACTCAGAATGGCGTGCAATTTAAAATGTTTGAGTTGTTTATGTTGGGAATCATTCAGTTAATATTGTTGGACCACAGTGGACCTTGGAAAACTGAAACCCTGGAAAGCAAACTGCAGATAAGGAGGGACTACTGTATGAATTTTGTCTACTCATGTGCGAGGGGAAATGATTGATATTATTGATATTTCAAGAAAAAGAAGAGGAGAATTTGGTTGGAAGGGGATGGTCTCTCTTCACTGTAGATCTGGGTTAGAGTTGGCCAAGAGTGGCATTGGTGTGAGATGGGGAGGTGCCAAGTGAAGCCGGAGAAATTAGTAATTCATCTCCAATAAAGTCGTTATGGATAGATGTGCTGAGAGACGTAGAAGGACTGTGGATTCCATGTTGTTCTTGCTTCCTGACTGCCAGCCCCATAGGCCACCACTGACCCGGCCAGCACCAGAGCTCAGTAGCAGCCCCACAAGAGCCCCGGCTCCCATGGCCTCCCTACCTACTGCCTTCCTTCTCGTTTCTGTTTCGTGGGTTTACGTCTTGCCTCTTCAGATGACTGGTTGGTGACTGCATGTTTGATCCTCTAACTTTCCTCCTGGCCTCCACTTGCCCTGATCCTCCCACAGCTGTGCACGGTCCCATTTTCATCATTAATCCCTATTCCACCTCCCAGGGAGGTGCTGCTTCTGTGACGGAACAGTCCAGTACCTGGTGTTTTAAGAGCGAATATTTTACTTAACAATACACTGTTTACTTAAACCAAAGGTATTTCATTCTTGGTAGAAATAATCAAGGATTCTATAAAAATACAATAGGCAAAGTTTGAAATATTTGTCACATATAAGGCATGTAGCTTACCCACTGTATCTTTGAGCCAAATGTTTTGTTTAGTTATGGCAGTGATTGAAGGAAAGCGTCATTACCATGGGCATTCTTTAAAAACAAAACACAACAACCCTTGTAATCCATCACAACACATTTTTTACATATTTCTCATATGTGTGGCATAAGTGTTCCATGGACTGACACGCTCTTATCTTTAAGATAAACACATGTCTTTAAAGCAATGCAAGCATTGTCGTTTGCTAGATGTGAAATGTGAGTACCTCCCGTAATATTTACTTAATACGGGCCTATCGAAATGGGGTGCAACACAGACTTTTTAAAAGTCCTTTCTTTAGGAATTTCCATGTGTCAAGCTGATGCTCTTTGGTTGATGTTGTTACACTTGTAAGATAAAGCATCTGTATTCCAGCTCGCCTTTAAAGTGTTGACTTCCTCCTTGGAGTCTGGAGCCAGCATGACCGCACTGAGGGCGGAATGCAGCAAAGTCTGCTCAGAGGCACAGGTTGTGGGCTCCTCAGCCTCTATGTGGATGGGCTGGTTTCAAAAAACCCTGCCCCATGAATGGAATGCAAGGGAAAATGCCATGTTGACTGTAGGTGTGCCACTGATGTCCAGCAGAGAGCGCTCTGGGCTGCAGATACACCTTTGGGAGTCCTCAGTGTAGAGATGGCATTGAAATCCCAGGGGCAGGTGGAGATCCCATAGTGAGTGTAAGTGGGGAAGAGAAGGGATCCAAGGCTGAGCTCTGGGACATGGCAACCTCACCAACACACACACACATCCACACATGCACACACACACACACACACACACACACATACATTTATATCCTAAACATATACACATCACACATATATCACAAGATATATAGATGCATACAAAATAGAAATATGTGTACCTATACATTTTTTAAAATATATTTTATTGATTTTTTACAGAGAGGAAGGGAGAGGGATAAAGAGTTAGAAACATCGATGAGAGAGAAACATCGACCAGCTGCCTCCTGCACACCCCCTACTGGGGATGTGCCTGCAACCAAGGTACATGCCCTTGACCGGAATCAAACCTGGGACCTTTCAGCCCGCAGGCCAACGCTCTATCCACTGAGCCAAACCGGTTTGGCATGTGTACCTATATTTTAACATTACTGCTAATTACTGAAGACAACTTGAGAGTAACCTAGTAAGATATGAAAAGGAAACTGTGTTTGAAATGCATGCTCTGCTATGCCCTGTAATTACTAAAGTTGGGCCATAAGAGGAGTTCAGAAGCTCTGAATTTTCCAGGGACCAAAGTAAGACAGAGTCCACATTGTTGGTGCACAGAGTGGGCGGGTGGAAGCAGCCAGGCCCAGGCCGAAGGGGAGCCGGGTGAGACCACAGAGGACCTCATCTTCAGGGCCCAGAGAAAGCTGGAGCGATTATCCCCACCACGCTGATGGCTTAGAGGTGGCATCTGTCCTGAATGAACCCGGTGTCTGCTGATGGCTCTGTGTCCATCTTGCACTGGTTGATGAATATTTTGAGCATCGCCTTGCTTGTGTGGTAGGTTAAAGTGTATACACTTTGCCTTTCCGATTCGGGAGACTTGAAGGACTTGAATGATGTTGTGCATATTGGCCACCTATTTATTTGTTTACTTTTTTTTAATTTTGGGGAGCAGGGTGTGGCACAGATTAAAGCAGAAGGCATCGGAGGAAACATCTGCTAGAAGACCCGGTTAACTGTAAGGATGTAGCCTTGACTTGAGGCATGTGGGGCAAAGCCGGACTTGAGCCCTGAGACTCCTTATATGTGGGTGAGGCTCCTAGACATGTGGCAATGCCTATGGCAGTGTTTGTAACAGGATTAGAAAATATGGCCAGGGTAAGAGTTTGAGTGCAAAATGTTAGTTCTGCAGATGTTGAACTTGAGAGAGCTCACTTAAAAAATGGTTTTGTTAATCCTCCCCTGAGGATATTTTTCAATTGATATTTAGAAAGAGTGGAAGGGAGGGGGAGAGACAGAGAGAGAGAAACATTGCTGTGAGAGAGACCAATCTCTTAGGTGCCTCCCTCACGCACCCCAACCAGGGCCAGAGATCAAGCCTACAACCGAGGTACATGCCTTTGCCTGGAATCGAACCCAGGACCCTTCAGTCTTCAGGCTTATGTTCTATCCCGAGCCCCACTGAGCCAAACCAGCTACTTGTCCCCTTCTCTATTAAGTGACATAGCCCCTTTGCTTAAATTCTACATGAATATATTTTGTTGATTTATGTCAAACTGTAATCTGAATATAATTCTAAAGAAGATCTGAAAAATATAATTAAAGTTGTTTAAGTATAAAATAGGTTAATTCTTCTTTTTAAAGGAAGCTTTTTCAAATTTTCTTTAAAAATATGGTGAAAGCACAAATCATATTCGACTGTGGCAGTGAGCCCACACCTCCATGTAGATCAAGGAAGCTGGATTGTTAGGCTCAATGAACTTCCTCTGTTTCCAGCTGTCCTTGTAAGACAGTGTCTCTGTAGGCGGCCAGCATCTGCCGGGTCATTAATATGGCTGGGAAGATTTAAGTCACGGTGTATTAATTGGGGCCTGGAGAGTACTAAGCACAACAACCAAACAAAGCAAAGTCAATGCATTTGATGCTGGGCAAGCCAGACATTGTCAGGTTTTCAATTAACGGATAATTTGATCATACAAGCAAATGATGGAGGAAATGAGGCTTTCCTTTATCAAACAGTAATGAAGAGCCTGGCTGAGACTCTTTCTCTCAGGAAATGCTATTCGATCAGAATCACAGGGTGTTAGATTGAACACCAGCCTCAGTGGCCATCGATGGGAGCATGTTGAGTTCTGCCAGCTCACCCACACACAGAGAGGTGAGTGCCGAAGCTCAAGCCACTATTCCGTCTGTGACCTAGCGAGACAAGGGGTTTGCCCAGTTCAACAGCTCCATAGTGACGAAAATGGACTGTTTCAATTATTTATTCCCACTATTCTAATTTTTTGATGGCAAACTCTTCTGGATTCTATCAGGTGTTAACTGCATATAAATATTTATGGATATAAAATGTCCACATATGTTCCCAGTATGAACATGAGAGGCAAACATAACTTAATAAAGTTAACTATGAAAATACTATATTTTGACATCTTAGTGAATACGACATAGAATTAAACTCCTTTTAAAAATATTCACTGGAATTTATGTAATGTGCTCATTAGTTGATACACTATTTTAAAATTAGGCCACTTCGAGGTCTAGCCCTATGGGTTTGGAATTCAGAACCAGGTGGTATTCCAAATTAAATATTGATAAGTTAATATGGACAGTTTGAAGTTGTCTGTCTCATTTTTGGAGCAAACTTTTATTACTGGAGTGAAATTGCAGGATGCTAAGATCTAAATGAATTCCTGGGTCGATGCGCTTGCACGCCCACCACTCAGCGGGACATAGAGACTTCCTTCATGCTTGTCTTTGTCCTTGTCATCGCCTCCCTCCTCAAAGTCATACTCTTCTGATTTCCACCACCCGGAGTATTTGTCTGGGTTTGACGTTCATTTAAATGGCTAGCATAAAGAAAGCTGCTATGAGTGTACCTACTTGCCTTTGGGGTCCATTTCTAAGAATAAAATTACTGCATCGGAGTTTAGAGCTGGTAGATAACTAAAATCAGTTTCCCAAGATACTTTCCCCACCCACTTCCCCAATAGCCTTGCACAGTATTTGCAGTTGCTCCTGATCCTGTGGACACTTGTCCTTGTCACCTGCACTTGTTACCTGCACGTGTTTCTCACGTCCTCATGAGCACGTCCTGGTATTTCATTTATTTTTCATTTGCATTTCCTTTAAGATTAATGATTTTGAGCATATCTGGCCATTTGATTACATTCCCTTTTAAAAAATATATTTTTATTGATTTCAGAAAGGAAGGGAGAGGGATGAGAGATAGAAACATCAATGATGAGGGAGAATCATTGATTGGCTGCCTCCTACAAATACCACACTGGGGATGGAGCCCGCAACCTGGACAGATGCCCCGACTGGGAATCAAACAGTGACCTTCTGGTTCATAGGTCAATGCTCAACCACTAAGCCAGCCGGCTCGGCGAGTACATTCCTTTTGAAGGACCTATTTATTATGTCTTTTGTCCATTTGTCTAATTGAGAGTCTTTGTAGATGTTTGTTATATATTCTGGATGTGCACGTACATCTATACAGTGGATATAAATATATGTAGGTTATGTATATATATATAATATGTGTATTCCTTTATACCTTTCTCCCTCTTAATGGTGTATTATTTTTAGTTACAAATTTTTAAATAAAATGTAATGAGATTTTCTTGATAATATTTTCTGTGTCTAAGAACTTCTATTTCCCATTATTTCAAGTTGATCATGTTGATGTCTCGAGTTGGAGCTGAGCTCTAACTTCTGCTTCATATTGTTTGTCAGGTAATTCCAATTTCTGAGTCATCTTGAGGAGACATCAGCTCATTGTCTTCCCCTCGACAAGTGGTTACAGTTTCCTGGCTGTGGTATATGCAGTAATTTTAAATGGAATCCTGGACATTGTTAACCCTCTGTTGAATGGACACTAGTCTCTGTTTCACTTTTTTGGAGAATGTTGATAGGTTTTCAGTTTTTAACTTACTCTTTTGTACAAGCAATTGGCTCACTTTTGTGCGGGCGGCAAATTGCAAACTCTGTCTTGTCCTTTCTGCCCGGTTGTTGAGATAGCAGTTCAGTTCCCCAAGCCTATGCTGTGCTCATTTTCATTTTTATTGCAAACCCATAACTTGCAGAGGTTGTGAGTTGAGGCTCTGGTGGCGCACACACAGAATTATGGAATCCCATTCGCTGTGTCTGTCTGCTTGGGGGCTCTCACCCTTTTCTCCACCCGCAGGTGCTTTTGATCCTGGTGCCAGAAGAGTAGAACGATGGGAAATGGGAAACCCACTCCATGCATTTGCTTCTCTAAGCTTCGACCCTTCCTCCTCCACAATCCACTTGCTTTGTTTCATCTTCAAAGTGCTCAGGTAGCTGTTCTTTGTAGTTTGCCTAGTTTTGCTTGTAGGCAGCAGAAGGGAAGAGTTGCAGTGACCTGCGACGTCCCGCTATAACCACAAAGTCCACATGGAGCATTTTGAAATGGCCATTTTGATGTCATTGCTATTTTGGTGCTCATATCTATTCCATGGTCTTAAAAAAAAAGCCATTAAATATTTGGCATTATCTTTATTATCAAGTCAATTAAAATACCCCCACCATCCCATTAATTTATTTCCCACTATTTTTGAAGCTGAAATCTTCCCTTCCCTTGATCTGAAATGGCTTTGCATCAAGCTTTTTGTATACTCTTCTTGTTATTCATTAACTCTTCATCCAGGAGTGATTTAGTTAGGTGAGGTATTTAGTGGAGACAGATAGCGTAGATTGCTCTTTAAATTGCTCGCTGGCTATTCAACTCTTGCTGAAAATTTTTTCTTAGGAAGAATGGTTCCTATGGACAGTTTTAAGTAACTCTCTCCTAGACACACATTTAGTGATTCTGTGTTGGGATATTTTTGTCACTCTGAGTACAGTCAAACCTCTGTTCTCGAACATCTCCCATCTTGAATAATTCGGTTCTCAACCAAGTTGTTCACAGAAAAAATGTCTTGGTTGTCCACCAAAACTTCAATTTTTGACGGACCACTCAACCCTTTCATGCTGATACCTAAGCATGACAAAAAGTGTCTCTCAGGGAACAAACAAAAGAGAGAAAGCTTTTGTTGCTAGCTAAATAAATGACTAGCATAATTCTAAAACATAAGGAGGCCATCAAGAATACCAATGTTGCTAAGGGTGTGAAAGTGCTCACAAAACAGCAATCACAGGCACTTGAAGAGGTAGAAGACCTGATGCTGATTGGATAAAGGGAAAGCAGTTAGCTGGTGATGGTATTTCTGAGGTAGTGATATATGAAAAATTCCTTTAAGGATAGTAGGGGGTGGTTCATTTAAGAAAAGAAGTGTTTATTTATAAATTAAGTAGTACATTGGACAAGTACTGTATATAAGAAAGGTTAACACAAGGAATCATTTAGGGGTTTGGGATGGATTAATTCAATTTACATTATTTCTGATGGGAAAAAATGATTCCGTTTTCTAACAAATTGCTCTTGAGCAGTCTTCCAGAATGAATTCAGTTAGAGAACTGAGATTCTGCTGTAGAAGGAATGCACGATACATGCCTGAATTAAACTCTGCCCTCGGTTCTGGGCGAACTGGCGAGGATTATGTTTCTTAACATGCATTTGTGATCAGCATTCTCCTTCCCTCTTCCCCGCACTCTCATTGAAGGCTCTCCTGATCTCTGGAATTAGCACGTGGTCTGGCAGCCTTGAAGCAAGTGCCACTGTGATTTAGAAAAAAAAAAAGTCTTTCTAGGATTCTGGATGACACAGATGGCGACAGTAGGCTGGTGTTGCGTTAGAAGTTTCTCGTCAGACATTGTCCTCAAACAGAAAATAGTTTTTTGATTTTTGTGGGGTTTTTTTTTTATGGGGAGCATGACTTTCAAGGAGAGACAACAAGAGTTGTTGGAGGAGGGAACCTACAGAACCTGCTGTCTACAAGTCTTAGAGCAATGAAAGGAATTTTTAGGGGTGAAGTAGGCAGGTTTAGGAAATTTTAGAAATTAAGGAGTCCATGAAAAAAGCACAGGGCTACAGAATGGCAGAAGGTACATTTCCATAAGACAAGGGAGCTGGGAGTAGCAGAAGGTACATTTCCATAAGACAAGGGAGCTGGGAGTAGCAAAAGGTACACATTTACAAAATAGAGGGAGGAAGAAAGCCCAGCGGTAATAGGAGAACAATAAGGGAGAAGAAGGAGGGAGCCTCACTGTACTTCACGTGAGGTTTGAGCTCAGGAGTTGCTATAGAACCAATCTAAGCGGGATAGTGACCAATCAGAGGGGATATGGAGGCACAAAGATCTGCAATCTTTATAAACCAAAGGAAAAGGGACTCAGTAGGACTCTTCCCCCTCCCAGCGTGGGAGTCTGTGCTTGTTTCTCAATAAATTTCCACCGTTGCTATACCATCCTCCATCTGTGGCCTCATTCTTCGACTCCACGGGACCAAGAGCCCAGGAACCATCCTGCCCAGGGGAACAGCACGTGTTTCCAGTCCAAATTTCCTGTATCAGCGACACGCAGTAGTTCCTTCTATTTCCCACAAGTTTTGTTTCCACAGTTTCACTTACCAGTGGTCAACTGCCGTCCAAAATTAGTGCATGGAAAATTCCAGAAATACACAATTCACAAGTTTTCAATTTCATCCCATTCTGAGTAGTGTGATGAAATCTCGTGCCATCCTGCTCTGTCCTGTCCGGGACACGAACCTTCCCTTTGTCTAGTGTATCCTGCCATTTAGTTGCTTAGTAGCTCTGTCGGTGATCAAATTGATTGTCGCCTTATCTAAGTGCTTTTGTTCCAGCCACCCTTATTCTACTTAATAATACCATATTCACATAACTTTTATGGGAGTATATCGTTATAGTTGTTCTATTTTACTGTGAGTTATTGTTGTGAATCTCTTTCTGGGCCTACTCTATAAATTACAACTTATCATTGGAACATAGGATATATATGGTTCAGTATTGTCCGTGGTTTCAGACATCCACTGGGGGTCTTGGAACCTATCATATCCCCTGAGGATGGCGGGTGGGGGGTGACTGAACATCATTTCCTATTCGGCGTAGAAGTTGAAGAGAATGATGCAGAAGGGAATCACTGAAGTCATATTTAATATGGCACATACTTTACAAAGGAGGTTGTTCATATTTTGTTGATATTTTCTATAAACTTATGAATAACGGCAAAACAACCAGGATAATAAAAAATAGGTTCCAGGAATATTTAACAGTTCACGCCAGTAATTTCTGCTGAAGATAAACTATTTTGTTAAGATGCAACTTTACTTCTGCTGTATTTTGAAAGGAAAGGAAGATTAATCTAGTGCAGAAAAGTAAGCCAACTCACACCACGATATTTATTCTAAAGGAGTTTAAGAACCTAAGCTCCGTCTTTTAAATTAATGACAGTTATTACAGGCCACTGCCCTACTGTCTGTGGGCTAGAGGCCATGGGAGGCACCTGGAGAGCAGCAGTGCAGGAGGGCGGAGGTGAGGCTAACGCTGCCGCCTGTGCCACTATAATTAGATGTGAGCCAGCCATTTATAACAGGGAAAGCGCAGAGTGGGCCGTTTGCCCTTAAAATAATGATTATTAAGAAGATTCAGAAGTTGTTCCCTATCTCCCATCATATGGAGGTACAAAGTTAGGGGTTAGAAAGAAGTTTATATTGGAAACAGAAAAGAAGGTAAGTAGATATTAAAATTAAAGAGCAGTGTATCAGCAAACACATGTTTCAGTCCATATTTCTTAGTTTGGGGAAAAATGAGTGGGAGAATAGAAGGAAAGCATGCAGAAAAGGAAATAGGTAGTTTATTCCTTCATCTTTAGCAAAGGGATCAAGTGATGTTTTAACCACAGAAATAACATTTCTAATCCCTGTTCTTGCCAGAGCCAAGATATCTAATTCTCCTCCTTCCTAATCAAGGCCGTCTTCTCCTCCTTGGTCCCCAGAAGGGCCTCTGCTCCCCTCATAGGTCCTGGGAGGCCAATCAGCAGATTCACTACAAAATATTCTCTATTAAATGTGATCCTTTGTTATACTTGATCTCGCAAATGATGCTCTCAAGATACCTGCCATCATTTTTCCAAAATTTATTCAAATAACTAAGGTTTTAGTAATGATTTTTTAAAAAGCAAGTATAAAAATAGCCATCTAAAATTATTTTTTAAAATCCCCATTTACTAAGCATTTACTATTAGAGAGGTATAATGCTAAGTACTTTACATACATTTAGCTATATTCCTACTCATTATAAAACCTTGGACAAGACTCTCAAAGATTAATTTTTCTCATAGATAAAATGTATACAACAACTATATTGCCTACTTTATTCACTTGTTGAAATCATTTATAGGATAATGAATTCTATGTATTTGCCACGGTGCCTAGGATATATTATGTGCTTACTATTCGTTAATGACAAAAATTATATGCGAAAGACAAAGTGATTCTTTTATTTTCAGAATTACTTTAAATATTGATGATTTCATTCTAGAATTTTTAACTAATATACATTCCATTTAGAACTATATGAGAGTGTCTTTTTCTGTGCAATATACCAGTATAGGGTATTAGAATTAAAATAAATTATTTGCTAAGATCTAAACCAAGTTAGACTTAGAGAATGAATTTTCTCTAGCAAAAATGGTCCATGTATCCAAACAGCAAAAATATTTGGAAATTATTAGCATTCTCAGACTTTAGATTTCATATACTCTGAGTTGTAGTGAGCATAGTTTTCTTTAGCCAAAGCATACAGAAAAATGCAGCTTTGACTTGGTTATTTCATGTTTATTTGGAAGATGATAATGATATATATCAGCCACAAGCTTATATATGAAAATAGGAGAAAGTAATAACATAATATTTCCAAAGATATGCCTATTATTTCTATTTATTGTACAACATTAAGTGCAAGGAAAGTTGTATTTTACTGTATGGCATTGAGCTTCTTCTGGCATTTTGGTATTTTGTCATTCTCATAGTTAGCAAACTGAATATTATTTCCTTTTTGAGGACCCGTCACAACTCTTATAATGAATCATTGTGACAAAAGTTGTTGAGGATCTTCCCATGTCCCTGTTGGACATTCATGTCTTTTGTGGAGTCTCTGTCAAAGCAAGATGCCCATTTAAACAAATGTTTGTTTTCTTGTCACTGAGTTTCAAAAGTTATTTATGTATTCCGATGCAAATCTTTTGTTAGCTGTGTGATTGCAGTTACTGTTTTCTTCCTGACTTCAGCTTGTCTTTTCATTCTCGGTAGAATGTCTTCTGCAGAGCAAAAGTGTGTGACTTCAATGAATTCCAAACTGGAAAACATTTTCCACATTCTTGCTGATTCACTGTCTACCTGTTGTACCAGTTACTGATCAAGAAATCTTAAAGTCTCCAACTGTAATTGTGGATTTGTCTAATTTTTTTTCAGCTCGAGGAGATTTTGTTTCATGCATTTTGAAATTCCTTTTTTAGATGAAGGAACATTTAAAACTGTCGTGTGTTATTGATGGATTGACCTGTATATCATTTTTAGCCCTGGTAATTTTCCTTGCTCTGAAACCAACATTATTTGATATTAATATTGATTTCCCCACTTTCTTCTGATTAGGGTTTGCAAAGTATGTCATTGTCTATCTTTTTACTGTTAATCTATTAAAGAAAACCAGAGCCTGACAGTAGAAAAAGTGATAAAAGCAGATTTTATTCATGAACTATTGCAATAGGGAAAAGGGACCTCAGTCTAGAACTGGGCTTAATTCCCAGTGCAGCAGGGACAAGTGGACATTAATAGCCAAGGAGTAGATTGGGGGTCAGTGGATAGAAAAATTTTCAAAACATTAGCAGCAAGGGGTGAAGGAGTCTGTCTAAACAGTCTTGGCAGATTTTTGCTGAAGTTGGGGTAATCAAGTATCACCTGGGGGGTGATGGGGGACAAAGAATTTGATCAGATATTGGAGGTGATCATATATCAAGGACGGGATCCAATTTTATTTTTCTGCATGTGGTTATCCAGTTTCCCAAAACCATTTATTGAAGAGGCTACCCTTTTCCCCACTGTGTATTCTTAGCTCTCATGTCAAATATTAGTTGACCATATATATCAGGGTTTATTTTTGTGATCTTGATTCTGTTCCATTGTTCTATGTGTCTATTTTATTTCAGTACCAGACTGTTTTCATTATGATAGCTTTGTAGCATAGTTGAAATTGGGAAGTATGAGGGCTGCAGATTTGTTCTTCTTTCTTAGAATGGCTTTAGTCACTCAGGGTCTTTGTGGTTCCATAAAAATATTAGGATTATTTTTTTTCCAGTTCTGTGAAAAAGTCTGTGATTTTGATAGGGATTGCATTGATCTATAAATGTCTTTTGATAGTATGGACATTTTAACAATATTAATTCTTCCAATCCATGAATACAGAATATACTTTCATTTATTTGTGTCTTCCTCAATTTCATTTCAAAGTCTTAATATTTTTCAGTCTATAGATATTTCACTTCCTTGGTAATTCCTAAGTATTTAGTTGATTTTGATGCTATTGTGAATGGGATAGTTTTTTTAAAATTTATTTTTCTGATATTTCATTGTTAGTATATAGAAATGCAACTGATTTCTCTAGATCGATTTTGTATTCTTCAACTTTACTGAATTGGTTGATTAGCTATAACATTTTTGTGTGGAGTCTTAAAAGTTTTCTATATATAAGATCATATTATGTTCAAACATAGACAGTTTTACTTCTTCCTGTGTTATGTAAATGTATTTTATTTCTTTTTCTTGCCTGATTCCTCTTAGGACTTCCAGGACTGTGCTGAGTAGGAGTGATAAGAGGGGCACCCTTGTCTTTTTCCTGATCTTAGATGTTAGTTTAGGGCTTTTCATATAGGGTTTTTATGATGTTGAATTATGTTCCTTCTATATCCATTTTGTTGAGGGCTTGTAATCTTAAAAGGATGCTGCATTTTGTCAAATGATTTTTCTGCTTCTATTAAGAGGTGCATATGTTTAGTCTTCATTTGCTAATGTGGTGTATCACATTTATTGATTTATATCTGTTGAACCATCCTTGCATTCTTGGGATAAATCCCATTTGATCATGGTCTATGATCCTTTTAATGTGATCTAGCCATTGCTGAAAGTGGGTGTTGTTGTTTTTTAAAAAAATATGTTTTTATTGATTTCAGAGAAAGCAAAGTAGAGGGAGAGAGAGACAGAAATATCAATGATGAGAGAGAAGCATCCATCAGCTGCCTCTTCCATGCCTCCTAGTAGTGATGGAGCCCACCACCCAGGCATGTGCCCTGATTGGAAATTGGAACCATCACCTCCTGGTTCACACGTCAGTGCTCAACCAATGAGCCACACAGGCCAGGTGAAATTGGGGTATTGTAAAAATTTTTAATTTAAATTTTTTCCATCACCATTTATCTTCTCTATGTCCTCTTCCACCTCCAACCATCCCCTGCCACCAATGCAGTCACCACACTGTTGTCCATGTCCATGAGTTCTCTCTTTTTTGCTCAATTTCTCCATCCCCTTAACACCCCTCCCCGCCCCCTGGCTATCTGCCTGCTCTCTATCTATAAGTCTGTCTCTGTTTTGCTTGGTAGTTCAGTGTGTTCATTAAATTCCACATATAAGTCCTCTACTATCATTGTATTATTGTCATTTCTCCATTCAGATCCTTAGGTGCTATGATATTGAGAGCATATACTATATATTTATTGATGTTTTATCTTTCTGATGAATTGACCCTTTCCTCGTTATATAATGACCTTCGTGTTTCTATTTTAGGCTTAAAGTTGTTTTGTTTTGTTTTTATCTGATATAGTTTTAGCCCCCCTGCTCTCTTTTGGTTTCTATGTGAATGAAATGCATTTTTCCATCCCTGTACTTTCAGCCTCTGTGTATCCTTAAAGCTGAAGGTCAGTTTAGATGGTGGGAGTTTATTCTAAGGATGTGATGGGAATTAAGAAAAATAGGACTCTCTGCATTAAGTGCCACATTAGCAGCCAGTCTCTCATTTTCTCAACAGCAGGTTCACACTCTTCACTTGAATGCTGTCGCCTTTTGTGATGGATCAGCCCCTCTCTCCCTTTGCCGCCACTGCTCTGGTCACTATTAAATACTTTCTCCTGTCTTGTTCATTGTTTCTGCTTAATTTCTTGGCATATGGATACTCATGTCTTTCGCTATTGATTCTATGAGCTCCAGGCACCTTCTTATGGCATCCATTCTGGGAGCGTTTCAATTGGCTCTGGTCCCGAAGACAGACACATTCTTTGATGTAGTCAGTACAACTCTCTAACCTGCTTTTATTCTTCAGCTATTAAACCCCAGTCATTTGCTGTTAAATTTTATACTAACATGTTGTCATGAATAAATACTTATTTTTAGAAATACCTTTAATTATATGGGAATGTACAATTTTGAATTCTCTGATTTTATACTTGAATTTAATGTCATAAAATGATTTTCCTGAGGAAAAAGAAACCATGCTTTAACAAATATGCATTGAGAACCTTCTGTATGCCAGCATGTAAGGGAAGAAGAAAATGTGGATTTACAATTGGTTAAAGAAGTCAGAAATGTAAGTAATTATAATTCAGGAATGTAAATGCTAAAATCAGTGCATAAATTAACTGCTCAGGGAGTCCAGAAGGAGTGATTGCATATAAAGAGGGGGGAAGGGGTGACTACCAAAGTGGTGTTTGAGTTTCTGATAGTGAATAGAAGGGAAGAGGAACATTCTAGGCAGAGACAACATCTGCTTCTGCAGTATCAGAGCCGTTCTCTTTTGTGATTGCTTTTGCTGATATAAGTCATTACTTCTTTATGGAACCAATTATCTGTTCAATGTTATGAAAAAGTAAACTACTATGAGGATATGTAATGTGGGAAATGAAAGACAAGTGTCACAACCCAGTATGCCCCTATGTAAAGTGCGCATCCTCAGTTTTCTGAAGAGCTGTCGTTATTTTAGGTGAGAAACATATGCAACGTCTCTTGATGGAAGTGTCAGTTAGGAGTGTCATTCTAACATGCTCACAAGCAGCTGGAAGTTTAAGCTGCTTGACCATTTTTGGTGTCACACCAGCAAACATGAATTAAATAACTGTGTTTCACAGATGCTTCTCTTCTGAGATATGTGACTTTATGACTTTTTAGAAAAAGATTCATATGCTTACAACTCTTCTGAAGCTCCAGATGAGCCAGATTTTTACATGTATTATTTTTGGAACATACTATTTTCAAAATCTCCTTTCACTAAATTGAAGACTTGTTAGTCATTTATCTTGTTAAAACTAATTGTACCTGGAAATACATCCCTGAGGGCTTCTTTATGGAGTGGATTTATATAATACATAGCATCTTAAGTTCTAGAGGTTAAGCTTAAGTAGCAATTGTCTAAGAAAAAAACAAACAAACCTGATCCAAGAAGGAATTTTCCAAAAAACCTAGAAGCCTTAAAAAATAGTCCCATGATGGTACAATGAAGACCTTCATAATTCACCCACAAACTTCCTGTCTCATCTCTTTCTGAGACAAGTTTTTTAAGCAATCGAGCTTTTCCTCCTACTATCACAAAAATGTTGGCTGAGTTCTAAGGACGAGAGGAGGCCGACTGGAACATTGGTGGAAGCTGTCACCATATGCGATCTTGCCTAGCAAGGAAAACATCTTTTATATCTTCTGGGTTCTCAGATGTCCATCTGGGTCCCACATGTTTAACTGTGCTAGAATGTTAGTCTCTGGAAGGAAATTATTTTCGATTTAAGATAGTGGGACTATGCTTATCTTATCTGAGGTAGTGGTAGCTACCACAGTCCTTGAACTGCAAATTCTCAGTAACTTAAAATAAGAAAAGTACCCTTTATGTCGATTTCAAGTCCAAATGGCTATTCATGATGGCAGGCAGCTCTTTCCAAGCAGTGGTGCTAGGACCCAGGCTTCCTCCTTCCTGTAGCTCCTCAGGGATCAACAGGTGGCTTCCTGGGCTACCGTCTTACCTGCATCCGGACAAGAAAGAGAGTGGGCGAAGCACAGGGAGGAGGGTTGGAGGACTGGTTCTGAAGCAATGCACTTCGGGTTCTTCCACAGGCTATTGGCTGGGACTCAGTAACATGATCTCAGTAACAAGCTTCAACTTCAGAAAAAAACAAAGAGGAAATGGATTCCGTGAGCAGTGTGCCAGTATCTTCCACCGTTTCTTCTGAGGTTCTTTCCCTTGCCAGTGGTCTGAAATAGTTTTGCTCCCTTGCAATCTAAAATACTTTGGAAAATTTCTATAGGCCCCATGCCTCCTCCAGGTTTTCTTCTCAAGGGTTATTTTTTTTAAATGTCCTTTAGTTTTATAGAAAATAATGAATTGGAAAAACTTGACTTTCAAAAGATTTGCTTCCCATTGAGAGTCATTCTTCTTCTCAACACCTACCAATACTTATTATCCAGTAAGATTCAGGATGAGAGATTCACTCATCCACTCACCATTCATCGATTCAGCAGATATTTATTGGTCATGGTGCCTGCTCTGTACCATGAATAAAACTGATATACATTAGTGAATAAAAGAGATAAAGACCTCCTCCACAAGGAGATTACTCTTAGCTGGGGGAGACTGAAAACGATTAAAAATAGACCTAATGAATGAGATAATTATAAGGTATTTAAGTAAATGATAAGTGAAATTGAAAAAGAAAAAAAAATGTAGAGATGGGTAAGAGAGAGTCAAGAATGTGGTGTTGCGGGAAGGATGTTTACGCTTTTAAATCGGGAGATAAACTTTACTAAGTGTGTGACGTTTGAACAAACACTTAAAGGAGACACTTCCTGGGGAAGAGTTTCCAGTTGAGAGAACAGCCTGTGCAAAGACCGTGAGGTGTGATGATGTCAGGCATGTGGAGAAGCAGCCAGAGGGACAGTGTGGCCTGAGTGAGGACAGGGAGGCAGCGAGAGAGGAGGGCAGCCAGTCAATGGTGCTGAGTTCAGAGCAGAAACTTTTTTTTGTTGTTTTGTGAATCCTCACCGGATGATACTTTCCCATTGAGTTTTAGGGGGAGTGGAAGGGAGGGGCGAGGCAGAAAGAGAGAAACATAGATGCGAGAGACACATGGAATGGTTTGCCTCCTGGCTGGGATTGAGCCTGAAAACCAGGCATGTGCCCTGACGATGACCTCCTGGTTCATAGGTCGACACTCAACCACTGAGCCATGCAGGCTGGGCTCACCCCTCTTTTAATGACCGAGGGGTATCCGTTTAAGAGTGACAGTTACCAACCAAATGCATTTCCATGAGGGACTGTGCTCCCGTCTGTCCCCATGGGTCTTCATTAGGATGGTGTTTGGTTTGCCATTCTTCTGCATCTCCTTTATGACTGGGTCTGTTTTTAGAATTCCATTAACTCTTTTCAGTGTTTAAAGATTTTTACCCACTCAAGTAAGATATTTTTTAAAGGTTTTTTTTCTTGAATGTAATATTTCAGAATAGTCAAATTACCTTCAATTTTTAGGAGTAAAGAGATTTCCAAAGCAATTTCCTGGAGACAATATATCATCCTCCAAATTTAAAATTAATGCCTTTATCTTTGCTGACAGGACAGCTGTGGGGAAACTAAAAGGAGTGAGGAGCATTCTGAGATGCTGCGTTCGCACTCCCCTCTCCTCGCTCACATTGTGGAGGGTTTCTGTTGGGAGCCCTGGGGTCATCGCTCCCAAAGGCAACAATGTCAGGAGACTTCTGACAGTTACCACAGTGAAGCCATAAGAGAGGGGCCAGGTGGTCCGTAGAGCTTTAATTCTTAGGAAATTTGATTTTGTCTTTGGTATGGAATTAAATATGAAAGTAATTATGGAGGTGGTTTTCTCAAAGTAAGATTTTGACACGTTAGGGTGATAACTAATAATTCATCTTATTTTCTTCCCCTGACCATTAGTGGGACTGTGTCTTGATGCTAATGTACCTTCCAAATAAGGAAAATTTTTGATCAACATAATTATTCTGAAAACACTTTTAATTTTTACTTCCTCAGTGCTAATGAACTATGTTTTCTGTAGAGACCACATTCATTTTCATTAAATAGTGTATAGGAGTATATACAAATATATGTATACGCACATATCTACATATTTATATTATGTAATAGTTCCTTTAAAATGATTTTGTTGAGGCAGTATTGAGGAGGAACTAGTGGTTTAGTACTGTTAGAAAAATTTGCCCCAGACTCTGCTCTGTATTTACTAAAACCCCGAAAAAATACATATTCCTATGCCGAAGATAGGAGTGAGCAGAATGTTCACCAAAAAGCATTAAAAGAAAACAAAACCCTACCTTATTTTAGCTATAAGAGTACAAAAAGGAAGGTAAATTGTGTAACTAAGTCGTGTGGGGAAAGTAAGATTATGTGGAAGGTAATGAAGCATGCACAAAGACATCAAAAGCTGAGAGAAATGTGAGAGGTTATGAGTTTCTACTCGTGACACAGTATAACAAGAAGGGGTCCCATTGAGCCCTCTTTCTGGATATTTTCATTACATTTTTGTACTTGAAATAATTACATATTCCCAGGAAGATGCAAGAATAGTACGGAGAGGGGACATTTTGTCCCGAAGAGTACATTTTGTGTAATGGTAATACAATGTCAGAACCAGGAGACCGCTATTGGGACAAGGTGGGTGTAGTCCAGTTCCTCTGTGTCATACATGGACTTGTGTAACCACCACCTCAATGAAGGCACACAACTCTTCCAGCCCAACAATCTCCCTTGTACGACCCCTTCATCTTCACACGTTGGCCAGCACCCTTACTTAGCCCCAGTCACTACTAATTTATTTGTTTGTATGTATAATTTTGTCATTCTGATAATGTTACATCAATTGAATAATACAATGTATGATCTTTTGTGATTAGCTTTTTTCCACACAGCTTACTCCATGCGAGTTGGTGCATGTATTAATACCTCATTCCCTGTTACTGCTCAGTAGCATTACGTGGTATGGAGGTACCAGAGTGGGGGTAATTAGTCACCATCATAGGATACCTCTGATGACTCTGGCTTTGATTATGACAGATACAGCTACCACAGCATTTGTATCGAGCATTCTATGTGGACAGAAAATGCCCAGGAGTGTGATTGCTGTACAAAAACTCTGCATGGTTAGTATTATAAGTAACTGCCGGTTTATTTCCCGAAGTGGCTGTTTCAATTTGAGTGGAGTAAGGAAGAAATCTTACCCACTTTCTACCCTTTCATTTCCCCCCATTTGTAATACAAATGTCTTAAATACTTTATATACACTATTGAGATGCACATCATACAGTGTTATAATTTTTGTTTCACCCATCAAACATGGGTTAAAAACTCAGTAGGAAAAAGGAAGTCTATTGTACTAGTATTTACCCATATTTTTACCCTTTCTGTTATCTTTTCCAAATCCTGGATATCCCAAGATTCCTTTTCTTATCATACACTTTCTGTTTTAAAAAATTCTTTACCTATTCTTTTTTAAAAATTATTTTGTTGATTTTAGAGAGAAGAAGGGAGAGAGAGAATGAGAGAGAGTGAATCATTGATGTGAGAGAGAAGTATCGATAGGCTGCCTCCTGCATACACCCTGACCTGGGCTCGAACCTATGACCTGGGTATGTGCCCTGGCTGGGACTCAAACCCACCACCATTTGATGCACCGGCTGATGCTCCAACCAACCGAGCCACACCAGCCAGGGCTGTCCAGCTATTCTGTTAGGGTCGGTCTTCTGGTAACAAATTCTGTTAGTTTTCCTTCATGTGAGAAGCTCTTGATTGCCTTCCTTCTCCAAGGATATTTGTGCAGCATATAGAATTCTTGCTTTGTGGCTCTTTCCTTTCAGCACTTGAAAAATCTTGTGTCACTTTCTTCTTGGCTCCCTGGTCAAATGGAAGAAATCAATCTGCTGAGAAATCTGCTGTAATTCCAATTGTGTTTAGACTTAGGGCCTGAGAAGCATGAAATGGAGAAAGAGGAAAACCAATTCCAAGATCCATTTTGCTCACCCCGGTGGGTGGTGGAGTTCAGTCTTGCATTTCTGAGGAGCTTTGTACCATCTGAATTGTCACCTTGAGACCTGAAAGACGGATTATTTATCCACTAACTTCTGTCTCCCATTGGTCCAGGGTTCCTCCCCTCAGACCCTAACTCTCTCACACTTTCATAATTATACCCATATGAGTGCCAACACGATCCATGCCCCGGGGCAAAAAGCAGGAGATGCACATGGGACCAAGGTCAAGGGCTAGAAGCTGTTTGGTGCAGTGACAATTGGAGTAGGTACTGACTTAGAAGACGCCTGGGCACAAGATATCCTCAGCCTGCACTGTCCATTCACAGAGGCCTCCATGCTAACGGGGCCGCTGGGAACTTTTCCAAGGATTGTGTCACTGGGGTCATCATTCCTCAGATCTCAGACAGGATTCCTGCCCCGCCTTTTCAAGGAACTCTCATCTTCTGATGGTGGCCTGCAAGAGGGCAACTGAGTTCAAGCTCCCTTCACTCCGGTCACCACTCCTCTCTCCCAGTCCCTGAGGACTCAGTCTGTTTCTGGGTCAGGCCTCTTCCACTTTCTTCACAAATCAAAGACCTCATTCTATCCCCTGCGCGGACACTCTCAGCTTCCTTCTTACTTGGGTTCTATTTGGTGGAAGACTGAAAAAAGCCACTTTGGTATGCCTCCAAGTTCTTCAGCACTGGGACCAAATTCCATATTAATCACTCAGTACTTTTGAAAGATTGCTCAGGATTAATTGTTCCCTTGGAATATTGAGTTTTAGTAAGTTTTCAACTGTGTGGAGATAATGCTTCCCTTTTGAATACGTGGAGTTCGTGCTGTCGGAGTTACACTCGGGATTATTCATTTGGCAAGGATCTGGCCCTACCACATCAGGCAGCATCCAAAGAAATCTACTGGCAAGTGATTTTCTCTTGAGGCCATTTTCAGGTTTGGAAAATTGGTCATAATTTATAATAGATGAAATAATTAGATCATAGCTAGGGTAAACATTACAATGTGTTATTTTTAGAGGAAACATAAAAATGCAATGATGACTGCATTCATATGTCAGCCATCAATACTTCATGTCTTTTCATGGGTTTACCAGCCAAGAGAACGTCTCCAATTCTTTCGTTATCATTAGGTTCAGCCTCACTTGTCAGGGACTGTCCAGGCTGCCAGCGCTTCCAGTGTCATAATTGATAGAACCCCTTTCATACTTACATGGTCCCCCAAATCCTCCTCCTTCATTGTGGAATTCAAAACCTCTTGTTGGAAATTTAAGTTTGAGTGTGTGTGTATCAGTGAAAAATCCAAGTTGTTTACAAAATAATGTTTGAATATAACACGTCTTTGAAGAATTTTCTGAGTTCCATTTGAGCTATGTTCTTTTAGTTGCCAGAATTTTTCTGGATCCTTAAAAGCTGTGGTTGTTGTTGTTTTTTTGTGTGTGTGTGTTTTTAAATCAAAGTAGGAGTCCAGATGGTCAGTTTTTGACGCTAATCCATCAAAACCGAGCTAGGACAGGATGCGCCCCCAAATGGTTGCAGGGACGGAATGTTACAAGTTCATAAACTCCCCCAAATGGTTGCAGGGACGGAATGTTACAAGTTCATAAACTCTCCACAGATTCCTCATGACCAGGAGAGAATCCTGTTTCACTTCAATATAATTTTCCTTATTATGTAACTGCTATATTTATGTACAGGTCAGACTTGGTAATTCAGTGAGAAGGCTGGAAAGAGAAATGCTCACTATTTCATCCCTGTCTGAAACACTTATCTCAGAGATAAAAATGTGCTGATTTACCTAGTCAGGAAAGGTAGCTCCTTGTGTACAGGTATAATTGAAATTTTCCTTAGATATTAATCTAGGGTTACTACCTAAATTTATTTTGTGTGATAAAATGTACATTATATATAAAGAGATTAAATAGGAATTTTGGAAGTGTGATCAGATGGGGTTTGGAGTAGAAAGAAATGGACTAAAGCCGTTTGCTTTGAGATTTCTTCAACTCATTATTTCCTTTTAATTATTAAGAAAAATATTCTTAATTAACCAATAAAAATCCCCAAATGGTCTTATGAATTCGAAAACATTTACATTGAAATTCTGAAGGAAGGTGAGACAAGAACATTTTGTGATCCATATACTTAAGCACTTTATATTTTCATCAGATCTGAATTGCAAAGGAAAATTTGGGGGTTTTCTTTGAAATATGGAAATTTTTCACAAATATAAAGCACTCTGTCTCAGAGAGTGACCTAAATCTAAGCTAATTTAACCTTAGTTTTCTTGATTAGGGAAATACAGATAAAGTTATCATTTTACTTAATTAGACATAACAGCAATTTGGGGTTTCTAATACTTATAAAATGTTAGAATTACATACTTATCTTCCAGAAGTAAACCTATAGAACTATCCCACAGGCAAATGGTCTAACAATTTCTTTCTCCCTGAAGTATGGATGTCGGTATTGTCTGATCTTAGAACCTAAATTATGTTGGATACAATGGGTTTTAAGTCTCAGATGTGTTTAGGGAGGGAATTTAATGACCCAGATAAAAGAAAACACGTTTTCCCTGTGAACCTGCTGAACTACTTCAGGGGCTTGGATGGCTGTCATTTGGGAGAAATTCTGATATCTTGTCTCTGGAGCCATGACTGTGCTTGGCCTGCAGTTTCCGGGTGGAAGGAGGGGATGTTTGGAGAGAGCCATGGGGCAGAGTGTGGTTGGGACAGGGAAAGGGAGTCCAGCGTCCGGAGCTCTCATGCCCGCTGCGCACCCCAGTCCTGCTTGTTGGAGGCCAGGCCATCTCACACTGGCCGGCGGGCCTTGCCATCTCCCCTGCCACTCCACCAACACAGAAGTTCATTGCCACCCACTAGAGGCGTTACTGTGCCCGTCTGTCTAACAGCGCAAAGTGAAATTGGGGAACTGGGTGGTTCTGCCTGCAGCGATGAAGAGTGACTTCTCCTTGTCTAGGACACAGGTCAGTATTATTTGTAGCTCAATGTTTTAAGATTTTAGAAAAATTACTCTTACTTTTTACAGTTCCCTCTCCCTCTCTCCCACTCTCCCTCTCTCCCTCTTTCCCTCTCTCCCCTCCCTCCTTCTCCCCCTTCCTCCCCTACCTCCTTCTCCCCCTTCCTCCCCTCTCCCCTCTCCCCTCTCCCATAAATCTTTGCATCCAGTGGGCTACTTTGGAAGCGGCTGACACAACTAGAATAGCAGCCAGGACAGATGGCTGCCCTCCACGCATGTACTTTGTTCCTATGTCCCCCGGTTCAACTCCTCAAGCCTCATTCCTTCTTCAGGATGATAACAGCTACTTCATTATCCACATTATGTGTCAAAAACCCTTGGAGTAATTTAATGTTAACTCATTCTACAGTCACAGGCACTTTTAGGTGAGAATAGGTGTTATTCTGTGTTTACACTGGAAGAAATCGAGACCCGGAAGCTAAGTACTTGCCCAAGATCACACACCGGTAAGGGGCAGGGCTGGGAAAGAACCACTCACCCCTGCTTTGAATGGACTTCTGGCTGCCCACATGGTATATAAACGTGTAGGATACTTCCATCTCCCTGACCCCAAATGAGGACTTTAAAAATGTAACAAGGATTTATCTCCTGAATAGGAATATCCCAGTTATCATCATAGCGATTCACATTCTTGGTGTAGCACAGGTTTCAGCCATATTAAAACGAAACGCTTTCTGCAGCCACATAAGACGGACTGCTTTTTTGCAACTTTAACCCCGTGTCACAGTCTGACATCTACAGTGCAATTAATGATCTGTTCTCAGAATGTTCGTTCGGATTTGTTGTTGCCATTAAAATATTTTAAACACGAGCAATTACAAGTTATTTGAAGAATTTTGTATAATTAATGAAAAATCCCTGGAATTAGTCTCTGTGGTCATCTGGGCTCATGTACTTTCTAAAGCATCTGACTCCCTGTCGCCGGAGGGGCGGGCCTGGCTCGTTGCCATGGCAGCGGCTGCCCTCCGCGTCCTGCTCAGGGGTTGGAGAGTTGGACTATTGTGCATTATTCTTGCATATTATCATTTAAAAATGCACTGGAATTTCTATAGTTTACGCCAGCTGATTTCAGTTTTGTCTCCCCATTTCTCCATTCTGGCCACCCCCTTCTAATCGCCTCTCTTCTTCCCAAAGTGCCTCCTAGATTCTGTCACCCCTTCATTTTTCCGTTACCACGTTGGTATGATTTCTGTCCTGTGAGTGGCTACACTCTCTTCATGCTTTGCCTGTAGGTGGATT